>NC_083354.1:94924763-95227794 GCF_030254825.1 Meriones unguiculatus | reverse complement strand
CCACTTCCTCCAAAGATCATGAATCATGTGTAAGACTGGGATGGAAGATTGTTAGTCAGAGGCAGTGGATAACTACAAACGAAATAGTGTTTTCTAGACACAACAGGGCAGTTGCTCATGTGACCTCACAATGATTGTAATATTGTGTGAGATTCAAACATGGATGTGAGATATGATCATGAAGCTCCACGCCTAACTGAAGAGCCACCAGAAATTGATTCTGTCGGTTTTCTTCAGGGATGTGTGAAATGAGAAGCTACGCATGCTCCAGCAGATGGTCATAAACTCATGCACATAGACTCATGGGTATGAAAAACAAGAACAAAAAGCACTGAAGTTGCATGGAAAACGTGGCTGGGAAGGATGGAGAAAACTTAGAGGACAGGAAATGCGGGTGTATTACATCAAAACACATGATGTGCATGTATCAAATTTTCAACAGCAAAAATTAGCAATTATTTTTTTCCATTGTGTACCCTTCAGGTGCTTTGAGATCATAAATATGACTCAGTTCACTTAATCAGTGAGATCAATGAATGGATATGATATTATTGTAATTTAAGATAAGAAACCCTGGACTAGGGAGGTAGGTGTCCTTTGTAAAATGACGAGTGTGGTGTCATGACAAGAGTGTGTAGCGCCTCCCACACTCTGAACCTGTTTATCTCACTGTCTTTATTCGCTTACTCCTCTAATAATCTTCTGTCAAAAGTGAGAATATTACATCTGCCATCTTCCTTTTATGAAAGATGCGTTACTTTTATTAATGTGTATAAATGTAAGCTACCTGTACGTGGGAGCCCACAGAGGCTGGGTGATGGTGAATGATCCTCTGAAGCAGAGGTATAGGTAGTTACTAAGCACCTGGCATGGATGCTGGGAACTGAACTTAGGTCCTCTGAAAGAGGAAGACATGCTCTTAACCTGCTGAGTCATCTCTCCAGCTCTAACCACTTAACTTTCTTAGTACATTTGTGCTGCCTCAAGAGAATTACTGAAATGTGGTAATAAATAAAGATTAGACATTTCTTTTCTGGTGGTTTTAGAGACCAAGAAGTTCATAGTTAAGGTACCATCTGTGTTTGCTGGGAGCCTTTTGGGCAACCCCATATGGCTAAATCCAGGTGCTCTGTATGCATACACTGGGAACATAAGTACCTAAACCCTGTGTTAGGGCTCCATTTCCACCTAGGCCTGTTCTCCTAATGGCCCATCTCTTATTCTCTTAATATAGTCCCTTTGGCTATTCAACTCCAACATTCAAATTTTGGGAGATATACTCAGATAATAGCATTTTGTTAGATAAAATTTTATTTTATCTTTTTAATTTTTTTGAGATCTATTTTTATATAGCCCAGTTTGCCTTATACTCAGGATCCTCCTGCCTCTGTCTCCCGATTGTTGAGATTATAGGTGCGTGGCATGATGTTTAGCCTAGATACAATTTTGAAATAAAAGCAAGCATAGGGCATGGGAAATGTCCCGTATTTTGCTGTGGGTGGGTTCCACAGGTGTAGAATTGTGTGAAAATGTGTTACGTCACACGTGTTAGCATTATTGGCTTTACTGTGTGTAGAGTGAAAGCCCCAAACTACAAAAGGTAGGTTGCTTAGTTCCTGTTGATTAGGGCACCCCAAGCTTGGCTCCTGGCGGGCAATAGAGAGGCACTTCTCAAAACCTTAGCTTGAGTGGAGGATCTGGGAAACAGAGAGGACAATAAGATCAGGGTACTCTAAGGTGGGTGTTCTGGCTCATTAAAATGGCCTCTACTATAGGTAATTTTTTTTTTTTTTTTTTTTTTTTTTTTAGGAAATCGGAAAACAAAGTAGCCCTATTCTGAGTGAGTTTGCCTTTCTGTATTGTCTCCAAGATACAAGATATAGTATTTGTTAAGACAGAGGTCCAAGGCGGTGTAGTTCTCTCCCTTGGCTGAGCTCTGTTTGCACAAGCTTGAAGACCTGTCTTCTGAACTAAGCAAGAAAAGAACTTCACTAGAATATCACATTTCTACTTTCTTTTATAAGAATATTGAGATACACATAAAGTTTAGAACAATTTTAGATTTAAATTGGCACAACTATCCACTTTACAAAGAATGTCCTTTAGAACTATTGGACTGGCTGGAGCAATTGTACATAGGCCCCTTGGCAGGCATGGCTTACAGAAGCACAGACTGACACATTCCCAGCCATTGCTGGTTGGAGTCCATAAATCATCTCTGAGTGCAGTGGGAAACTGAATTTTTAACCAATGATAAAAATCACAGTGCACAGGAAGTCCTTAGAAATTTATTGTTTTAAATTAAGGAGATATAATAATAATGTGTGGCATTACTGAAAGAATAAAAAATCCATTCTTCTGGCAGCAATTTCTGTGATTATACATCATTTTTGGACCTATCCATGAATACAAAGTATTCTTGCAGATGTTAAAATCATGTGATAATAACTTCCATTTATTGAACACTACTAAATACTTATTATTGAATAGTGTTGGTTAGACTTTGCTGAAACATTTTGTCTAAGTTTTGTTATTCTGCTTTAAAGTCTCTTAATATTTCCACATATGAACTGAAACACACAGGGTAAAAATTGGCCAGTCATGTTAGATATGCTGCAAAGATAATTGATTGGCCAGGACTCCAAGATTGTGAAGAGTTGCGGGTTCAGGACCAAATTACTTTGGGCCATCTTCAGTCTCCTTAATAGTTATTCATAGTCCATCTTTGTGTCTGACCTAACATCCTTTTGTTAGGTCTGAGAATCTCTGAAGGAAGACCTCAGACTCAGGTAGTATTCGAAAGCAAAGAATGTTTATTTTGCAGAAATTTCCAGCATACAGGGGCCACCATTCCATAGAATGGAAACCCTGTAGTGAGTATTCACTTTAAAGACAGTTAGAGGTTAATGTCAGAGACAACCCCTGTTCTCCTTACTAGGGAACCCCCTTGGAGACTGAGCTGCCATGGGCTACATCTGAGCAGGGGTTCTAGGTTATCTCCATGAATGGTCGTTGGTTAGAGTATCAGTCTCAGAAAAGATCCCTGGGTCCAGATTTTTCGGTTCTGTTGTTCTCATTGTGGAGCTCCTGTCCCTTCCAGGTCTCCCCCTTCTTTCATAAGAAACCCTGCACTCTGCCGAAAGTTTGACTATAAGTCTCAGCATCTGCTTTAATACCCTTCTGGGTAGAGTCTTTCAGAGGACCTCTGTGGTAGGCTCCTCTCCTGTTCCCTGTTTTCTCTCTCTTCCAATGTCTATCCTGTTTGCCTTTCTGAATGAGGATTAAGCATTTTTCCCAGGGGTTGTCTCTGACATGAACTCAGTGGCTGGCTTTTTGATCACCTTCCCCTGAGGTAGTGGGGGTGGGGGGTAGTCTTACCAGGCCACAGAGGGAGACAATGCAGCCAGTCCTGATGAGACCTGATAGGCTAGGATCAGATGGAACAGGAGGAGGACCTCCCCTAATAGTAAACTGAGGAAGGGGCATGGGAGAAGAAGAGGGATGGAGGGCGGGATTGGGAGGGGAAGAGGGAGGGAGGGGTCTATAATTGGGATACAAAGTGAATAAATTGTAATTCAAAATAAAAGACAAGGCAATTCCCAGTACGGTTAGGTAACCTTTAGGTTGATTGGTTGGTGTTGATCTAGGGGATATGTGTGGGGGTGGTGGGGTGGTGGTGGTGGAAGGCGTCAGGGTGGGAAGACACCTCATGATTAGTTCTGCAGTTGGGGAACTTCATGGAATGCCCAGGTAACAAAGTGTGCCCAGGTAACAAAGTATCATTTTGACTAGCTAGACAAAGCATTTCTAACTGACTTTTAATTTGATTGGGGACTTAACTAAGTTATTGATTCTGGTTATCAGGGAGGTTATTGAGTTATTGTATCAGGTTTCCGTGGACTGTAGTTAGGTCTTCCGTGAAATAGAAACTCAGGCCTGTTCAGTCTGACGCCAGTTTTGAAGCCTGTCATGGAGTTGTAGGGGATGTGAAAAGAATAGGAAGAGACTAAAGGATTGAACGTTGTGGGTGAAACACTCAACTTTATAAACAGTGACAAGACTGGAAACGAGAGCAGGCTTGAGTAAAGCAACCTTGGTATTCAGAAATTTGTTTCTCTGAGCTTTATTTGTAAATTATAGGAATAATGAAATTAAAGCCATTCAGGATTCCATCAAGGTAGTGAATCGCTCAAAGTATCAGGAATGGTTTAAAACTATACTTTGTAAAAAAGTGGAAGTGGAAAATCCCAGAAAGACTGAACGTTTTGTTTATTTACTAACCACTCACTTTTAATCCCTGTTGTCCTCTAAGGAACAGAAGAGTAATATTTTCTCTCTTAGTTTGGCATAACAGAAGAACGTGTTATTCAAATCCTGGTTCTGTAAGTCAGGAGAAAAAGTGACATTTATCATTTAATTAGTTCTTTTGACTCAGCATCCAAAATCACAGTCCAAATTTCCTAATAAGCAGAAGAATGTGAACAAATTATAAAAAACCCGAGGGAGACCAGCAGCCTGCATTTTAATTATTGGAAGGATGTTTCCTGCTAAGCTTATATGAATAGAAAGCTCCACCCGCAATGTTTTACCATTTTCCTCACTTTACAGAAGTAACTGATACAAAAGCACAAATGTCCATTTTTTTTCCTTGTGTATATTAGTTCTGAAAGTGTTTTGAGATTTAAACATATCACAGTGCCCTGCTTCTGCTGCTAAAGTAAATTAAATTAATAAATATAACTGAGTGGGATCAACTGAATCCCAAGAGATTGTGATGAAAAAGACCTAAGGGATTCTCTTTGTTGTCATAGCTGGAGGAGTATTTCACAGAGTGGTGTGAAGTGCAATGCCCTCTGTGTGTGATTTGCTGCTAGTCAGAGCCCCCAGAAACAGCAGGAGGGTTAATGCCCTACAAAACTATGTAGTGCCCAAGCTTAAGGCTCAACATGTCTCCCAGGCCTGGAGTTGCCTGGAAGTTCAGTATCTGCCCCTCAGGCTGATGTGCTCCCCAACTCCACCTGCCTCAGATCTCCAGAGACTTCGCACAGGAGAAGGCTTCCCACAGGAGAAGGATGCATGTCCCTGCTCCCTCCTCCCTCTCAGGTTCTTGGACACATGTCTCTGACCCCTTTGGGGATCTGGTAGTTTTATACTCTATTAAGTCATATCATACTGACGCTTGAGCTTGGTAACTACATACCGTACGTTATAGATCAAGTTTCTACTGCAGGCATTGGAAGCAGCAGCACATTTCCCCAGACCTCAGTAGCAGTGCTAGGATTGGCAGGATAAACAGACTCTACAATTGCGGCTGGACCGCGCTGATCCAATTAGATTGTCTAAGTCTGCAGTTTTTACATCACCTTGACCATGGGTGAATCTGGGAGGGCAGTACTATCAGTTGGGACATTTTCTCTTTATTGAAGCAAGGAAGTGGCCTTGGTGAGCAGAACCATTCTCTAGACTTTCCAGGTAATGAGACTCAGTGGGCTAGTGCCTAGAAAATGACATTGGACAGCCTAGAGAATGATGGAAACTGTCGCCTCCTGTGTCTGCATTCACAATATGAAATTTGCAAATTGGCGAGACTTTTGGCAAGTGGAAGTTTTGCACTTCTAATTTTTTTTTTTTATAACTTTTGGGGTATAATAAAGGTCATCCAATTTTTCAGATTCATCCATCTAAACTTTTTTGGTCCATCTGTTTTTGTCCTGGCAGGCACAGTAGTAAATGCCTCATTTCAGAGCTGCTTCACTGCTCTTCCAGAACACGGGGAAGAGAGCACTTGAATTATTATTAATTTCTAAATTAAATGGGCCGGGTCTTATGCTGTCCTAAAAATGGAAACATTCCCCTCCCCAAACTATACGGGGGTGGGGGTAAGATTTGAGTGAGGCTTGTGGGAGAGGAGCTGTCAAAATCTTTGCATGAAAAGACAATTAACTGTTGGTGAAGCTGGCAGTGGGGCCCTGGAGAAGGGGGACGAGCAGGAGATGAGAGGGTCAGGTTGTGATTCCCTTCGGCAGTCCATGTGGCTCTTTGCTGGCAGAGTGCCCCTCGATGTCAAAGCGAGCTGAGTACGCCAGAAATGGTGCAGTGTGAGGAGACTGTGATACTGGGCTGAGTGCTTTGCAATTTTCTTTCTTCGCCTCTTTTTTCATTTTTTAAATGAAGACAGTTTTGGAGGTAACTAAGCACAGGATATGCTCCATCAAATTATTTTCAGGAGGCTGTCAAGCCCTGGGGCAATGTTTTTGGATCTGGAATTAAGTACAAAGTTCGAGTTGAAAAGGGACAAAGCTAGGTTAATAATAATAATAGGTTAGCTATTATTATCAAAACTTGGCTGAGTTGGAGCCTTGTCCTCAGATGTGCTAAGTAGAGCTGGTCATTTGGAACCAGCCAGAGAAACAAGGACAATGAGTCTCAAGGTACTTGTTTTTGGCTCTGTCATCAGCTTGTTCTGTGCCCTTGGGAGAGATACTTCAAACCAGCTTCTTCCCATAGCAAGAAAGGGAAGGGATGTGTTCGAAAGGAACCCAGAAATGTGCGATGTTTAATCAAGCTCTGTAAAGCTTTGCTGGTGCTGTTCCGATCACCCTCTGCCTAACAAATGATCTTAATCAGGAGGCTGCCTGGGAAAGGGCTGAAGAAACATGGTAATTAGCACGATGCAACTCTGCATAATTAAGTACAAATGGGGCCTCAAGGTCATCTGGTCCTAACGTTTGCTTCTTGGAGTAACAATTCTATAATATGATTGAATCCTTTCATTTGACTTTTCAGACTACGCTGCCAATAGTTCAGAACTCATGTGTCTGTAACACTCAGTACTGTGCTCAGCTGCAGTTTAAAGGTTTTAGCCTGCCCAAGGCATTGTGCTAACTGTGTTGTAGATATTAACTCATTTTCCTGTTACAATAGACTTAGAAATAGATGGTGTAAAAATAGCGTTTACTGTTCTCAAAGTAAATGATTGCTTTTTCCTTATTAAAGGGAATAACTTCAAAGTTAAAGTTTCAAAAAAAGAAAGATTTTATTTTTTTTAGTTTTTTTTTTTTCTTGAACCATCTGAGAGAAAGCTGGAGCCATGATGCTCTGGCTGCTCCAGAACCTCCTATGAAGTACATTCACTTTGGTAGCCCGTGCTTTCAGAGAGACGGTATGACAACTGTGGAGCCCACAGGGCTGGCTGCTGCACTAAGGTGCCTTGCCTTTGGAAACCCACTCAGTCTGGAACAGTTCTTTATCTTACTCTTTATTCTGTGGCCTTGATTCCTCTAAAGAGAACAAGTCAGTTTTGTTGGTTTTTGTTTTATTTTGTTTTGAGATCCTGGCTCTTTAGGTAGCCCAACCTGATCTCAGACTCCCAATCCTCATCCTTCAGTATCCTGAGAGCTGGAATTACAGCCTGTTCTATAGATTAGTTCTGTGTGATCCCTTCTCTTGGTAAGTTCCGGTCTCTGCATATTTTAAAAGGATCATCTAAAGACTGATTGTGTCCTATCAAATGGCACATAGTTTTGTTTGTCTCCTTGTGGTGCAACTGATCTCTACTGTGTGCATTTCTGTGTCTGTGTATGCAAATGCACAAGGCCACCATACACATGGTATGTTGGAGGTTGACGCTGGTATCTGGCTGTCACTTTCCACTTCATTTTGTGAGACAGGATTTTTTTTTTTCTTTCTTCTGAGCATGGAGCTTATCGGTTTACTGGACTGGCAAGCCCCTGGGACCCTTGTGTTTTCACTACCTCATGCTAGCATTACAGTCTTAAGCTGCCACTCAGGTGCTGAGGTCCTCCTGTTGTGCAGCAAGCACACTACTCAGTCAGCCAGCTTCCTGGGCCTCTGGAAGCACTCATCTGGATCTCTCAATATCCTGCTGGGTCTATCGTTAAAGCTATTATACCTGTTTGTAGTTAATAAGTGTAAGGTAGAGAAGACTATTGAGATTATGGAAAAAATTCCCATGAGATAATGGAAATGATCCCCCACTAAGCTTTCACCACTAGTTGTGGGACCACTGATGGTTTTCACTGACATAGTGCTGATTTTCTGATTTCATACTGCTTTTACAATAGTCAGATGGCATTTTGTTGCACAGAAAATCTTTCTCTTCTCTTCTCTCCATCCATCCATCCATCCATCCATCCATCCATCCATCCATCCATCCATCCAGTCAGTACTGGATAGATGGTAAGATTCTTTTGTTTCTCAATGGCTTCTAGTCTGTTATTATTGCCACTATTCACTGGACACTCATGGCACAAGGTTTATCCCGTGAGAATCTCTTTTGACACTTCTGGCATGGTATTCTTTAAGCAAAGGATGCTCCAGACTTGCTTGTTTTTCCCAGCCCCAGCCAGGCCATCAGATATTTCTGTACCAAGTCCCAAATCCTTTTAGTGGACCATAGTATTTAGGTATTAGTACCCGGGTGTTGGATGGGAACATTTTCATAGGGTCATTTCATCTAGAAGGCATATGCACATATATCTAAACACACACATACATATATATCTGCGATCACAGCTGTAGTTTCACACTCTATCTTCTTCTCTTGTTATCTCACATATTTTATCCTTTGTGTGTATTGAATTGTGCCAATCACTCCTTTGTACCCACTGAAATACCAAAGCTCCCAGCACACACCATCTCTGCATCCCTCCACAGGAAGGGCTCCTATGCACTGTGGATATGCTACACTACTTAGCTGTCTCTTTTACAGAGCCAGTGCTTTCCAGGTTGAATTATTCAGAGAGAGGAGAGAGAGAGAGAGGGAGAGAGAGAGACAGAGAGAGAGAGAGAGACAGAGAGACAGAGACAGAGAGACAAAGAGAGACACAGAGAGACTGACAGAGAACAGAAAAGAAATGGAAATTTGCTAGAAATTTAAAAACATTTTTAAAAGCTGATGCCCTTTGATTGAGTTATACAATCATTCTTTGCTTTCTGTTGAAAAAATAATACCTCTTTTATATATGAGAAGAAGTCATATGCCTATCTCAGCAGTCAATGAAAACAGCATCTTCTTCTTAGGATACGTTTGTTTGTGAATAACAGTGACCCTCAATATTTGTGGCTTACACAGGATAGAAGTTTTCTGGGTAGCTATGTATTTAATTTTAAATTGTGTGTGTGTGTATGTGTATCTGTGAATGTGTGAGTATAGGTGCCCCCAGAGTCGAGAAAAGGCTGTTAGGTTCTCTGACACTGGAGTACAGGCTGTTGTGAGTCACTCCATGTGAGTGCTGGGAACCTAACTCAGGTCCTCTGCTAGAACAGGCTTTTAACTGCAGAGCCAGCTCCCCTGCCTCCTGCTTATTAGTTTTAAACTAACACATTCTAAACGCTATTCCAAGTGAATCGCATACTATATCTCACTCTGTCTTTAATAAGTGTGTGTATGGCATGCTTGTGTGTATGAAGTTACATATGTATGTGTGTACATATGGAGGCCAGAGAACAGCCGTGGGTAGTGTTCCTCAGGTGTTGTATGCCTTTGTTTTTATTAAAAAAAATTTTGAGTGTGGCCAAATGCATCACGGCATGTGTATTTCAGAGGTCAGAGGACAACTCTGTGGAGTCAAATATCTACTTTTAACTCTTGGTAGGTCTTGAAAAGCAAACTCAAGTCTGACCAGGTTTGTGCAGCAAGCATCTCCATTTCTTGAGCCATCCTGCTGGTCCCACCAGTTTTTGAGACAGGGTTTCTTATTGCCTGCAACTCACCAAGTAGGCTATACTGGCTGCCCAGTGAGCTCTTGGGATCTTCCTGTCTTCATATTCTTAGTGTGGGGTCTGGGTACATATGACCATCTGGTTTTCTTCCTTGTTATTAGGGTTCTGGAGGACTGAATGCACGTCCTGATGTTTTCAAGATGTTTTACCCACTGTGTTATGGGCTCACGGCTGGTAGCCTAGTTTTAAAGTTTTAGTAATAGCTACCTGTACCTTCATAGTCTGGCTAGCTCTGGTTGTTGAAACGAATGCAGACATAAGTACAGTAAGCCTTAATGGTCACAAGTCTTCTTCATGGTTTCTGCATATTGCTTTATATGGATTATACTTCATTTTTAACTCAGCAGTGTTATCCCCACTTAAATTAAACTGATACCTAAAAAAGAGTAAAAGACAAGCATCCATCAGATGTTAATTTAACCAACAGTTACACTTTCCATAATTTACTCTGACAAAACCACGGTCTTAGAGTTTCTGTGTCAAGCAGCCTTTTTTTTTTTTATTTTTTTAATTTTGATTTGTCACACTGTAGAATCATATATTACCAAGTACCCAAACTGAGAAAGGGTGGGGCAGTTCAGAGCAGGCCAGTATCTGGGAGGAGGAACCTACATTTAGGAGTGCAACCAGAATGCTTTTGGAGTCGTTTTAATTACAGCTGTCCATGGACTCCAAACATATTGCCTCAAATGTTTATGCATGCTTTTTATGTAAAATAATTTCATAAATTGAGACCACATCATGTGCCTGTGTGCATATTGCCTTGTGGTATAAGCAAATTGCCCAGCAGAATTCTTTTCTAAAATAAAGTGCCCTGAAAAATTGGAAAAGGCCTCTGGCTTGGTGGCCTACTTAGATGGTTGGTGGGTGCTACCATCAGTGACAATTTACTGCTCTCTCCCATGCTTTCTGCCCATTTGGAAGGTTATCGTAGTACCCATTTATATACAATTCTTACTCAAGGGCCTTACTAACTGGAGTGGGGCTTATCAGAGATCAGAAGGATGAGTCCTTTCTAGTAGTTACCAGGTTCTAGAGAGTGGCCAAGTCTTTGTCCTCCAACCAGCACAACAGCCTATGACAAAGCTTCAAATGGATCCATTGTGCTCACGGTTGGCAGAGGCCTGGGACTGGAGTTGTCAGCCTCCATGATGGCTGACAGTAACTGGCAGCTTCATATAATCTAGAATCCTGTAGAAAGGCTGTGAGGCTTTATCGGGATTAGGCTCATTGGGATGGACCGACTCAGTCTAAATGTGGGCAGTACCGTTCTGACAGTGAATGCATCTTCTCCGGCTGCCTCATTGTCCTGCTCCCTTGCCTTTCCCAACTGAGGTGGACTGTAGCTTCAGACTGTGAGTCACAGTGAACCCTCCCTTAGGTTGCTTTGATGAAGTATTGTGTTGTTGAAGTGATCCAACTTCCTCTTCAGAACTCAGTGGCATTTTTGAAGCTGTTTGAAAGCAACCCACCTCACCCTTGTACCTCGCTTAGACTTAGGGAAACCAAACACAGAGGGAGGGACACAGCTGCAGCTGGAGGGAGAAATACTGTGCAGGTGAGATCCGAAGCCCAGTTTTTGACTCTTAGTGAAAACTCAGCTTTGTCATTCTTATATTCGCTTCTATTCTCTTCTTTACAAAGAGTTTTAAAAGTCCCTGAAAAATTTTTTTAAAGATTTATTTATTTATTATTTATACAGTATTCTGCCTACACAACAGAAGAGGGCACCAGATCTCATTATAGATGGTTGTGAGCCACCATGTGGTTGCTGGGACTTGAACTCAAGACCTTTGGAAGAATAGACAGTGCTCTTAACCTCTGAGCCATCTCTCCCCCTCTGAAAATTTTAATTAATTAATTAATATTACATAATTAATTAATTATTATTTATTTACATATTACAGTCATAACCTGTTCCCTCTTCTCTCCTGGTCACACCCACCCTCCCTCTTCCCTCTATCTCCCATTCCTTACTCCTCAGAAAAGGGGAGCTCTCTCACCAACCCATGAACCCACCCCACCTCATCAAATTAAATGAGGACTGAGCATATCCTTTTCTCCTGTGGCCTGGTAAGGCAACCCTGTCAAGGGGAGGTGATCAAAAAACAGGCAAGAGTCAGAGACAGTCTATGTGAGAGACAGCCCCTGCTCCCTGTCAGAGATAGCCCCTGCTCCGAGTACTCAGCAAACCACCTGAAGCCCAAGCTGCCCATTGGCTACATCTGTGTAGGGAGCCTAGGTCCAGTCCATGCATGGTGCTGATTGGGTGATTCAGACTCTGAAGCCACTCTGGGCCCTGGTTGGTCAGCTCTGTTGGTCTTCTTTTAGAGCTCCTGCCCTTCTGAGTTCTTCTATCCTCCCCTCGCTGCTCTGCCACAAGACTCCCTGCGCTCCACCCGATCTTTGGTTGTGGGTCTCAGCATCTATTTCCATCTGATGTTGGGTGGAGCCTCTCAGAGGACAGCTAGGCTAGGCTCCTGTCTGCAAGCATAGCAGAGTATTGTTAGTAGTGTCAGGGTTTGGCTCTTCCCATGGAGTGGGTCTCAGGTAGGATCAGGCATTAGTTGGACATTCCCTCATTCTCCACTCTATTTTTATCCTCGAACATCTTGTAGGCAGAGTAAATTTTGGGTCAAAGTTTTTGTGGATGGGTTGATGTTCCCCTCCCTCCACTAGGAGTCCTGTCTAGTTAGAGGGTGTCCTCTTGGGTCTCCATGACCCCTGTTACTAAGAGTCTCAGGTGGAGTCACCTACATATCCTCCCAGGAGTCTAACTTGCCTCCAGTTTGTCACAGAGATGCCCCTACCCAAGGTTTCTCTTCTTTCTGCAAGCCCTTTGTCCTCCCTGACCCACTCTCCCCAGGTCTGCTCTCTACCCCATCTCTCTCCACTCTCTCTCCTACTCTGTCTCCACTCTTCAACCCCTTGAAATGATTATTCTGTTTCCCCTTCTGAGTGAGATTTAAGAATCCTGCTTTGGGCCCTCCTTGGTATTTATCTTCTTTCGGTCTGTGAATTATAGTATGTTTATCCTGTACTATATGGATAATATCCACACTTATAAGTGAGTATATATCATCTGTGTCTTTCTGTGTCTGGCTTACGTCACTTAGGATGATCTATTCTAGTTCTATACATTTGCCTGCAAATTTCATGATTTTCTTGTTTTTAATAGCTGAGTAGTATTCCATTGTATAAATGTACCATATTTTCTTTCTTTTTATAAAAAGATGTATTTGTATATTTACTATTTATATAGTACTCTTCCTACATGTATGCCTGCAGGCCAGAGAGGGAAGCAGATCTCATTATAGATGGTTGTGAGCCCCATGTGGTTGCTGGGAATTGAACTCAGGACCTTTGGAAGAGCAGACTGTGCTCTTAACCTCTGAGCCAACTCTCCAGCCCACCATATTTTCTTTATCCATTCTTCAGTTGAGGGATATCTGAATTGTTTCCAGTTTCTGGCTATTATTAATAAAGCTGCTATGAACAAAACTGAAACAAATGTCCTTGTTGTATGGTGGAGCATCTTTTGGCTATATGCCCAGGAGTGGTATAGCTGGGTTTTGAGGTAGAGCTATTTCCAATTTTCTGAGAAAGCACCAAATTGATTTCCAGAGCAGTTGTACAAATTTGCACTCCCATCAGCAATGGAGGAGGGTTCCCCCTTTCTCCAAGACCTCATCAGCCCATGTTGTAACTTGAGATTTTGATCTTAGCTATAAAATTGGGTGCAAAATTGAATCTCAGAGTAGTTTTGATTTGCATTTCCCTGATGACTAAGGAATTTGAACATTTCTTTAAATGCTTCTTGGCCATCTGAGATTCCTCTATTGAGAATTCTCTGTTTAGATCTGTACCCCATTTTTAAATTGGGTTATTTAATTTGCTGGTGTTTAATTTCTTGAGTTCTTTATATATTTTAGATACTAGCCCTCTGTTGGGTGTAGGGTGGGTAAAGATCTTTTCTCATCCTATAGGCTGCCATTTTGTCCTATTTTTTTTTTTGCTTGCCTTGCAGAAGCTTTTAAGTTTCATGAGGTCTCATTTATTAAATGTTGCTCTGTTGGTGTTCTGTTTAGAAAGTTGTCTCCTGTACCAATGCATTCAAGGATATTCTCCACTTTCTCTTCTATTAGATTTAGTAGTGTATCCAGGTTTATGTTGAGGTCTTTGATCCACTTGGACTTGATTTTTGTGCAGGGTGATAAAAATAAACATATTTTTCATTCCTCTAAATGCATAATTCAGGTAGAGCAGCACCATTTGTTGAAGATGCTTTCTTTTTTCCATTGTATGGTTTTGGCTTCTTTGTGAAAAAATCAAGTGTTCATAGGTATGTGGGTTTATTTCTGGATATCCAATTCAATTCTATTGATTGACCTATCTGTTTTTATGCTAATACTATGAAGTTTTTATTATTGCTCTGTAGTGCAACTTAAAATTAGGCATGGTGATACCTCCAGAAGATCTTTTATTGTACACAAACTTTTTAGCTATTCTTGTTTTTTTAATTTTTCCATATGAAATTGAGAATTGCTCTTCTAAGTTCTGTAAAGAATTGTATTGGTATTTTGATGGGAATTGCATTGAGTCTGTAGATTGCTTTTGGAAAGATAATCATTTGTACTATGTTAATCCTACAGAACCATGAGTATGGGAGATCTTTCCATCTTATGATATCTTCCTCAAATTCTTTCTTCAGGTACTGAAAGTTCTTGTCATACAGATCTTTTACTTGCTTGCTTAGAGTTACACCAAGATACTTTATATTATTTGTGGCTATAGTGAAGAGAGTTGTTTCCCTAATTTTTTTCTCAGCGCTTTTGTTTTTTGTACACAGGAGGGCTACTAATTTTTTTGAGTTAATTTTGTATCCAGTTACTTTGCTGAAGATGTTTATCAGGTGTAGGAGTTCTCTGGTAGTGTTTTTGGGGTCATTAAGTATACTGTTATATCAACTGTGAGTAGAAGCAATATTTTGACTTCATCCTTTCCAATTTGTATCCCCTTGATTTCCTTTAGTTGTCATATTGCTCTAGATAGGACTTCAAGTACTATGTTGAATAATTATGGAGAGAGTAGACATCATTGTCTTGTCCCTGATTTTAGTGGAATTGCTTTAAGTTTCTAACCATGTAGTTTGATGTTGGCTATCGGCTTATTTTATATTCCTTTTATTATGTTTAGGTATGAGCCTTGTATCGCTGATCTCTCCAAGACTTTTATCATGAAGTAGTTTTGGATTTTGTCAAAGGCTTCTTCAGCATCTAATGAGATGATCATGTGTTTTTTTTTCTTTTCAGTTTGTTTATATGGTGTATTACATTGATGAATTTTTATTTGTTGACCCATCCTTACATTCCTAGGATGAAACTAATTGGTCATGGTGTATGATATTTTTTATGTGTTCTTGATTTCAGTTTGCAAATATTTTCTTGAGTATTTTTGCATTAATGTTCATGAGGGAAATTGGTTTGAAATTCTTTTTTGGGTTGAATCTTTGTATGGTTTAAGTATCAAGGTAACTGTAGCTTCATAGAATGAGTTTGGCAATGTTCCTTCAGTTTCTATTTTGTAGAAAATTTAAGGAATATTAATATTAGCTCTTCTTTGAAAGTCTGATATAATTCTGCATCTGGGCTTTTTTTGTTATTGTTGTCATTGAGATACTTTAAATGACTATGTCTATTTCCTTAGTGATTATAGGTCCTATTTAAATTGTTTACCTAATCTTAAATTAATGTTGGTAAGTGGTATCAAGAAAATTGTCCATTTTGCTTAGATTTTTCAATTTTGTGGAATACAGGTTTTTGAAGTAAGATGTAATGATTCTTTAAATTTCCTGAGCATCTGTTGTTATGGCCCCCTTTTCATTTCTAATTTTGCTAATGTAGATCCTGTCTCTCTGCTGTTTGGTTGGTTTGGCTAAGGATTTGTCTATCTTGTTGATTTTATAAAGACCTAGATCTTGGTTTCATTGATTCTTTGTATTTTCTCTTTTTCATTTATTAATTTTAGTCCTGAGTTTGATTATTTCCTTCTGTCTATTCCTCTTTGGTGTGTTTGCTTCTTTCTGTTCTCAGCTTTCAGGTGTGCATTGACATTGCTAGTGTGAGATCTCTCCACTTTATGAAGGCACTTAGTACTATGAACTTTGCTTTTAGTGCTGTTTTCATTGTGTTCCAGAAGTTTTGGTACATAGTGCCTTCATTTTCATTGAATTCTAGAAAAAAATTTTTATTTTTTTTATTTCCTCCCTGACCCAGTAGTCATTGAGTAGAGAGTTGTTCAGTTTCCATGAGTTTGTAGGCTTTTTGTTATTTCTGTTGTTGTTGAAGTCCAGCTTTAATCCATGGTGGTCTGATAAAATACAAGGTGTTACTCCAATGTTCTTGTATCTGTTCAGGCTTGCTTTGTGACAAACTAGAATGATCAGAGAATGTTCCATGAGGTGCTGAGAAGAAGACATATTTCTTTATTTTTGTTGGGGTATTTTGTAGCTATCTTTTAGGTCCATTTGTTTCATAGTGGTTAGTTTCATTACATCTCCATTTAGTTTATGTCTGATGTCTTGTCCACTGATGAGAGTAGGATGTTGAAGTATCCTACTATTAATGTGTGGGGTTTGATATGTGGTTGACGTTTTAGCAATGTTTCTTTTCAATTGTTGGCACACCTACAAGAAAACCAACAGAATCAACTATCCTGGGCCCATGGAGGCTCACAGAGACTAAACCACCAACCAAAGAGCATGTATAGGCTGGACCTACATTCTCTAAACACTGGTAGCAAACAAGTAGTTTGGTCATTATTTCGATTCACTAACAATGGGAGTAGAAGTTTTCTGTTTTCTTCCCTTGGAACCTTTTCTCCTAGTGGATCTGCCTTGTCTGGCCTCAATGAAAAGGATTTGCTCATTTCTGCTGTGACTTGGGATGCTAGGGTAAATTGGTACCCTTCAGGAGCTTCCCCTTCTCTGAGAAGAAGGAGAGGAGAAAATGGGGAGGGGATGTGAGGGTGGGACTAGGAAGAGAGCATAGAGGAGGCTGGGATCAGGCTCTAAAGTGGTTAAATAAATAATCAAATAAAATTTAAAAGAATAAAAATAAAGAAAAACAAACACACAAACAAATAAGCAAATGTGGGTGCCCTTGCATTTGGAGCATAGATGTTCAGAATTTAGATGCTTATCTTGGTAGATTTTTTTTCCTTTGATGAGTATGAAGTGCTTTTTTCCATCTCTTTTGATTAATTTATTTTGAGAGTCTATTTTATTAGATATTAGCATGGCTACTCCATTGCTTCTTGGATCCTTTTGCTTGGAAACCCCCTTTTCTAGCCTTTTACTCTGAGGTAGTATTTATCTTTGTTGGTGAGGTATCTTTCTTGTATGCAGCAAAATGATGGATCCTGTTTTCACATCCATTCTGTTAGCCTGTGTTTTTTTAATTGGGGAATTGGGTCCACTGATGTTGAGAGACATTAATGATCAATGATTGTTAATTTCTGTTATTTTGATGTTGGTGGTGTTAGTGTGTGTGTGTGTGTGTGTGTGTGTGTGTTTGTGTGTGCATCTGTTCTTTTGCTTTTGCTGGTGTGGAATTTTTATTTCCTGTGTTTTCTTGAATGTAGTTATATTCTTGAATTGCAGTTTTCCTTCTAGTATTTTTTTTTTTTGGTAGGGCTGGTTTTATTGACAGATAGTGTTTAAATTTGGTTTTGTCTTAGAATATCTTGTTTTCTTCATCTGTTGTAATTGAGAATTTTGCTGGGTATAATAGTCTAGGTTAGTCTTGTGGTCCTTGAGAGGCTGCAAGACATATGTTCAAGCCCTTCTAGCTTTTAGAGTCTCTGCTGAGAAGTCTGGTGTAATTCTGATAGGTTTGCCTTTGTAAGTTACTTGGCCTTTTCCCTTGCAGCTTTTAATGTTCTTTCTTTGTTCTATAGATTTAGTGTTTTGATTATTATGTGGCAGAATTATTTTCTTTTCTCATCTTTTAATTGGTGTTGTGTATGCTTTTCATATGTTTATAGGCACCTCTTTCTTTAGGTTGGGGATGTTTTCTTCTATGATTTTGTTAAAAGTATTTTCTGATCCTTGGATCTGGAACTCTGCACCTTCTTCTATCCTATTATTCTAAGTTTAGGTCTTTTCTTAGTAATGCAGATTTCCTGGATGGTTTGTGTCAGGAATTTTTTAGATTTCACATTTTCTTGGACTGAATCAATTTCTTCTGTCATATATTCTACCTCTAAGATTATCTTTTCCATCTCTTGAATTATGTTGGTGATGCTTGCATCTGTAGTTCCTGTTCTCTTCCCTAGGTTTTTCATCTCCAGGATTCCATCAGTTTGTGTTTTCTTTATTGCTTCTACTTCCATTTTCAGGTCTTGGAATTTTATTCATTTTCTTCACCTGTTTCATTGTATTTTCTTTTAAAGGGATTTATTCATTTTTCTCTTTAACGACCTCTATCATCTTTATAAGGTTAGATTTAAGGTCATTTTGTTGTGTTAGATTTAACATTTTCTTTGACCAATGTATCAGTTTCTTCTACCATATCTTCTATGACTGAGATTTCACCTTTCTTCTCTTGAATGTTATTGGTTATGCGTGCATCTTTAGTTACTGTTAACCTTCCTAGACTCTCTATGTCCAGGATTCACCCAGTTCATGTTTCAATTATTGCCTGTATTTTTGTTTTCAGGTCTTAAATGGTTTTATTTGTTTTCTTCATTTTTTTTTTCTGGCTTTCTTTAGGGGATTTATTCATTTCTTCCAATTGTTTTGTGTGTGTGTATGTTTTAAGGGGTTTACTCATTTCCTCTTTAAGGATTTCTATCATCTTCACAACATTGGTTTTTAAGTCTTTTTCTTGTGCTTCAGCTGTGTTAGGATATCCACAGTTTGCTGTGGTAGGGTAGCTAGGCTCTGTGATGCCATATTGCCCTGGCTATTGTTGATTGTGTTCTTGCACTGGCATTATGGCCTCTGGCTCTGGGATTACTATCTGTCTAGGAGCTGATTTCTGAGTTTGTTGTATGGGTGTTTTTGTTCCTTGGTTTCTGTTTCCTCTTTGGTCTTCTGGTCTTTGTGTTCTGTATTTCTAGGCGCCATCGTGACCTCTGGTTCAGCAGGGAGTCTCCATCAGGGTTGAGGGCTGGACTTCTGGTAGTTAGCATGGTCTTTTGTTCTACAGGGCACCTCTGTTCTTCTGCCTGGTGTGCTTGCCCTTGAGCAGCAGTTATATGCCCATGTAGAGGTGGGGGCATGGCACTTAGGGGCAGGTGGTAGTGGTGCTGTCAACAGCTTGGATCTTTAGGCTCCAAACAGGGAGCAGGAGTGTTCAGATGGCAGGTGGACTCCTACCTGTTCTGACCAGCTTGGCCTGAACCTAAGCATAAAATGTCTACCTGAGTAGGTGCTAGTTCACAGAAACAAGGGGCAGGCAGGCAGTAGGTGGTGGTGGAGGGTGGGGGTGTTGTCAGCAGCTTTGGTCTTTGTGATCTGAACCGAGGTGCATTCATCTATTCTTAAACAGTTATGCTCTTATGCATTTTTCACATAATACACTGTTAAAGCATAACATATATTTTATATATAAAATATTTAAAGATAAATATGTATATAAGAAGTATTGAATCAGTTT
Organism: Meriones unguiculatus; assembly: GCF_030254825.1. Classification (NCBI taxonomy): domain Eukaryota; kingdom Metazoa; phylum Chordata; class Mammalia; order Rodentia; family Muridae; genus Meriones; species Meriones unguiculatus. The sequence goes on along the minus strand of NC_083354.1, from coordinate 95,208,391 downwards.
TATGGATGGAGTGGTGTATTTCATGCCTAGTTACAGAGAGAGTAATCCGCTGGTTAATCCAGCTTTGGAAAGGTATATGTAGCCTTTCTTGCCTTAGTATTTGTCCTTTCTCTTCTTTCTTGTCTTCCCTCAATACCTCCCTCCAGCAACACACCCACCAGGAGCTGAGGACTGAACCTAGGGTCTTGCACTTTGATAGGCAAACGCTGTACCATTGAGCTGAATTCCCAACCCATCCTTCTTCCCTTCCTGATTGCGTCTCATATTTGTTATTAACCTATATGAATTTTCAGCAACTAGCAAAATATTATTTATAAACATAACAATATAATATTTATTTTTTAGGATTTTAGCAACATTTTACAAATATCCAACATCTCAGACATCTTCTTTTTCAGAAACTCTATTTTAATGGTCAGGAATGGTGGTGCATGCCTGTTAGCTCATCATTTTGAAGGCAAAGACAGATTAATAATTTAAGGTCATCCCCTACTACATAGCATATTGAGGCCATCCTGGGCTACATGAGTCCTTGTCCTATCCTGACTCCTAATATAAAAGAAGCTACATTTTAATGTTTTTCGGATTATGAAATCAAACTAAGTTGTAAATTAAAGCTACTGTAATTACAACAAAAGATTATTACAACTTAACTGTAATTTTGGCCATTATCACCAGAATGAGTGGTAATTTGAGTTCTGAATTGACTATATTCATCTCTATCCAGTCTGTACCACCCATACAACAGCAGGATTATAACAGTCAGGGACTCAACCTCAGGATAAGGACTGCATGAGGTTCAGGAGAACAAACTTGCATGTATCCACAGAATATGAGACTCAATTGGACATTCAACTTTCAGTTAGGTATAGCAGAAATGTGTAAAATATTTTCTGTGTTTACTGAGTAACTCCTATATGTGTCAATTAATTTAAAAGCCAAGGGGAAGGGGATTCATGAAAATACATGTTTAGATCTTAAGGAGCTTATATTGTAGTTGGGTATGATAAACTTTGTACAAATGTACAAAAGCTCAGTATATAAGTTCCAAATGTGTATTATAAATACCATGCCTTGAATTGGCCATAAGTGTGTATGCTTTTCCTTTTATTTTTCCCTATATTTCAATATTTCTAAATTTTTGAAATATGTGCAAAAAGTTTTAGCTCATCTGAAGGGGATAATAATATATGCCATTAAAAAGATTTACTTTCTTATTTATTTTCTTTAGGTGTATAGATTTCAGTATGTTTATCCTATTTTATAGGTCTATATAAGTGAATATATACCATGTGTGTCTTTCTGCTTCTGGGATACCTCACTCAGGATGATCTTTTCTAGGTCCCACCATTTGCATGCAAATTTCATGATTTCCTTGTTTTTAATGGCTGGGTAGTATTCCATTGTCTAAAAGTACCACAATTTCTGTATCCATCCTCACTTAGAAGGACAAATGGGATGGACATTGGATGTAGGAGAAAACAAGTAACAGGACAGGAGCCTACCACAGAGGGCCTCTGAAAGACTACCCAGTGGGGCATTAAAGCAGATGCTGAGACCCATAGCCAAACTTTGGACAGAGTACAGGGAATCATAAGAAAGAAGGGGGAGTTAATATGACCTGGAGAGGACAGGAGCTCCACAAGGATCAAATATATCTGGGCACAGGGGTCTTTTATGAGACTGTTTCTCCAACCAAGGACCATGTATGGATATAATCTAGAACCTCTGCTCGGATGTAGCCCGTGGTAGCTCAGTATCTAAGTGGGTACCCTAGTAAGGGGAACAGGGACTATTTCTGACATGAACTCATTGGCAGGCTCTTTGACCTCCCTCCCGCCTCCCGAGGGAGGAGCAGCCTTGCTAGGCCACAGAGGAGGACATTGCAGCCAGTCCAGAAGATACCTGATAAACCAGGGTCAGATGAAAGGGGAGGAGAATCAGTGGACTTGGAAAGGGGCAGGGAGGAGATGAAGGAGGGAGGGTGAGATTAGGAGGGAATGAGGGAGTGGGCTACAGCTGGAATACAAAGCTAATAAACTGTAACTAATATTTAAAAAAAAAGATTTACTTATGTACTTTGTGTGTGTGTGTTTGTGCCTAAGCTTATGTTTGAGTTCCACAGGCATGCAGTGTCTATGGAGATCAGAGAATGGCACTAGATTCTCCTGGACCTGTAGTTACAGCATCTGTGAAACAGCTGAAGATGCTGCTCCCCTGGAAGAACAGCAAAAGCTCCTCACCCCTGAGTCATCGCTCTTGCCCCTAATATATGCCTGTAAAAGGACAAATATACCTGGGTGAAAACCAAAACATTAGATTGTCTTCTTTTATGTACATACCCATTATCCATCCATTATTCACCATCAGTTACAAACCCCTATTATGTGTAAAGTGGTGTGTTGAACAACAGATTATGAAGATAGCATCATTTCACACTTGAAAGGTATACTTGACTATCAAGCTATAGTCAGTTAGTTGAGTGAGTCCAATTTCAGTAAATGACAGAGCAAGCTGGGGGTATGTTCACAGGAAACCCTCAGTTGATTATTCACTTAACAAGGTAATTCATCTGTGGACTCATTTGTTTACTTACTGATCTATCCATGCATTATTTATTGTTATGTGCTGTATACAGAAGATATGCAGCTATACAGAAGGACAAAATGTGGAACCCACACATATAGAAAAACTGGTCATGTGTTTTCCTGTATCCTCCCCTTCAAGTCCACTGCTATGGTAGGTAGCATGGCCCCTTCAACGTAAGAGGTGCTCAGCAAATATGGAATATAGTATGACACAGTACACAATGAGACATCTCACTGATGTGCATAAAAGGGAAGTCATTGCATTTATGCTTCCATAAGACTTAAAGTTTAGTAGTAGAAGTGGACCTTCAACAAATACTTATTAACAAATAGAAGTTTGAAGGATCAAAGCCAGGAGTATGAGAACATATGAAAAAGGGATTTCTTGGGAATAGATAAGTATCCGTTAAGGTTCATGTGGTAAAGGTTTGGTCTTCAGCTCATGATACAGTTGGAAGGTAGATACTCAACCTTCGTAATTCTGTGACCCTTTAATACAGTTCCTCATACTGGGCAGACTGCTCAGACCCTGAATAATCATTTAGCCAATGTAGCTCATGCCTTAGTTGTACATAAAGGAATTAATGCTCAACTAAAAGGAAGCTTGATGGTGTTCAATCAGAGGATTGACCTCTTGCAGGAGCAAATTGATACCCTATGGCAAATCACTCAACCTGGCTGTCAATGAAAGTATGCTGGACTTTGTGTCACTAGCATACAACATGAGAATTTTTCCTGCGCTGCAAATCTGTCTAAACAATTGTCGAGCTATATTTTAGGTAATTGGACTGGAGAATTCGATACTACGATGGAGCAGCTGAGAGTGGCCATTGTCACAGTAAATTCTACCGGAGTGGACGCAGGACTACCCACAGGATTATCAACATGGATTGCTGCAGCCATGAATCATCTGAAGGAATGGGCGGGCATGGGAGTGTTAGCAGGCCTTCTGGTGTTGGTCTCCTTGGTTTGCCTGTGGTATATATGCAAGATTAGAGTCTCACAACAGTGTGATGCAGCCATGATCATTCAGGCCTTTACAGCCATTGAAGCAAGACATTCTCCCCAAGCATGGTTGGATACCATAAAAAGCTAAAATGATACGCTCAGGATGTGAGGCTAAGCACTGCACTCAGGGTCAGCCGCTTTGGACCCAGAGAAGAGCATGTCTGATTGCATGCGGGTTGATGCCCCAGGTCCCGCCTCTGAGAAAAAGGTATCGGACGGGTCCGATACTCTTTGGGAGGATGACACCTAAATGAACATCTGTACAAAGTCCCAATTTATTTCTAATATCAGAGATCAGACCTCTACTCTTGCCTGATGCGTCTAAAACAAAAAGGGGGAACTGTAGAGAGCTGCGGAATGCTATGCCTTAAAGATGGAGCTGGTTTCCGCCTTCCACCTTCCCGATGGTGAGTGCTCTCTGTCACGAACAACTCCACATTTGGCTAAGGCCGAGGATCTGGCTTGCTTCCATGTATGTGGACCTATCTGCATTGCCCCCGTGGCACGCCTGGGTTGGCTACCCAGAGGCTATTTAAGCTGTGGGCTGGCTTTCCCTGGGGTCCGAGGATTGTTCAATGTTCCTGAATAAACTGCATTGAAAAAAAAAAAATACAGTTCCTCGTGGTGTGGTGACTCCTAACCTTAAAATTATTTTGATACTTCATAACATAATTTGATACGATTATGAATAATAATGTAAATATCTGATATGCAGAATATTTGCATTTCAAAGAAGTTATGACCCGTAAGTTGAGAACTGAACTGCTGCTCTAAGGGGTAGTCATCTGGTCATTGTGGGGGTGAAGCTGGGGAGTGTATTGGAAGGAAATATTAGACCATGGACCTTTCTCCTTTCTGTATTTTTCTATGTAGCAAAGGATGACACTGAATTCCTTTACCTCCCAAGTAAGGAATTAAAGGCGTGTGCTACCATGTCAAGTCATGAAGCCAGGGCTTCCTATAGAACAATTTTCTATTGTGATGTGCTGTTGCTTTGCTATGAATCCCAAACAAACCAACTGTAGACCATTGGTTTCCAAACTGAACCAACATAGTTTCCTCCTTTATAGTTAATTATTACAGAGATTTTATTACTATGATAGAAAGCTGAGTTATATAGGGATCTAGTCCAGGGTGCAGCTCTGGAATCTTTCAGGAATCAACATGGATTGAGATATGTATGGTGAACACATCACTGGCTAAGCATAGGTTCAGGGTTGGAGTATTTCAAAGAAAGCAGGGGATAGCATATGTACATGCCCCAAGGAAAGACAAATGCCTAAGGAGAGGACCTGACTGTGAAGGTGCTTGGCCTTCTGTGGTGCTCCTGGGTCAGCAAGATGGTCTTCTTCTGCTATTGGGAGCATAAAGTAAACTTCTGAAGAGATTTTACATGTCTTAATGAGTTAGGAACATAGGATGGTGCTTGCACCCACCTGATCTCAGAGGAATCAGAAATGTTAAGGACACAGGATTGTCTTCCCAACGGGAAAGATGAAAGCCTGTTCTTCCACCCTGAAAGCTGAGAATTGAAAATGATAAATGGCCTGATGATCTGTATTATCTATTGAGCGAGGCCATATCAAGCTCCAACAACCAGGACTGGAGGTGGCTAATACTCTAAATGACCTCAATGCTATCTGTGTAACTGAGACCCAGCCAGACCCTTAGGCCCTTAAGCTAGTACACCTAACATATCTCTAGAACCCATCTTCCTGGAAGACCCTGAGTTAAGTAATTACACTTCCTTGTGCAGTGGGAGTATATTTCACCAGGAAACTTTTTTCCAAATTATGCTGAGCTTAAATGCTGTTAGACTCCCTGAAGTGTGATCTAGGTTGACAAAGTCAATGTGCACTCGATTTTCATTCTTCTCTTTGCTGTAGTATGCTTTCCCGTATGACACTTGCAGGGAACCCCTCCTCTCATTGGTATTAATAGATCCAAGTGATGTCACTGAATATCGTCTCTGACTGCTGGGTGTAATCAGATCTGAGCTGGTCAAGAAAAGAGCTCACAACTTGATGGGAAGCTCTCACCAGTATCTCCTTTTGCTGCTTTTAGTTTGTCTCTCAGGCAGCATTCTGTCACATTGTTTGCTGCAGTTAGGATTTATCATCCTCATCTCTAGTAGTAAATATCATTTTTCCTTGAGCTCTAATCTCTTTATACTCCATACTCTAACCCCTTCAGCCTCATATTGTTCATCCCTTGGCTAACAATTTTACTTGCTGTGAAAATGAAACTCGTCTACCCATAGTCAACTGTACCCTGAAAACATTGAGCAGAAAATTCTAGAAATAAACTAGTCATAAATTTTAAATAGCTTTCATTATAGTAGATTATTATACTCATTCTATTTCATCACTAGCCATTGTTCCTCATCTCTTACTATGCCTGATAGGTAAAGTAAACTTTATCACAGTGATTCTTTATGTGGGTTGGTACCATCTGTGGGCTCGGTCATCCACCGAGGGTCTTAAATGCATTCACTTTTGGTTAATAGGACTGTGTCTGGGATAAGGGCTTGAAGTGTGGGTGCACATTTGGGAGGGCCTCAGTTTACACAGAGATTCATGTGACTCACCTTGAAACTTCCCCTGTGTGTTTGGCATGCATGCTAACATTTTCTCTGCATCTTTTCTTTGTGAGCTAAAAACAATGGGCAAAACACTTTCACTTTTAATTTTTTTTAAAATCTGGATTTACAGACTCCTCACCTTCCACTGGCTTCCACTCATGGACAGGAAATTTATATCAACAAACCTTTGTTTTGTCCTTAGGATTTTGTTGGGCACTTGGTGGGTGTTTAGTAAGTATCAGGCAAGCCAATAATGATAAAATTTTAGAGTAGCAACCAACCTTATTGTAGCTACTGGAAAAATACTTTCTGAATTCAATGAGATCTTTTAGGAACTAGAGAAGAATATTAGACTGATTATAAATGTGTAAATATTATACATATTTAACACTTAATACTGAATGTTTCCATACAGCTGAATTATATGTAAAACTCTTGACATGTTTTTATCTGTTTCTCTTAGTTTTTCTACACCTCAAAAATATTTTGTTTGTTTGTTTGAAACTAAACCCAGTGGATTAAGCCATCTGCCTACTATTTTCAAAATGAGACAATTATTTTCTCCCATATGAATAAAATCTTTTTGAATATAAACTCTTAGGGGGCAAGAATTAATATTTTCATGTCATTTAATATTCTACAAAGAATATGCAAAGCTCCATAGTCATGAGGCACCAACATCCCAAGGAAGCTCTTCACATTAGGCTGAAAATGGTTATTTGTTTCTGTGTTTATCAGAACCTATATTTAGCAACCGTAAAGTTTCATAAAACAGTTCTCCATTTCCCAGACTGTCAAAATATTATCTATATTTAACAGCACAAAATCAGAGCAGAAGAATCCAAACATTTTAAAAATAGCTTTAGCAGAAGTAGATAGCTTTCAGACAATGTCCCCGCCACACTTGGTTCAGGCAGGTTTTTATTCCTTCACTTGTTTTCTCACAAGAGTTTTCTGCTAAACATGGAGTTGCTGATAATGTAAGGTAGTTGTATACAGCCATTTTAAGTGCTATGCACAGGAAGAGGTTTTTGGAGATGCAAAATAGTCATAGCAAAAAGCCCAGGTGTTTACATAGTCTCTAAATTATCCTTCTTAACAACCTCTGATGCTAACTGTGCCCTAGATGTTTGGTATAGTGGGGTGGAGGATTTGTTTGTTACTGTAGACAATGCCTGGAGAGGGCAGTTGCCTTTTTTGGTGCATCTACAATGTGCCCAGTGCTTAATACAGCGACTCTTTTCATACTCAGAGCAGCTTTAAGGTATGTCCCAAGGCCACACAGATGTTTGTGGTAGGATGGGACTTCCACCCTTTGGCATTCCTTCCTTATCCTGTCAATTTTCACAGCGATATTTTGGCTTTAATTACGCTAGTATTCAGAGACATAGATGATTAGTTGATCATAGATGATCATCCTCATGATGAACTCATCATGAGGATGCAGTAGGCATGTTAGTCACACTTACAGTGACAGTACTTGTGTAACGAGCTTAAGGCAGGAAAGGTTTATTTTGGTTTATGGCTTCAGTTCATGGTTTCTTGGTCTTATGCAACTGGCAGAATATCAAGGCAGCAGGGAAATATGCTGACGGAGGCTCTTCACCTTGTAGAAGCTCTCAAATAGGGTGGAGGTTGAAGATTGAAATCCAGCTGCCAAGGATTTGTTTCCAGTGGCCTTCTTTTTCCAGATAGGCACTGCCTTGTACCTGATACACATCACAAAAATGCCAAGATACTATGAATCCATTGAGAGATTAATGATGGGAATGCAAGTACTCCCCCCATCCCCCAAGCCAATCAAAAGCCCAGTATGTGAGCTGGGGAGACACTTCATATTTAAACTGTGACTATAGTCTATGGAAGAAAATTTTCTAGCTCTCAACACTGGGACCATCCTTACTCTGGGTCTTGGGAATCTGGTTTGACTTAAGCTAGGGGATGGGTTGAGGCCATCTGTCATTATTAGCCCTTTCGTGGTACCTTTATCAACAGCTTGGTGGAGGAATGCCAGTCATTTTTCATGGCCAAGCTCATCCCTTTGCTCTCCTTAATCTGACTGCCCCATAGTTGCCTCTATCTTCTTTTGCAATTGTGCTCAACTGCACAGTGTTTGAAGCTGAGGATGTAGGAGGACCTGTGTCAGGGGCTGGCCTGGAGTGGCTCATCCTAGATGACACCTATGACACCCTGCCTTCTTCTAAGTTTTAAGTGACCAAAGCTGGGAAGGTAGAGTATTTCTGATAAAACTTAGATCAAAAGATTCACACAGAGCTACATTGTGGTTAAGATATAAATGCTCTGACTACAGAGAATGAAGCCGATGTACATTACTGAATGACCAGGCTTGGATGACCACTGGCTGTGATAGTAGGTATTTTGATGGAGTAGTCTTAATTCAAAATGGATTGCACATAGGGGAATATATATATATTTCTTTATTATTATATCAATATATTAATTATATGTAATATATATTCTTTACAAATGGTATAGAGAATGTGTGTATATTCCCCATCCCTGCAGAACATTGTTGTTACCATGCATGGCTCTTACAGATTCAGAGACTACCACTCAACAGAAAGTTCTGGTTTCTATTACATTGCATTTCTTCATATCTTCCCATACTTACTTGCACAATTTAGTAAGATATTGCTTAATTTTATGTGTTTTTGAATTTCATGGAAACACAACCACCTAGTTTATAGTTATCTTCCGAGTTTCATCTTTTCGCTTTGCACTGGGTTAGTATTGCACTGGGTTTGTTATTGTATGCATCTTTGTTCATTAATCACTAATGCACCAGCTAAGTGCTTATGTAGACACATATCCCTCTTGATGTATTTGGTCTACACTTGACATTTACTTCTGCTTTATTTTTTCAGTACTTATCATCATAGCTAGATGAATGCCACAATAAGTTTTCAAGCTACCTAAATGTGAGGCAATTATCTTGTGACTTAGTGATTCCATTGCCAGATATGTATATACTCAGGAGGACAGAAAAAAAGTGACTGAACAAAACTTATATTTAAATATTCACATCTCATTGTACATGGCATAAAATAGAACAACTCACATACTCAGTAATAGATGAATGCACAAATGTGGTCCTATCCAGCCACTGGAATATTTTTTGCTCATTAAAATAAAGTACTAATACATATCTTAACATATATGACCTCAAAAATACCATAAGTGAAACAAAAACCAAGCCATATATTATATTAAATAAATAAATAAATATATATATATATATATATATATATAATTATGTGAAGTGTTTGAAATAGACATATCCATAAAGACAGAAAATAGATCAGTGGTTGTTAGGGCATGAGGGAGAGAAAAAAAGGGACTGTAACAGGCATGGGGGCTCTTTTTGAGAGAATGAACCTGTCTGAAACTAATGATGATATTTACACAACTTTGTGAATATGCTATGAGTCTTTGAATTAATACTTTAATATTTATTTCATTTACTGTGTGTGTGTATGATAGAAAGAGAGGGATAGAGAGAGGGAGGGAGAGGAAAAGGCAGAAGAAAGGGGGAGGGAGAGAATGTGAAGTTGTATGGGTAGGGAGGTGGGGGAGAACAATATGATCAAAATATATTGTATGAAAGATGTTTTTATAAAATAAAAAATTTTAAAAAGAAAATGAAACAGCAAAAGAAAGGACTGACTCTAGCAGAGGCTGCCTTTCCATTAGCAAGCCTGTGTCCTGCTCTGCACTATTCATATCTGCAGGCTCCCCTGCAGATAGATGTGACCTCATACTAAGTCCAAATCCAGTGAACCACCATTGCAGGTGTGGCCTGGCATCTCCATGCTTTTGTTTTTCTAACGAGTTGAGTGGCTTTAGTCAGATGATTGATATTTAGTTACCAGAGTGCAGATAGCAATATTTTTGATGCTTAGACAATGCTTTCTTAAATTATACCATGTCTATTCATCTTCTGTGTTCTTACAACCAAACCGTTGCTTTCTCAAATGTATCTTTTAGGTAGTTCTTTAATCTAGGCTTGCTCATGCAAAGTCACTCAGTATGCTGATATGGCCTTGCTATCATTTCATTTTTCTGTGGTATCAATTATTGCTGCTGAGAAATTAGTTTCCTGCCACGTGCCCTCTCATGTGCCATTTTTGTATGAAATCTGCCTCTGATTGCTCTTGATATCTGGCCCTTTCCTGGGTATAACTCAGTGGCACGTAGTGTTTTCACAGAGTTGTGCAACTTTCCTACTATCTGGGACAAGTTCATGTTGTTTTCTTTGGTGCTCCCTGAGATAAAAATGAGCATCTTGCAAGAGTTTTAGGAAAGCCTAAGTTGCTTCTCTCTTTCCTCACTCTCTGTTCTCTTTGCTTTTGCCAATTGAAACTGAAACTTTTGCCTTAAAGTTGCATCTTATCATTATCCTTTCATATTTTCTAACCTATTTTCCTATTTTCTACTCCATTTCTATCTAAACTTCATTTCTTTTTCATTTTTCTTTCAGATACCTAATGCTTCCTTTTTTTTTTTTTGAAAATTTTATGGATACATACAGTACATCTTAATCATATTTACCCAGACCATCTCTTACTCTCACTCCCCTGTGCATTTTCATGTCCTTTGAAAACTACTTACTGAATCCAATTTTTTCTACCCATGTGTGTAAGAGTGTGGGGCCATCCACTGGAGTGTGGAGTGTGACTCAGTGCGTAGTCTGCTCACATCCAGCCAGGGTCCCCTCCCTTTTCATTTATATTTTAGATTATCCTGTATCCTTTGCTTGTATCGTTGTATTTAAAGTACCTGTAACTCTTCAGTTTCCTTTGTGCTTATTCAAATTATCAACAAGCTGCTCATTCACTGTGTTTCTGGCACTGTGTGCTGTGCTCCACAGAACCTGGAGTTGATGGCTTGATAATCTGGGAATACATGTGCCTCTGTTTGCTTATCTCTGAAACATTTTGTCTATTTCTAACATGAGCCAAGTGAGTCTGTCTTCTCTGTCCAACAGCCTCTGCCTTGTCAGTAGGAAGGGTGCTCATTTCTGACAGGTGGGACAAGTGCTTGACGGATCCGACCTGAAAGTACGTTCTCTGTTGAGCAGAATGCAGGATGCCAAAGCTTGTCTGATGCAGAAAAAAAAAAAATTAACATTCTACTTATTTGCAGAAGCTTGGGAAGTTTCCGGTTGGCATTTTTTCTTCTCTAACTGCAGGTGCAGCATAAGCTCCTAGAATTTAGGTTCTGATGGCCCATTCATGCCACAGGAGCCCAGACATTCACATGGGAGAGCAAGCCGTAGCTTAAAAACCTCCCTTTCAAAGCACAGCAGGACTGAGCCTCTTTGCTTCCAGTTTTACCATGTGCAGTTATTTATTAATCTAAGAATAACCTTTACTGTAATGTCTCCTCTATTATAGAAGGAGGATGGGAGAGGAGTTTGCATTTCAACCCAAAGCAAAAAGAGCAACGTTCAGTCTCAGCTGACAGACATTCCTGACGCCCTATTGTAACTTAAGCACGCTCATGGCAGCTTTTGACTGATTAAAAAAAAAAGATACTTGTTATAGAACATGTACCATAGAATGAACCAAATGTACAAAGTGGGGCTTTCTGTTTAAATAAATAAAGCACTACTTGACATCTGCTGAAAAGATCTCCAAAGCACCCTTTGTTCTCTTTTGCTACATCCACAAGTTTCTCAAGTTGAAAAACTGCCCTGTTAGGAAAGGAAACACATGAAGAAACAAGACTATTAGTTTTCCTTTGCTACAAGTGTCTGAAAAAATCTTACATGTAGAGTCTGTAGTTATTATAGGGTTTGGCGTGTGGGTGGCTGAAAATATGGGACGTGGCCTTTTGGTGCCAAACTTTGCTGCAGCTTCAGCTGTCTGTATACAAAAGATATGGCAGGGCAGAGTGTATTGCTTTACTTTAATATTCAAGTCGTTGGCTGTGCCAGTGGAATAGTGAGTACGTGGATGGTGCTGTTGATCTTGGAGCCTGCTCGTCTCAGAGAATCTTAATTGATGAAGACGCTGTTAGGAACAGAGTGTGCATGTGGGTGGGGGGTGGCTCAGCGAGGGTTGCAAAGGAAGGGATGCTACTCTGAGCCCTCCTGGATCCCCTTCTGGCCCCACACCCCATTCCCCACTTCTTTCCCCTTTTCTCAAATTAACGTCTTTGCTTTACTAGTTCTCTGACGCCCATGAAAATAGAAATTAAATGACAAGCTTTACTGCCATGTGGCCTATTCTTTGGTTGAAATTTCTTGACATTTTGTTAGTTTGGAGAAATAAGAAAATGGAAGATGTCAGCGTTTAGAAAGATTCTGCTATAAACCTGATTGCATGCAAGGCTTAAATGTGAAGTGAGGTAAACTGTCAAGCCCTGGGGATGGCTGCAGTTCTACTCTCTTTCCTAGCCTTCACTTCTCGTGTTGCTCCTTGAGTTCTCATTTTCTGTATCTCTACAGTTAAGGTGAGAAGCCCACTTAGGATCTTACCTCCTTTGGAACTGAGGAAGAGTGTATGTCACCCAGAGAGGCTTTGAAACTCATATCTTTGAAGAGTTTTGTTGTTGACTTTTCCTCAAATTAATTTTTTAGGTTAGTGTACAGAGTTATCTTGGCCCTGTCATATTACTCTGGGGAGTTTAAAAGTGATGTTAGTAATGACTTTCTATTAATGTTAATGATACTTTTTATGTGTCCAGGCCTATGGTGATCTGGCTGTGGGTGTTACACACCTTATGTTTTCATAGCTAAACTGATTTCCACATGTAGACTCCAGCCTAGAAAGCTCTAGAAAGTCCTCTCAGTTCATGGCTGCACTCAAAGCTTCCATCCTATGCTTAGCCTGGCCTTCCTGCTTTGTGAGTACTGTCTGAAATGGGTTTGATTCAGTGATTGTGAAGAAAGAAGCTTTTCTATTTTGAGATAGAGACTTGATTTTATTTTAGTCTAAGCAACTGACCTGTGGTATTCATGGGTATTTGTTCCAAGACACCAAGGGTATGAAACTCCATGGATGCTCAAGTGTCAGGCACACTCAAGGCACAGTACTTACATATCATCTAAGGACATCTCCTGTGCATTTAAAATAATTTGTAGATCATATTGCCAAACACACTATAAGTGCCATGGAAATAACTATTAAACTGCTATGTTTATAGACTAGTGACAAGAAGGAAAGTCTGTACAACCTTGCTATGATTGTGGCTTTTTCTTTTGAAATATTTTCTGTCTGTGGTTGTATGAACTCACAAACTCAAAAGCCATGGGTATGGAGGGCTGCCTATATAACAGTCAGTCCTATGGCACAGCCAACAGAACACTGGATCAGGCAGGGGATTGATAGACAAAACAGGCTCATTTGTCCTCAGATGCTTCCAGTTTACAAGAAGCAAAATAAGCAACATGATTTATGAGGCACTGTGGAGCAACCGAGTGTGGTGGTGCACACTTTTGATCCCGGCACGCAGGGAAGCAGAGGCAGGCGTATCGCTGTGAGGCCAGCCTGGTTTACAAAGTGAGTCCAGGACAGCCAAGGCTACACACAGAAAACCTGTCTCAAAACAACAAATGAACAAAAGTTGTTAAGAACTTTTAGTATTTGATAGCAGAAAGGATCAAGGACATGCAGTAAATGAGGAGTTCTTCCCGCCACAGGCTATAGGAAGCTGCGAAAGTTGCACACCCCTAAGACCTGCCAGGGAATACAGAAGAGAAGTTAGGTATAAGGGGATTCAAGGCTGGGAAAAGTCTCAGAAAAGCAGTGTGTAGTGCATCTCAAGAGGAAGTGAGGAATATCCATCTCTGGCAGGTTCACAGCAGTGCCACCAATAGGTTACAGAAACTGATTTTATTTTTTTGTAATAATAGAATCCAATGGCTTTACCATGCTAGTCTGAGTATATTCTATTATTCAAATCCTTCCTGTTATGTAAAAAAAAAATCATAGTTCATAAATACCCATATGATAATAGAGGACATAAAAACACCAGTGAGGAAAATGTAAGTACAGTAGAATTTAAAAAAGCCCACAATGATGTAATTATATATTACAGTATACATTCTGTAAGATTTTACATTTGTTAGCATTCAGTTACAATTCTAACAAATTTTATTTCTATGAAATATGTATAACATGAAATAGATCATTTCGGTGTTAGAAAGTACAGAGCACCCTTTTGGTGTTGTACAACCATCACTTCTCTGTTGCCAATCAGTGTCCCCTCTTCTTCCCTCCCAGCTTCAGGCAGCCACCATTCTACTTTCTTCTGTGAATCATTCCAGTAGGATTACACAGTGTCTACCTTATTTTGGTCTTCCTGTTTTCTCTTGGTATAAAGCCTTCAAAGTTCATCCATATTGTAGCAGGTATTAGAATGCCATTGCTTTTCAATACTCACTAATATTCCATCGTGTGTATGTATCAAATGTTATTCATTCATCCACTGATGGACACTTGGCTAGTTCTACGTTTTGGACACTGTGTTCAGTGCAGCAGGGACTGTACACATATCTGCTTGCGTCCCCGCTTTCGGTACTTTGAGGATGCTCAGAGAAGTGAAACTAATATGCCACCTGATGAGTCCAATTAAAATATTTATTTTAAATTATGTGTGTGTCAGTGTGAGTATATGCATAGAAGTGACAGTGTCCTGGGAAGTCAGGGTTTATGATCCTCTGGAGCTGAAGTTACAGATGGTTGTAAGCAGCCTCATATTGGTGCTGAGAACCAAATTCCTGTCTTCTGCAAGAGCAGTAAGTGCTCTTTGTGGCTGAGCCATCTCTCCAGCCCCTCTGTGCTTAATGTTTAAGGAAAAGTGAATTTGTCTTTGGGTTTCCTAGCAAAGAATGAAAGAGTGATTCAGATGGCCTTGAGGAAAATCAGGCCAGCCTCTCGGAGAGCACAGAAGCAGTTCCTCCTCGTATGTAAGGAAGGCGCTGTGCACTGCGCTGTTTAACAGGATTCACAGCAGCCTTTGAGTCAACAGGACCTCACTTCCTGAGGGCCTAGTGAAGGCTGACCATTGTTCCAGAGCACAAGCCACAACAATTGGGGCCTGGCTGCAGTGATTCTAGATCCTCACAGAATGAAAACTCAGAAGGAAAGCGCTAGCTAGCAAGAGAGGATGGTTATGAAGCCAGGGAAGGGAAGGGTGCTTGCTCAGGAACCATCTTCCAAACTCTACAGTTTAAGAGGGCATGTTCCATTCTCCCCGGAGGTCAGCTGTTTTTTTTTCTTTTTTCTGCAGCAGATTCATAGCTTCCATAAATTTCCATAAACTTCGAGATGGCATAAACTTCAAGCAGCCATCTAGTGCTGCTTAAACCTCTCTGTGGAGCTCTCTCTTTCTGTAGTGACTACCTAGTATGCTGTTTTTATTGGAAGTCTACCTTACCTTGTCTATTGAGAGGAGAGAAAAGTGAAATGGTACCCCAGAGTTCCTCAAGGCCATAAGTCATCAGAGATACTCAGAGAAGCCACCCCGAGGCCCATGAGGTGATGAGAGTGTGGTCACTGCAAATGATAAAAGCCAAGGCAAGGGCTCTGTGCAGCTTCCTGGTGATTTGCTGCAGGAGCGCTGTCCACTGACATCCCAAGAGGTGAACAGCATCAGTGACTGCGGGCCCTGATTGGGGCAGTGAAATATTGCTGGCAAAAATTAAAAGGTCCTTGTGTCAAAATAATTCATGCTATGCATATCTTCTATTCTGATGAGACCGCTGATATCTGGATTAGCAAGATAATAAAACTGATCAGGCTACAGTTAAACAATTTAAGCAAGAGAGCTGTTCATTTTGTGGGTGTCACTGTCAGATCAGGGGGGTCAGAGTCTAATGAAAGGCTCTTTCCAGTAACCTTCCAGAGATGGGGATCTGGACGGCTGCTCTGCAGCCATCCCGAGTTCTCATCATCGCCTGCCGACTAGCATTACCGTGGCAGGCTGTATTCTGACATTCAAATCCCAGGAATGACAGGCTATTAGGAGAAAGAAGAGTCACTCGTACATTAAGCTTCGTATCTCTGACCTGTAATATGAACTGATAGTGATATTGTAATTGAGCTCGTCTGAAAGGAAAAAAAATGTGGGGGAGTCTTTATTAAAATCCCTGACTGGAAAGAGTGCGTTTGTACTTGTGATGATTTGTGGGTTTGTTGACATGTTTTCTGTTGGTGCAAGCGAAGGGTGCGTCCTGTTTATTTGGTATGTGGTAATTTGAGATAACACTGCTCCCCAGCCTCTTGTTCAGGTGCTGAGCAGGCACAGATCGGGAGAGATTTGTTCCATAAAGGGCATAGCTTTTAAATGAACGGAACGGACTTGAGCTGAGGCCAGGGCTGCCACACAGGATATCTGCCTCTCACCTCCTGTATTAAACCGTGTGTCCCAACTCCAGTGCCCTCTTTTCCTATGTCAAGTCAGAGGCCTGGGTGGAGATGGAAGCTTCATTGGGGGCAGCATCAGGCATTGAGTGACCCATTTGATACACATGAATCTGGGGCTTAGAGGAGTGTCAGATTTCTCAAGAAAACTCTTTAGTGTGAAGGAACAACTCAGACAGATTGCTGTGTACAAGGCTGGCTGTGGGACCTTCACAACTGCCAGGTTTTCTGGTGAATGAAAGGAGATCAGTCTTTCAAGTTTATATATGTGGTCTGGGAGTATGTATGTATGTATGTATGTATGTATGTATGTATATATATCAGGCATTTGAAACCTGAAGTAGTGTTGTGACTTTTAGCACTGATACACTAAGACATTTGGGTGTGTTAACTAGGTCCTCAGTCTGTGAGATGGTGAACATAGTGTCTCAGCATAGACCAAAGCAGAAATGATGTGGTGGAACAGTGGGGGCACTGTAGAACACCCCAGGAACAGAATATGCTGCCATTAACAAGAGTAGTGCTGACAAAAGTGCAGCCTAGTACAAGTACCAGTTTATCTACATTCACTGAGTAAAGATACCTTTATGCCCTTCAAACGCTGAGATACCCCAAGTGGAAGATGGTACCTTGATAGAATGCTTTTCTGTCCTTGAAGCCATAGTCATCCATTTTTCATTTTGTGAATGTTATTTCAGGTAAAAGCTCAGAGTGTAGAAGGGAAATAATCTTTGCCAAAACCAAAGCTAGAAAGTAGTGTTCTCTTTATTTTACAGGGGGAATTAGAACAAGGGAGTTTATACATGCCCAAAGCAAGCCAGCAGTGAGGGAGAGTGGAGACAGGGCAAGGAAAACTTGAGATTTTTTTTGACTTAAGAGACTGGGTGATTGAGTGATGGCGACATTTTTAGAGAAAATGGCTGCCAGGAGAAAGATAGTTTATGGATATGAAAAATTAAGAGTCTCTCTGTCATGAACAATTCCACATTTGGCTAAGGCTGAGGATCTGGCTTGCTTCCATGTATGTGGACCTGTCTGCATTGCCCATGTGGCACGCCTGGGTTGGCTACCCAGAGGCTATTTAAGCTGTGGGCTGGCTTTCCCCAGGGTCCGAGGATTGTTCAAGGTTCCTGAATAAACTGCATTGAAAAAAAAAAAAGATACTCATACAGACCTCATGTAAGAAAAGAGATGTACCAATTTCAACATCATAAAACTTTAAAAGAATAAAATAAAACCTGCCTAGATAAAAAAAAAGAAAAATTAAGAGTCCTACTTAGAACATACTAAGTTTGAAATATTTATTATTTTACATACTCTGCACTGCTGGACATTCGAATGACTTACTATTATAGTCACATTTGCATTTAAAGCAATGATGTGGCATGATGTGCTTATCATGCACATGTGTTCACTCACACGTACTAGGTATTTGTAAGTGATATCTGTGAAGCCTATGACTCAAGACTGAGGTAAGTAGATTAGGAACACAAATGTTGATCAGGTAGGTAAATTACAAACAATGATCAAGGATTTGCTTAAACTTAACAAACATTTATAAACATTTAAGTCTAAATAGTTCTTTAAGATCCAATCTGTGAGGGAAGAAAACCTGGTATACCCAGTAAGGCATCATAAACATCACAGACTACAGTCATCAAAGGATACAGCCAGGCAGAACTTACCTGAGAAAGCAAGGTTTGCCAAATGGGAAATGCTTGAGCATTCCGGAATGGATGATGTCTTTGGTAACTGCTTTGAATTTGAAGTTGGAAGAAGCCTTACCCAAATATGGACTTCTGACATGCAGAGTGAAATCCGGTTCTCAGGAGAGATATGTGAACACAGCAAGGGCAGGTAGCGAAGCAGTAGGAAGTGGCTGTGTGCTTACTAACTCCGTCTTATGCACGATTGTGTTCTGAGTGGCCGTTGAGGCAGGAACAGGTCCGGTTGTGGCTTAAGGAACAGAATTACTCTTACACAAAGAAATAAACCAGTGAAACTCGCAGTTCTAAAACTAAAGCGTTCTTATATGGAGATCAGTCCCAGGCCACTCTCTGTGTCCTGTTCATAAGATATATTATATGGCCTATGTCTGGCTGCTGGGCTCTTCCTAGTCTGGTGACATTACAGGAACAGGAGAATATGGGAAAAATGTTTGAGAAAATATGACAGGTGACTATTTGTGTGTCTACCCCATTTTTATATTTGTTAGAGGGCAGTATAACAGTGCATGGTTTACTGACCCCGAACTTAGGTCTACTGGAAGGCTCTGGGCCAATCTGAGCTGGTTACAGCACTTTGAATTGTCAATACAAAAAAAAAAAATCTGTTAGCACCAGGCCTATGACCTGTTTTCCAGCTTGGACATCATTTTAGATAGAAGTTACTTAGGGTTAAGGACTGAGCTATATTAGATGACCAATGCATTTATAATTTTAAAAATAATATGTAAAATATAAAACCTTCAAAAATGTTTAAGAATCTTCATCAATATCTGTTGTTTTTATGAAAAAGAATTGAATTGAAGGCAATTCTCTTTTGTACCCCTTCTCTCTACAAAGCGAGAAAACTGAGATCGGGGAGAAAAAGAGAGGGGGAAGAGAATACTAGTCGGAGGGCTAATATAGCTAACAATTCATAGAAGTAGGCTTTTATTCTTATGTAGCTTGGCCAAAGAACTGTTAAAATGCAGACAAGACTGCCTTTCCCATGGGAGTTGGAATTCCAATGGGAATTATTGCTTGGTAGATTAGAGCTGTGGACACAGCAGCCTGGTTTCTAATCCTCACCATTTATTTACTAGTTTTGTGACTGTAGATGGGGCATGCACATCTGTCTGTGCTCCCGCTTGTCTCGCCTGTAAAGTGGGGAGCAAATGATAATGTAAATGATAATGGTCTCACAAATTTGTGTAAAGGGTAACTAGTGAATCAGTGCACTCAGACTAGTGCCAACACTATTGCTATTCATGTTTTTTTCCGTTGTAGACTCATCACTCTCCTAGTTCTTGGCTCAGTAGGACCTCACTAGTCTCTGGAGATCTATGTGAAGGTGGAGGCTGTTATGCCACTGAGAGTTTGGTGCATTTTACTATAGTACATTTCTAGCCATATTGTTAAGCATCTAAGTACACCGGATTAGCTGTTTCTCTACATATCAGACTCTAGAAGGGAAGAGTACACTGGAGAGGAATTGGAGGATTATATTTTAGGGGTAGGGGAATCTTCTGAGTGTGGGCCTCTAGAAGGATATTTCAAATGGAGCTACTCCCTTATTATTCTGGG
Source organism: Meriones unguiculatus (assembly GCF_030254825.1). Taxonomy (NCBI): domain Eukaryota; kingdom Metazoa; phylum Chordata; class Mammalia; order Rodentia; family Muridae; genus Meriones; species Meriones unguiculatus. The sequence goes on along the minus strand of NC_083354.1, from coordinate 95,188,539 downwards.
CTAGAACTCTGGCCTAGGTGTTCCCAGGTCCTCCGGGAACGTTAAGAGTAGGTACCTGTGACTCTTTGTGTTGCCTGGAGGGGGCGACATCTGCAGCTCTGGTCATTTTGTATCCCCAGGCAGTTCTCTGCGCCTTCCTCTTTTCTTTCTGAAACATATTGTTTTTACAGCCGGTCTAATTTGGGTGTAAGCTTGGCCAGCCTCATTGTCATTTTAATATATATTATTTTAGGTTTTCACACAATCTGTAATTGATTTTATTGACTTTCTAATAAATGGGTGGGAGAAGAGCTCTTATTTCCATATGGACTGTGCATTTTGGAGACGTGTATCGCGGCTTGGTACTACGGCAAATACAGGCTGGTTTGTGTTCATTCCTCCCATTTGGGGTTTATATGCCTCTCCTCACCTAATTTTTCATTAGGATGTAATAATAGTCCGAGGAAAGGATGATTTGGTATGTGATGTATTTCATTGTGCTCTTATGGTAAGGGAAGCGTCTAAAGTGGGAGAGCATCGCTAATTTTTTCGGCACAGTAATTTATTCTTCAGTATTTAAATGCTGTAATTTTCACACAGAGGCACAGGCTGCCACATCTATCTTCCCCTGGCCCAGTCTGTCTTGCTCTTTCCTTTTCATCTGTTTTGTTTTTGCATAGTTTTTTCATAAATTCGACAGATGGCCTCTTGATGAATCCTTGATAATACTGTCATGTAAAGCAGCTAAGACTAGAAATCATCTCACAACAATTTTTCATTGCAAAGAGAAAATTGAGCAGAGACAAACATCACTAAGTCCATAACAACAGCCACAAAATATCTACTTCATGTAAATAAAGAGGACAAGCTTGCCTCCTACTGCTGCTGTACAAATGCCAGCGTCCTTTTAAAGGCCTCTGAATATTTTATGTTGTGTTTAGATCTCCCTTCAAGCTGGGGTTGGTTGAGATTTGTGGGTTTTCATATTCTGAGCATTTGTACAGATTTTGTGATATATCCTCTCCCTCCTCCCCGAAGCCCCTCCTCTTTTGGGCTTCATAATTGTGGATCAGGTGAAGTTTGCGTCCCCTCATTTCAAGGTCATGCACCAGTAGGACCATTTTCCTGACTCAGAGGGCACGTAATTTCACAGCCATGTACTCCTCATTAATCCCCCTGAGTGGGGGCTCAGGAAGTTCCAGATCACAGGTTTGTTTTTGTCTTGTTCTCTGAATGAGTGCTTCACAAAAGGATTAGATTAACCCCCTTGATTATATTTATATTTCAGTGCAGTGCATATTGAAAGTCAGAGATTTCTACCCTCTTTCCTCGCTCCCCCACTCCGTCTCTTCCCGTGTACTATTTTCATATTGTTCTTTCCTGAAGGAACAGGGTGTAGTTTGTGGCAGAGGTTTGTGGCATATAGAGTGAATTGCTCATTTTCTGTCAGCAACTGTGTCATTTCCCTTTCACATATATATTTACTGTATGTCCATATAAATGTACATTTATGTATGTATATAAACACACATTATATATTTATGTGTATATACATACACTATATGTCCATATATATACACAGGCATATACTTCCTGTTTCAGAAGCCCGTGAAGCCTCTAGTATTACCAAGAAGATGTAGTTTGTTGTTCTTTGGGCCTGTGAACTGAGAGTCACATGTAGTCTAATTCTATAATGAGTTTGTCCTCGCTCCAGAGAACTATGGGCTTTTTTGTTTGGCACTGGATCTCCAATGAGATTTTCCCAATTTTTAAATAGCCTTCTCTGTTTGCCTTTTGTTCCTGGCCTGGACTCCCAACTCTGATGGCTTTGGTAATTCTTAGCCAGCATTGAAGGGGCTTTTGGAATTTCCTCTAGTATAAGAGCTTCCCTGAGGTCTTTCCTAAGACTGATACTCCAAGGACCATGCATGGAGATACCCTAGAACCCCTGCACAGATGGAGCCCATGGCAGTTCAGTATCCAAGTGGGTTCCATAGTAATAGGAACAGGGACTATCTCTGTCATGAACTGATTGGTCTGCTCTTTAATCACCTCCCCCTGAGGGGGAAGCAACATTACCAGGCCACAGAAGAAGACAAGGCAGCCACTCCTGATGAGACCTAATTGACTAGGATCAGAAGGAAGGAAAAGAAGACCTCCCATATCAGTGGACTTGGGGTGGGGCATGTGTGCAGAGGGGGAAGAAAGGGAGGGATTGGGACGGGAAGAGGGAGGGAACCACAGGGGGGATACAAAGTGAATAAAGTTTAATTAATAAAGAATTAAAAAAAAAAGAGCTTCCCTGAGACTCCTTTCTGGGGTTGTAGAGAGCCCATCCTCTTTATAGTGGTAGTAACCAATAGCTTTCATATTTAAGGTATAAGGCTTATTACCATCATCTCCCCATTTTACAGACTAGGATACTGGTCTGAAGCTGATCATGCTGAAATGTTGCAGGACTGATGCAGGTTGCATGGATTTGCCAGCCGCTCTCTTCCCTCATCTGATAAACTCTGCCTAGTTCCATCAATCACCTTCTCAAGCGATTGTGGCTACTAAATGAAAGCTGTGTTTCATGTGAGCTGAAGACTCATTTTTCTCTTTCTTGTCCCTTGATGACAAATGTGTACTGGTAAATGAACAGATTTGGGGTAAGTGCTGTTCAAGTCCAGCTTAAGAGATAGAGGATGTTACTGCTGTTCTCTAATCAGGAGGCCACAGAGGCCCAGAACCTGTTGGTTCGGAAGCACCAGTTCTGTGTTTCATGGAGCAAAAGTTGATGTCTAAAGACTGAGAATAAGTACACAAAAAGCTCATAGAAGCTTTCTGACTCAGAGAGCACTCTTGGGTCTTGATGTTACAGGCAGTATGTTACAGCCCAGAAAGCACGCACCAAGTCATAGCAAGGCCAGTTTACATAGCATACTGGTATCCAAAACACATGCTGAGATGGCTGGCGGGTAATGATAGGAGCTGCTGTGGCTGAGTGACTGACAAAAACTGGCCACAGTCTGATGATCAACTGTCTTGGTTCAGAAGGTAGAAGAATTTCCAGGAGATAGAGTATCCACTGGTAAACAACAGTGACTCCCTTAGTTAAGGTCAGAAGGGGGGTAGAGGTGGCTGTTTAGCATTTTGTCTCTGTCTCACTTCAAAATTGGCTTCAGAGATTTGTTCCCTGTAGCCACAGACTGACTATCTTTGTTCAGGATGGTAGGAAAATTGTAATAGACCAGGTGGCTTGCAAACAGAAATTTATCTCTCTCACCCTTCTGGAGGATGGAAAGCCCAAAGTTAAGATGCTAGCAGGATAATATATGCTGATGTACCAGTTTCTCAGTGGTTGTCTTCTTACCCCGACTTCTCATGGTAGAAAGCCCGAGGGCCTCCCTCCAGCTTCTTTGGTATGGGCCCTAGTTCCACTCAGGAGGGTAAGGTCTCCACCCTCATGGCCCAATTCGTTTCCACAGGCCCCATCTCCTAGTATCATCTCTCAGTGTTGAGAATGTCCACATAGAAATTTTGAAACAATGTTTCAAACAAGCAGTGTTGATGGCTAACATTTATTTTCTGTGGAAACATTTATTTATGTGCAATTGAGAATATAGTGCCTTGTGAACCAATTGCAAAAGTCACTTTAACATTAGAAAAAACATATTTAATAGTATGTAATGAAAACCCTGTTTCAAGTATTTACAAGTATAAACTTCTTAGTCATACATAGTAGAACACACCTGTAATCCTAGCACTTGGGATGAAAGGACACAAGAAAGCATGAGTTCAAGGCCAGCCTGGGCTATATAACAGACCCCGTCTCAAGCAATCAAAGGCTTGAGATAGGTCAGTGGTAGATTGCTACAAGCCTCTGGGTTCATTATCTAGCACTGCAAAAATAAATAAAAATATAAAACAAATTTTGTGTATGTGTTGTAGTTTAGGGGTGCTATCTACAGCTTTATGAATGCTACATAAACTTTCCTCCACTGAGCCATATCTGCAGCCAAAATAAAATAACTTTTCTCTCCATTATTTGTCTTTGAGCAAATGAAGAGTATTTGGGTGTTGTTGTATATATGTGCATATGTGTGTATGTGTGTGTGTGTGTGTGTGTGTGAGGGAGAGAGAGAGAGAGTATTTTGAGATGAATGATTGCTATTCAAGGCTACTCTTCAAACTTCCTTTTTTTTAAACTATCAGGTTAACATTCAACTCACATTTATTGAGCCTAGTAACATGCTAAGGACTGTTGCCATCAAATGTTTCTGTTCCATCAAGAATATGCAATGAGTATTTTTCACTCCATCTGACCAATGAGCATGCCATGAGCTGGGTCATTGAGTTGCCAGGCTCCACACAGTGAGAGATGAGGGAGATAAGGTTTAAACCCAAGTCACCTTGATTCAAAGGCAGTTTTTTTTTCCTTCACAGAAAAAAGAGCTTTGACAAAATTCCAGTTTTTTTTTTTTAAAAAAAAAAACCTTCCTGTTTTTTTTATTTGCTTCATCTGTCAAATGAATTTCTCACCCACTCATACAGTCATAAATTCCATGTAGCTAAACCTTTAGAAGACAATTAAAGCTTCCTTTGTATATTAAATAGGCAATATTTGTATGTACCAAGGGGCTTTGTCTCTGGTTGTGAGACTACAGAGGGAAAGGAGGTGTGAGGGAGGCATGACTTTACTATAGCATGTTTGAGATTTAGTTAGGATATATATTTATATTAATATAAGTAAGTAAATCAGTGAACTTGAGTTTGAAAAGTTAACTTCAGCATTCCATTTCTCCCCAGTAATTTTTGCTACAGAAACAAAGATATGTTTCATTCATGTTCTTTGGCCTCAATTTAAAAGTTTGTTAAATTCTATTGTGATTTTTTTTAAAGGCAAATCACTGATTTTTGCTATGCAAGTTTTACATATTTTTTTCTTACACAACAACATATTAAATATTCCATCAACAGTATTTTTATGAGAAGAAACTAGTAAGTATTGCTGGCAAAGAGGCCCTCCCCATTGAACAAATGCCTGCCTTTTGCTCTATGATCCATGTGGGGACTTAGGCAGAGGCCACACGCCCTATTTATGGTAAGGCACTGCAGTCAGCCTGCTTTATTTGTAAATGTATATCTGGGAAATTTATATTAAAAAAGTTATCTTCATAATACAGCCTTTGCAGTTTTATTTCTGCTGTAGCTCAGGCTAAGGCAGGAGTCAGGCTTCTGTGGTCCATCCATGTGGCCAGTATTGTCCTTGTATGGTGTGCATTAAAATTCACATCTTGCCATTAACAGGAATGTATTCTGCATTATCTCAATTCCTTAGGGGCTGGGCTGTTCCAGTCATAATTAATTTTTAAACTACATATTCATCACATGCAATTTTCCTGGTAGAAAAACATCCTACTAACCTTTCATTCTTCTCATCCAAATATCCTTAAACCTTTAAAATAGTATGTAAGATGCCCCCACTTCTTAATGCAATGCCTGGTGTCTCCCAGTAATATCAATCCAGAAGAGTTCCCACATTCTCTAGCAATTTCAGTACAAGCAGAGGCATCAGCTGTTTGCAGCTGTCCCTTTGGGATCACAAAATCAAACAGTAATATCCCTGATATGGACAAAGCCCCGGCTTCAATTATTCAGTTATGCAGGGAAAACAGTATGCCAAAGTAGCCTCAACACAGGCCTGCAAGCAAGAAACAATGCATTTGAATTTAGCTTCTGCCCCTGCTGCACCGAATCACCCACCATGAACCTTCCTGTCTCTGTTTTCAGGTTTATGGCCCAGTGCCCAGAGCTCTGGGTCACAATGTGAAGAGCACATGAAGATGGTTTCTCCTGTGTGCCAGGCAGACATCACAGGTCTGTTTTCTGTCAGACAATTTGTCACTAGCCTTGGAATACTCATCACCTTACAGGGAGGGTCACCAGACGGTTGGTTAGAAGCATCGCTTTCCTTATAAAGCCTCCTAGCCCAAGAATTAGCAGCACCCCAGGCCAAATTTTACCATATGAAACTTTGGTACAGCTGAGACAGAGTTTGCTCTAAGCGGGACTATGAACAGATTTGAATCCTACCTCTATAACTCAGCTCATTTACCCTTTTGGAGATGTACTTTTACTTGTAGAGAATTAAGATTTGTTTTGTGATCAGTGATAGTTTTGCATGTGTAGTGTAGCTGACATGACCATTGCCATCACTGAAGCACAGCAGCTTTTGTTTGTGACTTTGAAGAGACATTGATTTAGAAACATTGGCAGCAATATAAACCGTGGTACGTCTGATAGCTGTCTGTAGGAAAGAGATTGTTAACAGTCCCTCAGGGAAGAGGCAGAAAAGGTAACAAGACCTACTCTGAGATCCAGAGCTTCCTGCTCCAGCTGCACACGGTTTTGAATGTGCTAGGATCTATGTGAGATAGAAAAGGTAGACTTCAGTGGAACTTTTCCCATTGTGAGCTTGAGAGTTGCCCATGCTCCTATAAGTAGCCTCAATAACCCCATTTATTAGCCAAGATCCTTTACACAGAGGGCTTCCTTGATATGCTAGCTCCTTCCCTGGTCAGGGTGACTAGATAAACATTCCCTCAGGGCAGTCACAGCAGCAGCATGTTGTCATAGTTGAAGGTGAGCAATTTTTTCTTTCCTAATGGAACAAAAAGTAGTGGCAAGTCTTACAGTTGTAGATGACTCAGATTTTACAAGAGGCCTCACTAGGTACTTTAAAAAGGATGAATAATATACCATGCATGTCTTTCTGCTTCTGGGATATCTCACTCAGGATGATCTTTTCTAGATCTCACCATTTGCTTGCAAATTTCATGATTTCCTTCTTTTTACTTGCTGAGTAGTATTCCATTGTATAAATGTACCACAATTTCTGTATCCATTCCTCAATTGAGGGACATCTGTGTTGTTTCCAGGTTCTGGCTATTATGAATAAAGCTGCTGTAAACGTCATTGAGCAAATGTTCTTGTTGTGTACTTGAGCATATTTTGGATATATGCCTAGGAGTGGTATAGCTAGATCTTTTTTTTAACTTTTATTAATTACACTTTATTCATTTTGTATCCCCCCATAAGCCCCTCTCTCCTCCCCTCCCAGTCCCACCCTCCCCCACTTTCTGCATGCATGCCCCTGCCCAAGTCCACTGATAGGGGAGGTCCTCCTCTCCTTCTTTCTGATCTTAGTCTATCAGTTCTCATCAGAAGTGGCTGCATTGTCAGGGTTCTAGGTTATCTCCATGAATAGTCCTTGGTTGGAGTATGAGTCTCTGGGAAGTTCCCTGTGTTCAAATTTTCTTGTTCTGTTGCTCTCCTTGTAGAGTTCCTGTCCTCTCCAGCTCTTGCTATTTCCCACTTCTTACATAAAATTCCATTCACTCTTCCCGTCAGTTGGCCATCAGGCTCAGCATCTGCTTTGACAGTCTGCACGGCAGAGGCTTTCAGAGGCCCTCTGTGGCAGGTTCTGAGGTTGTTTCCTGTTTTCTTATTTTGGCTTTCAGAGGCCCTCTATAGCAGGTTCCTAGGTTGTTTCCTGTTTTCTTTTTCTTCTGATGTCCATCCTCTTTGCCTTTCAGGATGGGGATTGAACATTTTAGTTAGGGTCCTCTCTTTTGCTTAGTTTGTTTAGATGTACAGATTTTAGTGGGTTTATTTTATGTTGTATGTTTATATGAGTGAGTATATACCATGTGTGTCTTTTTGCTTCTGGGACAACTCACTCAGGATGATCCTTTCCAGGTCCCACCATTTACCTGCAAATTTCATGATTTCCTTATTTTTCATTGCTGAGTAATACTCCATTGTATAGATGTACCACAGTTTCTGCATCCATTCTTCAGTTGAGGGGCATCTGGGCTGTTTCCAGCTTCTGGTTATTACAAATAAAGCTGCTGCAAACATGGTTGAGCAAATGTCCTTTTTGTGTACTTGAGCCTCTTTTGGGTATATGCCTAGGAGTGGTATGGCTGGATCTTGAGGAAGCGCTATTCCTAGTTGTCTGAGAAAACGCCAGATTGATTTCCAGAGTGGTTGTACAAGTTTACATTCCCACCAGCAGTGGAGAAGGGTTCCCCTTTCTCCACAACCTCTCCAGCATGTGTTGTCACTTGAGTTTTTCATCTTGGCCATTCTGATGGGTGTAAGGTGAAATCTCAGGGTTGTTTTGATTTGCATTTCCCTAATGGCTACTGAGGTTGAGCATTTCTTTAAATGCTTCCCTGCCATTCGATATTCCTCTACAGAGAATTCTCTGTTTAGCTCTGTTCCCCATTTTTTAAGTGGATTACTTGGTTTGCTGCTTTTCAGCTTCTTTAGTTCTTTATATATACTGGATATGAGTCCTCTGTCAGATAAAGGGTTGCTGATGATTCTTTCCCAATCTGTAGGCAGTCACTTTGTTTTGATGACTGTGTCCTTTGCTTTGCAGATGCTTTTCAGTTTCATGAGGTCCCATTTATTGATTGTTGCTCTTAGAGCCTGTGCTGTTGGTGTTCTGTTCAGGAAGTTTTCTCCTATACCAATGAGTTCTAGGGTATTTCCCACTTTTTTTTTCTAGCTGATTTAATGTGTCTGGTTTTATATTGAGGTCTTTGATCCACTTTGACTTTAGTTTTGTGCAGGGTGATAAGTATGGATCTATTTTCATTTTTCTACATGTAGACATCCAGTTGGACCAGCACCATTTGTTGAAGATGCTATCTTTTTTCTATTGTATGGTTTTGGCATCTTTGTCAAAAATCAGGTGTCCATAAGTGTGTGGGTTTATTTCTGGGTCTTCTGTTTGGTTCCATTGATTCACCATTCTGTTTCTATTTTTTTCTTTTCTTTTTTTTTTTTTTTTTTGGTATAGCTAGATCTTAAGGAAGCACTATTCCTAATTGTCTGAGAAAGTGCCAGATTGATTTCCAAAGTGGTTGTACAAGTTTATATTTCCACCAGCAATGGAGTAGGGTTCCTCTTTCTCCACATCCTCTCTAGCATGTGATGTCACTTGAGTTTTTTATCTTGGCCATTCTGATGGGTGTAAGATCAAATTTCAGGGTTCTTTTGAATTGCATTTCCCTGATAGCTAAGGACTATTTCTTTAAATGTTTCTCTGTCATTTGATGTTCCTCTATTGAAAATTCTCTGTTTAGCTCTGTAATCCATTTTTTAATTGGATTACTTGTTTTGTTGCTTTTTAACTTCTTGAGTTCTTTATATATTCTTGATATTAGCCCCCTGTCAGATATAGGGTTGGTGAAGAGACCTGATAGGCTAGGGTAAGATGGAGGGGGAGGAGAACCTCCCCTGTCAGTGGACTTGAGAGGATTATGGAAAGAGATGAGGGTAGTATCGGGAGGGAATGAAGGAGGGGGCTACAGCTGGGATACAAAGTGAATAAACTGTAATTAATATAAAAATAAAAATAAAAATTAGCAAAACGGATGAGTAATGATCGTAATAATGGTACAGGCTGTGATGAAATTTCCTAGGTAACTGGATCAGACCCTCCCTTCAGTGGCTATGTATGAATCTTTGTAGATTCAGAAGACTGTTGGATGGAAGTCACAGTCTAATGTTACTTCCTCCTCTGCTATACAGAGTTAGTGCCTGTACTCTTCCAGTGGATGCCTGTGTTGACACCAAGCCAAGTCTAATCTGTAGCAACCTTTTCTTTTCTCTTCCCTTTCGTTCCAACTCTCAGTCTCTTCTCTGTTTGTGTGATAAGGCTAGAGAGGGAAAAATCATTTAAAATTTGGAAGCCTAGAAAGCAAGACTACAAATACTAATTTTGGTCCCTACTTTTTAAAAACTTGTTATTGATTCTTTGTGATTCTTGATCCCATGCAGGCTACTAGAACTCCAGGTAAGCTGCACACCTGGGGACTTCCTTTCACTCTCTTGGTTCCCCCTGCTCTACTCCAAATATCACACTCTTGCCATGTCCCAATCCTCAGCTCTGGCAGAGACCCCTGCTCTACCACGGTCCACCCCAGCCATGGGAACTTAAGCCACTATATTGGTTGGAAGCCGTCTACTCAACTACAGGCCACTCTGGCCAGATGACCAGAAAGGAAACAGAAACCAAGAGACAAAATACCCACTGAATAAAGAAAAAATTCAGAAACTGGCAGCTGGACCTAGAATTAGTTCAAACCCAGATAACTAGATGCAAATGTAAAAACAAAATCAATGACAGCCAGGGCAATACATGATCAACAGAGCCCATCTATCTAACAAGCCCAGAATATTCCAACACAGTAAAGCACAAGAAAATGACCTTAAAACCAAATTTATGAAGATGACAGAGGTTCTTAAATAATTCAAGAAAGCCAGGCAGGGTGGTGCATGCCAGTAATCCCAGGAGGAAGAGGTGGGTAGATCGCTGTGAGTTCAAGGCCCATCTGGTCTACAAAGTGAGTCCAGGGCAGCCAAGGCTACACAGAGAAACTCTCTCAATAACCAAGCCAAACCAAAACAACAACAACAACAGAAAGGAAATTTACAAATAATTAGAGGAAATGAATAAATCCCTTAAATAAAGCCAAGAAAGCCATGAAAAAACAAAGTTGAAGGACATGAATAAAACTGTTCAAGACCTGAAAACAGAAATAGAAGCATCAAAGAAAACACAAAATAAGGAAATTCAGGAACTGTGAAATATAGGTAAGCAAACAGGAACTACAGACTCAAGCATCACCAATAGATTAGGCCACAGAGGGGGGCATTGCAGCCAGTCCTGAAGAAACCTGATAAGCTAGGGTCATATGGAAGGGGGAGGAGGACCTCCCCTATCAGTGGACTTAGAGAGGGGCAGGGAGTTGATGAGGGAGGAAGGGTGGGATTGGGAGGGATTGAGGAAGGGGGCTATAGCTGGGATACAAAGTAAATAAACTATTTAATTTTAAAAAATAAAAATTAAAAAAGTGCAAGAAACTTATAGAACATCAGAACAGAAAAGAAAGTACCCACACCACATAATAATTAAACACTAAACAGACAAAAAATATTAAAAGTTGCAAGAGAAAAATGTCAAATAATATACAAAGGTAGATGTATTAGAATTATACCCAACTTTTCAATGGAGACTCTAAAAGCCAGAAGGGCCTGGACAGATGTCCTGCAGACTCTAAGAGACCACAGATGCCAGCCTAGACTACTATAACCAGCAAAACTTTCACCATAAGGAGAGAAAAAATACATTCCACAATAAAGGCAAATTTAAACATCATTTAACCATGAATCCAGCCCCAAAGAAGGTAGTAGGAGGAAAATGACAACATAATGAGGTTAACTATACCCATGAAAACACAAGAAATAAATAATCTCACACAAGCGAAACCAAAAGAAGGAAAGCATGAGCACATACCTGCTCATGCATGCCTATGTGTGTGCGCATGCGCATACACACACACACACACACACACACACACACACACACACACACATATACACACAAACCCACTGCCACCACCAGCAACAAAATAACGGGAATCAACAATTATTGGTCATTAATATCTTTCAGTATCAATGGACTCGATTCCCCAATAAAAAGGCCATTCTAATAGCTAACAAAATAGACTTCCACCCAAAATTATTCAAAAATATGGGGAAGGATCCTTCATACTCATCAAAGAAAAAAAATCCACCAAGATGATGTTTCAGTTTCAACAAGTATACAGAATACAATACCTGAAAACAAGGGTACCCACTTTTGTAAAAGAAGGACCAACAAAGCTTAAATCACACATTGGCTCTCATATATTGATAGTGGGCGACTTCAACATACCATTCCCACCAAGGGACAGGGCATCCATACAAAATTAAAGAAATTTTAAATTGAGCTAACGTATTATAAACCAACTGAATCTAACAAATATCTAAACTACATTTCACCCCAACCTTAAAGAATATGCATTCTTCTCAGCACATCTGGTAACTTTCTCCAAAGTTTGTGACCACATACTTGGTCACAAAGTAAGTCTCAACAGATACAAGAAATTGAGATATCCCCCTGCATCCTATCAGATTACCATGGATTAAATGGATTTCAACAACAGAAACACCAGAAAGCCTACAAACTCATGGGAACTGAGCAACTCTTTATTGAATGACTACTGAGTCAGGATAGAAATAAAGAAATTAAAGACCTTCTAGAACTCAATGAAAATGAATGTACAACAAATCCTAACTTATGGGAAATAATAAAAGCAGTGCTAAGAGAAAAATTTATAACACTAAGTACCTACATAAAAAAATGGAAATATCTCATACTAACAACTTAGAGAATATTTGAAAGCTCTAGAACAAAAAGAAGGAAATGCACCCTAGAGATGTAGATACAGGAATTAATCAAACTGGGGACTGAAATCAATAAAATAGAAACAAGAGAGAACAATACAAGGAGTCAATGAAACAGAGCTGGTCCTTTGAGAAAATCAACAAGATAGACAAACCCTTTGCAAACTCATTAAAAGATGGAAAAAGAATAGCCAAATTATAAAAATCAGAGACAAAAAGTGGGACATAACAACAGATACTGAAGAAATCATGTCATAATAGCCAAAATCTGGAAACAACCCAGATGTCACTCAACTGAGGAATGGATACAGAAATTGTGGTTCATTTACATAATGGAATACTACTCAGCAACTAAAAACAAGGAACTCATGAAATTTGCAGGCAAATTGTGGGAACTAGAAAAATTATCCTGAGTAAGGTATCCAGAAACAGAAAGACACATATGGTATATACTCACTCACTAATAAGTGGATATTAGACATAGAATAATCATAGTAAAATCTGTATACATAAAGAAGTTAAGCAAGAAGGAGGACACTCAGAAAGGCAAATGGGATGGACATCAGAAGAAGGAAAAACAGAGAACAGGACAGGAGCCTACCACAGAGGGCCTCTGAAAGACTCTACCCAGCAGGTTATCAAAACAGATATTGAGACTCATAGCTAAACTTTGGGTAGAGTACAGGGAATATTATGAAAAAAGGGGGAGACAGAAAAACCTGGAGAGGACAGGAGCTCCACTAGGAGAGCAACAGAACCAAAACTCTGGGCACAGGGGTTTTTCTGAGACTGATACTCCAACCAAGGACCACGTGTGGAGATCACCTAGAACCCTTGCACAGATGTAACCCATGCAGTCAGTGTCCAAGTGGGTTCCCTAGTAATGGGAACAGGGGCTGTCTCTGATATGAACTCAGTGGCTGACTCTTTGATCACCTCCCCCTCAGGGGGGTGCAGCCTTACCAGGCCACAGAGGAAGACAATACAGCCACTCCTGATGAGACCCAAAAGGGGAGGGTCAGATGGAAGGGGAGGAGTACCTCCCCTATCAGTGGACTGGGGACAGGGCATAGGAGAAGAAGAGGGAGGGAGGGCAGGATTGGGAGGGGATGAGGAAGAGGGCTACAGCTGGAATACAAAGTGAATACATTGTAATTAATAAAAACAAATAAAATTAAAAAACCTGTACTCTACAAAATAGGAAATTCTAAAAGAAATGGATAATTTTCTTGATAGATCCCACTTACCAAAGTTAAGTCAAGATCAGATAAATAACTTAAATAGACCTATAACCCCTAGGGAAATAGAAGCAGTCATTAAAAGTGTCCCAAAGGGGGGAAAAACCCTAGACAGCAAATTTATATTATGGGGGCACATTTTCACTGATACTGAAAACTACAAAGATTCAACGAAGAAAGAGAATTACAGACCAATTTCCCTTAGAAACACAGATGCAAAAATACTCAACAAAATACTTGCAAATTGAATCCAAGAACATATTTAAAAATTTCATCCACCAGGATCAAGTGGACTTCATTCCAGGTGGAACTGGTATTGCAAGGCACATACGCACACATAAGAAAGAAAATGTACAGCAAGCCTATAGCCAGCATTAGCCTATCAATCAATCAGTCAATTAAATGGAGAGAAACTCAAAGCAGTTCCACTAAAATCAGTAACAAGACAAGGCTGTTTACTCTCCTCATATCTATTCAATATTGTACTTGAAATTTTAGCTAGAGCAATAAGACAGCTGAAGGAGATCAAGGTGATATAAATCGGAAAGGCAGAAGTCAATATGTCTTTGTTTGCAGATGATATGATAGTATACATAAGCAACAACAAAAATTCTATCAGGGAACTTCAACAGCTGATACACACCTTCAGTGATGTGGCTGGTTACAAAATTAACTTAAAAAATTTATTAGACCTCCTATATATAAATGACAAATTGACTGAGAAAGAAATCACGGAAAAAACACCCTTCACAATAGCCACAAGCAATGTAAAATAACATGGGGTAACCCTAAGAAGGTTTATTAAGAAAGACCTTATGAAAGTTCTGTATGATAGAACTTCAAATCTTTGAAGAAAGAAATTGAAGAAGATATGAGAAGATGGAAAGATCTCTCATGCTCATGGATGAGTAGAGTTAACATAGTGAAAATAGCCATCCTAACAAAAGCAATCTACAGATTCAATGCAATCCCATCAAAATTCCAACACAATTCTTTACACACCTTGAATGAACAATTTTCAATTTCATAACAAAAAACAAAACAATTCAGGATAGCTGAAACAATCCTAAACAATAAAATAACTTGTGGAGGTTTCTCCATCCCAGATTTTAAGCTTTACTACAGAACGATAATAATAAAAACTCCATGGTATTGGGTTAAAAACATTAAGGATGATTAACGGAATCAAATAAAAAACCCAGATATAAATCCACATACTTGTGGACACCTGATTTTTTATGAAGCCAGAAAAACACAATGAATAAAAGAGACCCTCTTTATAAAATGGTGATGCTCTCACTGGATGCCTGCATATAAAATAATGCAAACAGGTCCATATTTACCACCTTGCATAAAACTCAAGTCCAAGTCGATGAAGGAGCTCAACATTAAACTGGACCCACTGAGCCTGATAGAGAAAGTAAGGAGTAACCTTGAATGCATTGGTACAGGAGACAACTTTCTAAACAGATCACCAATAGCATAGGCAGAAGAGCGACAATAAATGGGACCTCATAAAACTGAAAAGCTTCTGTAAGGCAAAGGACACCATAAATTGGACAAAATGGAAAATATTTTAACTAACTCCATATCTGATAGAGGGCTAATATCCTAAATATATATAGAACTCAACAAACTTGGTTTCAACAAACCAAACAATCTAATTAAAAAAACTGGTGCAAATCTAAAGAGAGATTTCTCAACAGAGGAATCTCGCATGGCCAAGAAGCACTTAAATGTTCAACATCCTTAGCCATCGGGGAAATGAAAATCAAAACTACTTTGAGATTTCATCAAACACCTACCAGAGCAGGTAAGATCAATAACACAAGTGACAGCACATGCTGGCAGGATGTGGAGCACATGAAACACTCATTCATTGCTCGAGGGAGTACAAAATTGTATAACTATTATGACATCAGTATAGTAGTTCCTCAGAAAACCAGAAATCAATCTCTCTCAAGACCCAGCTATACTGCTCTTGGTCATATACCTAAAAGACACTCCATCCTACCAGAAGAACACTTGCTAACTGTATTCATAGCAGCTTTATTCATAACAGCCAGAAACTAGAAACAACCTGTATGTCCTTCAACCAAAGATAGATAAAGAAAATGTGATATAATTACACAATGGAATATTACTTAGCTGTTAGAGAAAAGTGAAATTTTGAAATTTTCAGGCAGATATATGAAACTAGAAAAAAAATCCTCCTGATTGAAGCAAACCTAGACCCAGCAATATAAACATTATATGTACTCAATTATAAGTAGATATTAGCTGTTAATTAAAGGATAATCGTGCTACAATCCACAGACTTGAAGAAGCTAAGTAACAAGGAGGGCTCTAGGGGGAAGGCTTTGATCCCCCTGGGAAGGGGGAAACAGAATATTTTTTCAGTTGGACTTAGGGCAGGTGGGGTTGGGAACAGGAGGGTATCAGGTGGGAGAGAGAGGGATCAGGGAGAGAGTACATGGAGAAAGGACTGGACTAAGAGGGCACTTAGTGGATGGTATGGAAACCTAGTAGAGTGGAGATTTCCTGGAATCTGATGATGACACTAGGAAGAACTAGTAATGGAGGACATGGAGCATGAATCTTCCATCTTCAGTAACCTAGCAAGGCTCCCAGTTGTAGGATCTGGCCCCTAATCCAGCCATAAAACCTTCTAATCACACCCATCTGGCCTGCAATGTGTATTGGGGCAGTGGTGACTCAGAATTCTTGAGAGTTGCCAACCAATGACTGGTCTAACTTGAGGCCCATACCAGGAGAGGGAGTGCATGCCTGATAGTGCTTGGATGGCCAGGATCTGGACTCTGGATGGTGCAGAGACCCATTTATTAAATGTTGATCTTAGTGCCTGAGCTGTTGGTGTCAATGAAAAGAACTTCTGAAGGTATCACCATCCCTGATTTCAAGGTATTACAAAGTAATAGTAATAAAAACTGGATGGTCTTAGCATAAAAATAGACAGGTTGATCAATGGAATTGAATCAAGCATGGAGACCTCCTAGTCAGGCAGGACTTCTAGTGGAGGGAGGGGAACACCAACCAACCCATAAAAACTGCATCCCAAACTTACTCTGCCTATAAGACATGCAGGGATAAAGATAGAGCAGAGGTTGAGGCAATGTCCAACCACTGTGTGGCCCATTTGAGATCCATGTCATGGGAGAGAGCCAACTCCTGATATTATTATTAATGCACTCTGCTATTCTTACAGATGGGAGCCTAGCCTACCTGTCCTTTGAGAGACTCCACCTAGCAACAGATGGAAACAGATGCTGAGACTCACACCAAACCTTAGGTGGAGCACAGGGAGTCCTGTGGAAGTGTGTGTGTGTGTGTGTGTGTGTGTGTATAGAAGGACTGGGGAGAGGCAAGAACTCCACAAGAAGACCAACAGAGTCAACTAAACCAGGCTTCAGAGACTGAAGCACCAAACAAAGAGCATACATGGACTGGACCTAGATGCTGACACAGATGTAACTTTTGGACAGCTTGGTCTTCATGTGGGTCCCTTTGCAAGTAGAGTGGGGGTTGTCTCTGACATGGATTATATTGGCTGCTTTTGCATAATTTCTCCCTATCTGGGATGCCTTGTCTGGCCCCAGTGGAAGAGGATATACTGATGTAGCTTGATGTGCCAGGGTGGGTTAATATGAGGGGGGAGCTCTCCTTTTCTGAGAAGGGGAAGAAGGGGAAAGGGGAAAGAGGATGAAAGGGTAGGTCCTGGAGGAGAAGTGGGAGGGGACTTTAATTGGGATGTAAAGTGAAAAAATAAAAACACTAATTTAAAGAGTCAATGAAATGATTCCTAATGATAGTCTACTATACTCATAGATTGTTGTCTAGCCCAGTTGTCACCAGAGACACTTGCTCTGATAGCTGATGGGAGCAGATGCAGAGACCCTCAGCTTGGGAAACCCTGTGGAAGAAGAGGAGGAAGGATTGTAGAAGCCATAGGGATAGAGGACACCAGAAGAACACTGTCTGCAGACTCAACTAAACAGGAATCAGATAGGGGCTGACAGAGACTGAAGCTGAATTCACAGAGCCTTCATGAGTCTGCACTACATCCCGTTCATGCATGCTGTGGTTGTTCAGCTTGGAGTGCTTATGGGACCCCTAACAGTGTCACTGGGATGTGTCTGACTTTTTGCCTGCTTCCAGGAAAGACCCAGAGTTCTCCTTCCCCTGCCTTGCTTCTCCTTTCAGTCTTTCTTTCTAGTTCACGACCATTTCTTTGTGACTCCCCATCAACCTGCAGCTCCCTACCAGGTAATGCATAGCTACTATATTTGAATGGAATTCCGAGACACCCCCACCACCATAGTTGGCTAGGGGCCCAGAGTGGACAAAAACCAAAGGATGGAACATACACCCAGCAAAGACAAGACCAAATATCTGTACCAAGAAACACTTCAAACATCGTATTTTCAGCTGCCTAATTCTTAGTCCAAAAATCACAAACATGAACAACCAGAAAAATATGTCTCTTCCAGAAGTCAGCAACTCTGTTATAATAGGCCCTGAGAAAATTAGTTGGAGTACAGGATAAAGACTTCAAAACAGTAATTCTGAATATTTGCAAAGCTCTTAAGGGGGATATGAAAAAAACGCCTTAATGAAGATCATGAACACACAAACAGTTAAATGAAATAGTGAAAACAATTCAAGATAGGAAGGAGAATTTAGCAGATAAAGGATCACTAGAGAAATCTAAATCTGAAAAGTGGAAACAAAAACCACTGAGGTGAGCCTCATCAACATATTAAAAAATAGGGGAGAGAAGATCTCAAGTCTCAAGATAAGGCAGAACAAATGGATGCACCAGTAAAAAAAAAAGATAGTGCTAAACCTAAAAATGTCCAGGGATAAAACATCTTGGAATCTGGGACACTATCAAAAAGACAAATCTATGCATAATAGATATATGTAGAGAAAAAAACCCAGGTCAAAGCACAGAATATTTTTAAATAAAATTATAGTAGATTTTCCCCATATAAAGAAGGTGATGCTATCAAAACGCAAAAGGCAAACAGAACACCAGGCAGAGAGGAAAAGAGTAGATAATCTCCACCACACATAATAATCAAGATGCTAAATATTCAGAACAAACAAGGGATATTAAAAGCTGAATGGGACAACAGCAAAGTCACATACAAAGGCAAGCCTCTTAGAATAACACCTGATTTTTTTCTTTAAAAAATATTTATTTAGTCACTTGACATCACAGCCCCTCCCTCCTTTCTCCTCTATCCCCTCTTCCCTACTCCTTAGAAAAGGGGAGCCTCCCACCTACCAACCTTCCCCAGGACATCAAGTTACATCAGGACTGAGCACATCCTATTCCTATTCCCTTGTGGCCTGGCAAAGCACAGCAGGCAACAGAGTCCATGTCAGAGACAGCTCCCACTCCCCTTACTAGAACCCAGAGCAAGCCTGAGCTGCCCATTGGCTACATCTGTTTAGGGAGACCTAGGTCCAGTCCATACATGGTCCTTGGTTTTGGCTTCATTCTTCTCAAGCCTCTCTGGGCCCTGGCTTTCTTGGTTGTCTTGTGGCGTTCCTGTCCTCTCCAGGTCCTTCTATCCTTTCCCCCACTGTTTTTTACTAGATTCCCTATGATTCATCCAATATTTGCCTGTAAGTCTCAGAATCTATTTTGATCTGCTACTGGGTGGAGCCTCTCAGTGGAGCTATGCTAGGCTCCCATTTCAAGCATAGCAAAGTATAATTAATAGTGTCAGGGTTGCCTTTTTTCTATGGGGTGGGTCTCAAGTTGTGCCAGGCATTGTTTGCATGTTACCTAAGTCTCTGCTCTATCTTTATCCCTTCATATTTTGTAGGTGGGGTAAATTTTGGGTCTAACTTTTTCTGGGTGGATTGGTGTTTCCCTTCCTTCACTAGAAGTCCTGTCTATTTAGACAGTGTCCTCTTCAGTCTTCATGACTAAAAGTTCCAACTAGAGTCACCCCATATTCTCCCAGAAGACTACCCTGTCTTAGGTCTCCAGCTTGTCACAGCTGCTTCCACCCATGGTTTCTCTTTTCTCTGCAGGTCCTCTGCCTTCTCACCCCGGCTCTCTCCAGGCCTGATCTCCATCCCCATTTCTCTCTGCTCTTCCTCTCCTACCTTGTTCCCTCTCTACAACCTCTTCTTCTGTCTATTCTATTTTCCCTTCTGATTGGATTTAAGCATCCCCCCTCATGTCCTTCTTGTTACCTAACTTCTTTGGGTCTTTGGGTCTGTGAGTTGTAGTGTGTTTGTTCTATAGTATGTTGCTAAAATCCACTTATAAGTGAGTACATATCATGTGTTTGTTTCTGAGTCTGTGTTACCTCACTCAGGATGGTCAGTATCCCTTCTATATACAAATGATAAACAGGCTGAGAAAGAAATTAAGGAAAATACACCCTTCACAATAAAGAAAGCACAAACTGAGGAAATCCTGGAGAGAGAGAAATTAGAGAAGAAAAGAGGAACAAGAGAGGTAAGTATGGCCAACAAAATATAAGAGATGGAGAAAAGAATCTCAGGTGTAGAAGGTATAATGGAAGAAACTAAGTGATCCATCAAAGAAAATGTTAAATCTAAAAAAATTCCTGCCTCAACACCTCTAAGAAATCAAGGACACCATGAAAAGATGAAACCTAAGAATAATAGGAATAGAAGAAAGAAAAGATTCTGGGCTCCAAGTCCCAGAAAATACTTTTAACAAAATCATAAAAGAAAATTTTCTCAAACTATAAGCCATACAAGCATAAAAGCATGCAAGAGGTCTGCAGAACATCAAATAGATTAGACTGCCACATAATAATCAAAACACTAAATGTACAGCACAAGGAAGGCAGCAAGGGCTATTAGGCCAAGATAATGTATAATGGCAAACCAATCAGAATCACACCTGACTTTTTAGACTCTTTAAAAGCCAGAAGGGCCAGCAGATGTCTTGCAAACCCTATGAGAACACAGATGCCAATCTAGATTACTATACCCAGCAACACTTTCAATCTCCATAGACGGAAAAAAAAAGATATTCCATGACAGAACCAAATTTAAACAATATCTATGCACAAACCAAGCCCTACAAAAGATACTAGAAGGGAAACTCCCATCCAAAGAGGCTAACTGTACCCCAAAACACACAGGATATAAATAACTTCACAACAGCAAAATCAACAGTAGACAAGCCCACAAACACACTACCACAACTAATGTCAAAATAAAAGAAACTAACAGTCACTGGTCATTAATGTCTTTCAACATCAATGGTCTCTCCAATAAAAAGACATAGAATAATAGAATGGATACATAAACAGGACCCAACATTCTTCTGCACACAAAGAAACACACCTCAGCCACAAATATAGCCATTACCTGAGAGTAAAGGTCTGCAAGAAGGTTTTTCAAGCAAATGGACCCAAGAAGCAACTGGGAGTAGCTATTCTACTATCTAATAAAATAGACTTTCGACCAAAATTAATCAGAAGTGATGAGAAAGGACAATTTATACTCATCAAAGGAAAATTCAACCAAGATGACATCTCAATTATGACATGTATGCCCCCAATACAAGGGAATCCACATTTGTAAAAGAAACATTAATAAAGTTTAAACCATGCATTGATCCCCACGCATTAATATTTGGAGACTTTAACATTCCACTCTCATCAAAGGACAAATCAATGAAACAGAAACTAAACCAAGAAATAATGACACTAACAGATATCATGGATCAAATGGGCCTAACATACATCTAAAGAACTTTACACCCAAACATACACACACACACAAAAAAATCTCTTCTTCTTAGCACCTCATAGAACCTTCTCCAAAATTGGCCATAGAGTAGAGCACAAAGCAAGTCTCAACAGATACAAACCGTCATGAACTAAAGCTGGACCTCAGCAACAACAGAAATAACAAAAAGCCTACACACACGGAAAGTAAAGAACTCTCGATGACAACTGGGTCAGGAAAGAAATAAAGAATAAAGAATTCAATGAAAATGAAGGCACAACTTAAGCAAACTTATTGGACACAATGACAGCAGTACTAAGAGGAAAGTTCATAGCACTAAATGCCTTCATAAAAAATTTTGAGACATCTCATCTCATACAAGCAACATAACAGCACACCTTAAAACACTAGAAAAAAAAAGCAGACACACCCAGGAGGAGTAGACAGCTGGAAATAATCAAACTCAGAGCTGAAATAAATAAATTAGAAATAAAACAATTCAAAGAATCAACAAAACCAGGAACTGGTTCTTTGAGAAAATCAACAAGATAGGCAAATTCTTAGCCAAACTAACTAAAAGGCAGAGAGACACTATTCAAATCAACAAAATCAGAAATGAAAAGAGGCCATAATGACAGACACTGAGGAAATCCAAAGA
Organism: Meriones unguiculatus; assembly: GCF_030254825.1. NCBI lineage: Eukaryota > Metazoa > Chordata > Mammalia > Rodentia > Muridae > Meriones > Meriones unguiculatus. The sequence continues at coordinate 95,166,627 of NC_083354.1, read as the reverse complement.
ATCATTAGGTCCTACTTCAAAAGCCTATATACAACGAAATTTGAAAATCTAAATGAAATAGACAATTTTCTTGATAGATTCCATTTACAAAAGTTGAATCAAGATCAGGTAAATAATTTAAATAATCCTATATCCCCTAAGGAAATAGAAGTTGTTACCAAAAATCTGCTACCCCGCCCACCCCCCCCCCAAAAGCACAAGGTCAGATGGTTTCAGCACATCCAAAGAAGAGTTAATTCCAATACTCTTCAAACTATTCCACAAAATAGAAACAGAAGAAACATTACCAAACCCATTCCATGAGGCCACAGTTACCTTGATACCTAAATTACACAAAGAAAGAGAATTTCAGACCAATCTCTCTTATGAACATTGATGCAAAAATATTCAATAAAATACTTGCAAAATGAATTCAAGAACACATCAAAGATATCAATCACCATGATCAGGTAGGCTTCTTCCCAGGCATGCAGGGGTGGTTAAATATATAAAAATACATTAATGCAATCCATTATGAATAAACTGTAAGAAAAAAAGCCACATGATCATCTCCTTAGATGCTGAAAAAGCAATTGTCAAAATCCAAAACCCATTCATTTTTAAAGTTTTGGAGAGATCAGGGATACAAGGCACATACCTAAACATAGTAAAGGCGAGATACAGCAAGCCTATAGCCAAGATTAAACTAAATGGAGAGAAACTTAAATCAATTCTACTGAAATCAGGGACAAGGCAAGGCTGCCTGCTCTCTCCATACTGAAGTCCTAGCTAGAGCAATAAGACAACTAAGGTAGATAAAGGGGATACAAACAAAAAAGGAAGAAGTCAAAGAATCACTATTCCCAGAGATAGGATAGTATATATGAATTCCACCGGAGAACTCCTACAGGTGTAAAACAACTTCAACAAAATGGCTGGATACAAAATTAACTGTTTTTGTATTTTATTTTTATTTTTTATTACAGTTTATTCACTTTCTATCCCAGCTGTAGCCCCCTCCCATCTCCTCCCAATCCCACTCTCCCTCCCTCTTTTTCTCCTATGCCCCTCCCCCAGTCCAATGATAGAGGAGGTCCTCCTCCCCTTCCATCTGACCCTAGTCTTTCAGGTCTCATCAGGACTGATTTCTTTGTCTTCCTATGTGGACTAGTAAGGCTGCTTCCCCCTCAGGGGGAGGTGATCAAAGAGCCAGCCCATGAGTTCATGTCAGAGATAGTCCCTGTTCCTATTATTTGGGAACCCTCTTGGACACTGAGCTGCCATGGGCTACTTTTGTGCAGGCATTCTAAGTTATCTCCATGCATAGTCCTTGTTTGGAGTATCAGTCTCAGAAAAGACCCCGCCCAGCTTTTTTGGTTCTGTTGCTCTCTTTGTGAAGCTCCTGTTCCCTCTAGGTCTTTCTATCTTCCCCTTCTTTCATAAGATTTCCTGCACTCTGCAAAAAGTTTGGCTATGAATCTCAGCATATGCTTTGTTATCCTGCTGGGTAGAGTCTTTCAGAGGCCCTCTGTGATAGATTTGTATGAAAAAAACTTTCAGTCTCTGAAGAAAGAAATAGTAGAAGATATCAGAAGATGGAAAGATCTCCCATGCTCATGGCTTGGCAGGATTAACATAGTAAAAATGGCTATTTTACCAAAAGCAATCTATAGATTCAATGCAATTCCCATAAAATTACCAACACAAAGAGGAGGCAGAAACATTATAAGAGCCAGAGGTAGTAGATGAGTCCAAGGAAACAGCATCTTCCAGACATAACAGAACTAATTCCCATAAGGACTCATAGAGACTATGGCAGCATGCACGAGACCTGCCCACACTCTAGCCAGACATATTTTCAGAACTGGGAACGGTAGGTGAGCACAACTCCCGCTCACAACGAAAAAGCTGTCTGAAATTGATACTTTATGGGAAAGATAAATAATTTTTCTTCAATGGAATGTCTCTGGGTGTGCACCTATATTCCAGGTCAGTCTCTAAGCCCAGGAAGTTGGCCAACACACAACAAATTTTAAAAATTTTTGTATTTGTATGGACTTTTGGTACTGCTTTGATCTTCAGTCTTATTGGTTTTTTTTTTTGTTTGTTTGTTTTTTAGATTTTAGAGATGATTGATAGATGATATGCCAGTGTACATGCTGGGGAAAAGAAACATGAGGTGAGTTTCATGAGGCTTGGATGTGGAAGAAGTTGGGGGTAGGAAGAATATGATCAAATATATATGAGCAAAAAATTAAAAAATAAGAATAGACTATGGTGTATGCTCAACCTGGAGTTCTGTGTAGTCAAACAAACAGAACCCAACAACAACCACAGCAAAGGATACCACACAATAAACATTTACTATTGAGTCAAGATTAATATAAGCGAGTGGTTCTCAACCTGTGGGTTGTCACCCTTTTGGGAGTCAAATGACTTTTTTTCACAAGAGTTGCATATCAGATATTTACATTAAGGTAAATAACAATAACAAAATTACAGTTATTGAGTGGCAACAAAAATAATTTTATGGTTGGGGTCATCACAACACAGGGTTGCAGCATTAGGAAGGCTGAGAACCACTGGACTGTGCAGTAATCTTTAGGTAAAAAAAAATACATTTTAGGTAAAAAAAAAAATTAAGGTAGAGAAAAGTGTGTGCTATGACATCAGTACCCAAAGGCACCAAGACTGGGAACTGTGTGTGGCAGGCATGTACAATTAGCCTCTTTGAGCTGTGTATTACTGTAGCACATGGATATGGAATGACCCTTAATACAACTTCCATCTCTCAAAGTTCTGGATGCCAGAGGCTCAAAACCTGCTAGGGGCATGTTCCCTTAGGAGGGCCAAGTGGAAGAACCTAAGTAGCCTCTTCCTGGTGTTTGCTGGTTGCTGCCTGGCTTTGGTGCTTCTTAGACTGTAGTTATACCACACCAATGTCTGCCTCCATATTAATGTGATTTTCTTAACTGTGTGTGTCTGGCTCTAAGCCCTTCTCTCTTGACTTATAGAGTCACCATTCACTACCCTGTATCATAGCTACACTTGGTTATACCTGCAAAAGAACAGTTTCCAGCATATCTTTTAAGGAATATTATTCAATCCTTAACAGAGGCTACAAAAACATACATATGTAAGAGAGAGTTTTGTTTTTTAGAGTAAATATTATTTTAAAGTTGAACCATGTAAATATTTATATATCAGATAAAATTAAATATAAGGTAAAATTAAAGTGAAATAAAGTATAGAATATTGAGTATGTGGCATACTATGAAGAGGCTGTTTTATTTATTTTTTTGTATTCTTTTAATTTTTATTTTTTTAATATTAGTTACAGTTTGTTAACTTTGTATCCCTGCTGTATCCTATTCCCTCTTTCTTTCCCAATCCCACCCTCCCACTCTCATCTCCCTGCTCCTTTCCAAGTCCACTGATAAGGGAAAACCTCCCCCCCCCACACACACATCTGATACTGGTTTATCATGTGTCTTCAGGACTGCTGCAAAATCCTCCTCTATGGCCTAGCAAGGCTGCTCCTCCCTGGGGGCAGGGGAGTGTAAAAGAGCCCACCATTGAGTTAATTTTTTGCTTTATTTTTAAATTTCATTTTATTTTCTATTCGCATATGAAAGGACAGGTTTTCTTATGGCATTTTAATAATACATAAAACTATTTTTATGATTTCAAAGGAGGCTTCTTTAGCCATGTTTTTCTAGTGAGATACATTTTAAAGAAAACAGAATGGAAACTGTTTTCAGTAATTATGTAGTAGGTGGTAGTGATGGCATAATTATTTTAAGACTGTTCAATGTGTACTTTTTAGATGAAGCAAGTAAGTTAATGTGTATATGAATGGACAGAAGACATCATCACCATGAGGGCAGGTTACACTAGGTCACAAAGCTTAGAGGTAAGATGCTCAACCCTCACTTAGAAAGGCAAATGGGAAGGACGTTGGGAGAGGGAGAGGGAGAGGGCGGGGAACAGGACAGGAGCCTACCACAGAGGACCTATGAAAGAATCTACCCAGCAGGGTATTAAAGCAGATGCTGAGACTCATAGCCTAACTTTTGGCAGAGTGCAGGGTATCTTATGAAAGAAAGGGGAGGTAGGAAGATGTGGAGGAGACAGGAGCTCCACAAGGAGAACAACAGAACCAAAAAGTTTGGACAAAGGTGTCTTTTCTGAGACTCATGCTCCAACTAGGGACCATGTATACAGATAACCTAGAACTCCTGCACAGATGTGGCCCATGGTAGCTTGGTCTCCAAGTGGGTTCCCAGGTGATGAGAGCAGGGACTGTCTCTGACATGGACTCAGTGGCTGGCTCTTTGATCACCTCCTCTTGATGGGAGAGCAGCCTTAACAGGCCACAGAGGAAGACAATGCAGCCAGTCCTGATGAGACCTGATAAGCTGGTCAGAGAGAAGGGGAGGAAGACCTTCCCTATCAGTGGACTTGGGGAGGGGCATGGGAAGAACTTAGGCAGGTTGGGATTGGGAGGGAGGGAGGGAGGGAAGAAGGGAGGGGCTATAGTTGGGATACAAAGTGAATAAACTGTAATTATTAAAAAATAAATTAATTTTTAAAAAGTCAAGGAAATAATTGCCAATGAAGAAGCAATCAGCAAAGGTGACGTTCTAGCCATCTTCTGTAGGACTGTTTTCTTCCTGAGAAGCAGGAGCCCTCAGAGAAGTGAGAATCACTAGCAGGGATGCTATTGCATCCCATGATACTGCAGAGCTTGGACCTATTGGAGGCTACAAAAAGGGGGCCATCTTTCAGAGCCCTCTATGCTGGCTACTGTCCAGTTTCCTGTTTTCTCCCTCTTCTGGTATCTATCCGGTTTGCCTCTCTGAATGAGGATGGAACATCTTATCCAGGGTCCTGCTTCTTGCTTAGCTTTTTTTAGGTGGACAGATTTTAGTGCATTTATTATATTATATATCTAATATCCACCTATAAGTGAGTATACACCATGTGTGTCTTTCTGTTTCCGGGATACCTCATTCAGGATGATCTTTTCTAGTTCTCACCATTTACCTGCAAATTTCATGATTTCCTTGTTTTTAATTGCTAAATAGTATTCCATTGTGTAAGTGTACCACAATTTCTGTATCCATTCCCCAATTGAGGGGCATCTGGGTTGTTTCCATATTCTGGCGATTATGAATAAAGGTGCTATGAACATGGTTGAGCAAACATACTTGCTCTATACATGAGCATATTTTGGATATATGCCTAGGAGTGGAATAGCTGGATCTTGAGGAAATACTATTCCTTATTTTCTGAGAGAGTGCTAGATTGATTTCCAGAGTGAAGGGAATCTTATGAATGAAAGGGATGATGAAAGACCTGGAAGGGACAGGAACTCCACAAGGAGAACAACAGAACCAAAAAACTGGGCACAAGGGTCTTTTCTGAGACTGATACTCCAACCATGGACCACGTATGGAGATAACCTAGAACCCCTGAACAAATGTAGCCCATGGCAGCTCAGTCTCCAAGTGGGTTCCCTGGTAAGGGGAACAGGTAGGAGGCTACAGCTGGGATACAAAGTGAATAAATTGAAATAATAATAATAATAAAAGGCAGCCTCAGCATGCCCCTACTAGAAAACAATGGAGCAATTTGAGACCGTTGAGGATAGTAGTAGTGAAAGAAAGCTTTTTCAAGTATGATTAAATTTATAACTTAAAAGGCAGTCAAAGCAAAAACATCATCAATGATTACCTATAGAGAATGTTAGGAAATTGTTGTATTTGGTTATTAATATTTACTATTGATATATCTTTTACTGAAGCTGCGGTTAATCCTAAATATCTGTATAATGAAATCACTATTCAGAGACTAGGATTTATTTAGTTAACCTAGAGCACAATGCTGGGCAATAGTTACTCCATCCTAAACCTCCAAGCCTGCGTAGTTTCCTACGATTCAGATTCACCCATTATACTTGCTTTTAGTCATATCTTAGGTCCGGGTCATTTCTCCTCATTGTTCTAAGACTCTCTCCAGCTTCTCCTCTTCCAGATTCTGCTCCTCTCCTCCCTCCTACTCCTTCCTCTCCTCCTGCTTTCTTCCTGTCCTCCCACTCTGAACCAGGATGTCCCACCCTTTCCTCTCCATTGGTCAACATTGTGGCTGTTTGTTTTAATTGACAGTTTATCGAGCAAATGGTGGCATGTTTACACAAACTTGAGGCAGGTGATGCTTAGAATAAGTATCACAATGCAATGTCCAGATTGAAACCAGATAGTTGGGGGAGAGAAATCAGCATTTGAATGAATAAAGGTAAGGTGTGTACATTCCAAAAGAACATTATACCAACAGGAACTCAACTCACTACTTTGAAAATCAAGTATTTGGTCTTTTTCCCTCACATAAACCAGGTACCCAAGTAATGAAATTACTGATGAAGATTTCTTTTTCTAAACATTTCAAGCTAGTAAAATAGAAATAGTGGATAAAGAAAAATAAAAGATTGAAACTAAGGAAGCATCAGTTTAGGCAATGATCAGAGATGACTGCTAATGTGCAAATTCCAACAGGATGTTAGCATTCTCTGAAAGGAGTGGAGTCTCTATCTATGAAGAACTTGTGCTAAAATCTGAGCCAGAGACTGATGAGTTTTCTAGCTCTGATTACCATGAAGTATTGGGGACAGAGGATTACATTAAACCACCATTGCATGTACTATTTGTAAGGCTAAATGGAAGAAATCTCTACAGGACAAATTCACATATTAAATACGTACACTTTGAGGACTAGCCTTTATTTTCCTTTCTCTCAAAGAAAAGGGATAGTGATAAAGGCTCAGGAGAAAACAAAAACCAAGCCAAACCTACAAAAAGCCTGAGGATCCTACATATATCCAGATATAAGTATATATATATATGTATATATATATATACATATATATGCATGTATGTCTCATATGTATATGAATTTATTTAGCATCTGTCTCTAAAAATACTTTTAAAATAATTTGGGTAAAATTTATTTATGTTATTTGGATATGTAATCTCATTTTAGGTATGACAATGATATTGTGGTTATATAGTTACATTTTTATAAAATATACTGAAACTTAAGATGGAATGATATATTTACTTGAAAAGAGTTTGGATAACATGTAGATTAAACTGTAAAGTGACTGTGAGCTGACAATGACTGAATCTGGGTAAAAGCTACATATACTGTCATAGTATAAATATTTAAAGTCTTAAATAATATAATTTATTATATTATGCTGAGAATTGAACACAGGTGCTTATGTATGCTAGGCATGTGCACTACCACGGAGCTGTAAAGCAACATGTTTTATTTTTGTTTGTTCTTTTCTTTTAGGTGGTGCTTAGGGAAGTTTGATCAGGCTGCTACAACATGAGAACCAAAGTCAGTTATGCATTAAATAAACTGAACCTGCAAATACCCCAGAAATCATTAGAGGTTTAAGTGAAATGACAATGAAGACATAATTGACAGTTTTCAGATAATTACTTACTCTCCCTTTGTTGCTTAATGTGGTATTATAATAAGTTTCCTGACTCTAGAGATTGGGGAATCTAAACAAGAGGCATTTTCAACTCCAGATAGAATGATAAATACAAAACAAAGAAATAGTATGAAAAGATGTAAAGATAGCAGCACAAAGTCACTACAGTAACAAAGATTAGACCATCAACAGATCTCTTCTTAGTAATCTTTTTTATTTTTCCCAGGATGGGAAAAATTTTTAATTTTATTTATTACAATTTATTCACTTTGTATCCCCACTGCAGCCCCCTCCCTCGTCTCCTCCCAATCCCTCCTTCTTCTCCCGCTATGCCCTTTCCCTAGGCCCTTTCTATCTGACCTTAGCTTATCAGGTCTTGTCAAGGCTAGCTGCATCATCTTCCTCTGTGTCATGGCAAGGCTGCACCCCCCAGGGAGAGGTGATCAAAGAGTTTGCTACTGAGTTCATGTCAGTGATAGCTACTGTACCCCTTATTAGGGAACCTACTTGGGAACTGAGAAGCCAATGGGCTTCCTTTGACAGGGGTCTAGGTCCTCTCCATGCATGGTCCTCAGTTGGAGTATTGGTCTCTGCAGCCCCCCTGGGCCCAAGTATTTTGGCTCTGTTCTCCTTATGCAGTTCCTGTCCCCTCCAGGACTTTCTATCTCCCTCTTCTTCTGTAAGGATTCCAGCACTCTACCCAAAGTTTGGCTATGAGTCTCTGTATCTCCTTCGATACCCTGGTGGGTAGAGTCTTTCAGAGGTCCCTTGTGGAAGGCTCCCTTCCTGTTCCTAATCATGAAATATGCAGGCACATTGAGGGAAGAAGAAAAGATCATCCTGAGTGTGGTAACCCAGAAGCAGAAAGACACATATGATATATTCTCACTTATAAGTGGATATTAGCCATACAACATAGGATAAACATACTAAAATCCATACTCCTAAAGAAGCTAAACAACAAGGAGGACCCTAGGGAAGATGCTTAATCCTCACTCAGAAAGTCAAACAGGATAGACATCAGAAGTGGGAGAAGGTAAGGAACAGGACAAGAGCCTCATTAGTAATCTTGAAAGGAAGCATGGGACAATATATCTCAGGTCATGTTAGTAAATAACTTCTAACCAAGATTGTGATGTTCATCAACACTATTGTGTATAAATAAAGATATTTCATAAGATGCACAAGGTTTGGGAGTTAGTGACACTAATACTGTAGAAGACATTTAAAAGAGTACTATGTACAGAGGAAGAAGAAAGATGGGAGAGAAAGAAAATCATCCGCCATGTCTAATCCACTAAAGAAGCAAGCTCTACTAAGAGAGGAGAAAGAAAAGAACAGACAATAATCCAATCAACCATAAAAACAACTAGCAAATAACAGGAATTAGTGAAAATCCTTTAGTAGTAGCCTTCAGTGGAAATAACCTCACCTCATCAATAAAGAGGGATGGAAGCGATGGCTGAGCTAGCAAGCAAGCTGGTGTAGCTATTTTAATATCTGATAAAGTGCATTTCAGACAAAATGTAGAAGATAAAGGTCACTGCATAAAAGTAACAATTCATCAAGGAGCTATAATAGATATATAAACAGATAACTAGATAGGCACCAAATGTTGACAACTCTAGTTTCATGAAATCAATAGTAAAGACATAAGAGATCTGATAAGAACTGGTACACCAGTGAGTGACTGAAGCCTTTAGATAGAAATCCAAACAAAAACTAAAAACAAACAAACTAAAACAACCAAAAATTATAAAGTTGATCTACATTATAAACTAAGTGGACCTAATCAAATATCTACAGAACATTCTATCCCACACATACAGAATGTACTTTCTTTCAACAACCCACTGAAGCTTCTTTAAAGTAAATCTCATTCTAAGCCACAATGCAAGTTTTAAATAATGCAAAATTATGCATTTCTTTTATCTTACGAGGACACAGTATAATAAACCCAGAAATAATTAACAAGAGAAACTACAGGAGCTTCACAAATACTTAGAGAAGAGACAATATACTTTTGAGGGTAGTTGAAAAAAAATCCAAAAGGAAATTAGTAACTTTTTAGAATCAAATGAAAATAAAACTACAATTTACCAAAATCTTGGGATACAACAAAGACAATTCTAAGATGAATGTTTATAGTTATTAGGGCTTAGAATAAAAACTCAAATTTTGGGAATGGGGCAATGCCTTAGTGGCTAAAAATACTTACTTGCGGAGGAGCTGGCTTTGGTTCCCAGAACCCACATTTTGGCTCACAGCGGTCTATAACTCCAGGTTCAAGGTATTTGTTGCCCTCTTTGAATCCCCACACTTACCAGTTATATATATGGTAAATGCTTTTATATGCAGGCAAAAATACATAAAATAAAACACATAAAAACACATAAAACACATAAAATAAAAATAAATAAAGCTTAAAAAATGAGATCTTATGTACAAAGTCATGTATGATGATTTGAAAGTAGAACCAAAATTATATTAGGTAATTTAGAAGTGGGAGTGGGTTGTAGAGAGAAAGAGGAAGGTATGTGGTATCCGGGGAATCTTCTCATCAAACAGTATACACCTGTATGAAAATGCCCTTATATAACATGTACCATTCCAGCTTTAACCTATCGAAATTTCTTGTGTTCTGGATTCTTACTCTACCTTGAATTGTTTTAGAAGCAACTTACGTGCTGATGTGTGATATCTTTCAAAGTATCATCATGAATTGCTATTAAAATATTAACTTTGGACAGAGTGCAGGGAATCTTATGAAAAAAGGGTGGGGGGACAGAAGCTCCACAAGGAGAGCAACAGAATAAAAAAATCTGGGCACATGGGGTCTTTTCTGAGACTGATACTCCAACCAAGGACCATGCATGGATATAACCTAGAAACCCTATTCAGATGTAGCCCATGGCAGATCAGTATCCAAATGGGTACCCTAGTAAGGGGAACAGGGACTCTCTCTGGCATGAACTCAGTGACTGGCTCTTTGATCACCTCCCCCTGAGGTGGGAGCAGCCTTACCAGGCCACAGAGAAAGACAATGCAGCCAGTCCCGATGAGACCTGAGAGGTGAGGGTTAGATGGAGGTTACTCCTCCCTATCAGTGGTCTTGGAGAAGGGAGGAAGGGTGGAATTGGGAGGGCATGAGGGAGGGGGCTGGGATACAAGGCGGATAAACTGTAATTAATATACAAAAATAAAAATTGAAAAATATTTTACTCATTTAATGCTGTGTCTCTAATTTTTTTTTAAATTAAGCTTAGTTCTTTGGAAATTTTATACATGTATATAATATAGTCTGGTTACTTTCTCTCTCCTTGTTCTCTTTTTCTTCACATTCCTACCAACCTCTGCCTTCCATACATCCGAGGTTTTGTTGTGTGTTCCCTGGGTCATCTTTGTTACCACTGGATTGGGACTATTCACTGGAGCCTGGTAGGCTCACTCACTAGTCCTGTTAAATTCTTAAACACCCTGAGTGCATACGCAGGATCTTTTCCTTTAAAGCCCTCATAACTATTGGTACAATGCCCCGCCTGCTAAGTTGTTCTAGTCAGTAAAATGTGATTGGAAACTTGATAATTGCTTTAAATGCATTTAAATTGTTCTATTGTTATTAAAAAAACCCCACTATGACTAAGAAAACCCAGAAGAGTTTATTGGAGGGTGTTTTAGAGGTTGAGTCCATGAACAGAATGACAGGGAGCATGGCATCATGGCGTAGAGCGGTAGCTGAGAACTTGCATTCTTATCCTCAAGTAGGAGGCAAAGAGAGCTAACTGGGAATGGGGAGACTTTTAAAACCTCAAAGCCTCAATGACATACTTTCTCCAACATAGGCACACCTTCTAATCCTTTCTAAACAATTCTTCCAATTTGGGATCAAGTATTCAAACCTATGAGTCTATGGGTCCATTTCCATTCAAACAATAAAGATAAGCCAATAAAATAGAGACTCCATTGTGGCCATGTTGGCAAGGATACATAGACCCGGGGAGAGAGCCAGCAAATTGTTTTAAATTACCCATCTATGTCCATCTATGAGCACAAATTCAGGTGAAATAACACACTCCTCTTAGTGTCTTGTTTGCTGTCTTCCTTTCTAAACCTTACTCAGCATTTCTGGAGGGAAGGAGCAGAGAAAAAGAAATGGCAAAGACAAATTTCGTGGGCAACTGTTGGGCAGAGTGAATGGAATTTTATGTAAGAACTGGGAAATAGTAAGAGCTGGAGAGGACAGGGTCTCCACAAAGAGAGCAACAGAACAAGAAAATTTGAACACAGGGAACTTCCCAGAGACTCATACCCCAACCAAGGACTATTCATGGAGATAACCTAGAACCCCTGCACAGATGTAGCCCATGGAAGTCCAGTGTCCAAGTGGGTTCCATAGTAAGGGGAAGAGGGACTGCCTCTGACATAATCTGACTGGCCTGCTCTTTGATCACCTCCCCCTGGGGGGGAGCAGCCTTACCAGGCCACAGTGGAGGACAATGCAGCCACTTGTGATGTGAACTGATGGACTAAGATCAGAATGGAGAGGAGAACCTCCCCTATCAGTGGATGTGGGGAGTGGCATGCATGCAGAAGAGGAGGGAGGGTGGGATCTGGAGGGGAGGAGGGAGGGGCTTATGGGGGGATACAAAGTGAATAAAGTGTAATTAATAAAAAATAAAAAAATAAAAAATAAAAAAGAAGAGATCTATCAAAAGAACAGTCATGACAGGAAAGGAGAAGAGTCATTTTATGACAATTTGAATCTAAGACTATCCTCTGAAGGCTTAGTTGCTAGCTGATGGGCCTCTGAGAAGCGATTAGATCCTAAGGGTCTTAACCCTCATGGTTAACCCATCTAAACTTCATGGCTGAATGTACTCCTACAGGGAGGCACCTGGTTGGGGAAGATGGTTACTGGTGACTTTGAGGCACATCTTATTTTTGGATCCTTCCTGTCAGTCTCACTCCACTTCCTGGTTTCTTGCCATGAACCCAATTTGTTCCATCATGTATTTTCTGATGTGATACTTACTTTATCACACATAGGCCCAGGAGTGACAGAACCACCAAACACAGAATTGCTGATACTCACAGCATATAGTCCCACGAATGACGGAGCCCCCGAAACACAGACCGAAGCCTCTGAAGCTGAAAGAAAAAGCAGATTTCCCCCTTTTCAGTTCTTCCTGGTGGACATTTTATCATAGTAATAGAAACTTACTAAAAGCATACCAAATATACACTATTCAAAGCAAGTTAGGTCATACAAAAAATTAAAAAAAAAATAATGAAAGGAAGAAAGGAAGGGAGGAAAGGAAGGAGGGAGGGAAAGTGAACTGTGAAATGAAAGTTGAATGCAGACATGATCTCAAGTCCAAGTACCTCTTAGGTTGGACTGCTCCTTTGAGAAGCTTGGATCAAAACATATGTAAAGAGAAAAATTGTCCCAGGAGCATAAAGATAAATTCAACAAGGTCACAGACAATGGGCTACCAAAGTTGAAGAGTTCTGCTGTCAGAACTAATCATGAGGACTATGTAAATTAAGGCTAATAAGTCATCCAAGAGTAAAGACAACACAGTTAATTTAAATAATTCTACTTGGTCTTTCCTTACAGACCAGACTTTTCAGGAAATATCTTTCAAAAGCTTAACCTCTTATGCTCAATAAGTTTAGAAACTACTGTGTGGGACAGTTTGGATCCAGGCTGCATGCATCTCTCAAATGTTATGTGCTGGAGGTCTGGTCCTTGGTGTGGTGATACTGAGCTGGTAGACCATGTAAGAGGTGGGGCTCAGTGGAGAAAGGTCAGACCCCTGGGAACCTGTCCTCACCTGATTGAAGCAGTCCACACAGGACCCGGATTCAGTGAGAGTTATAGGAAGAATAAAGTCTGATTTCCACCTTCCTGTTTCTCTGTTTGATCTCCTCAGCTTGGGCTGCTGCCTCTGTGAGGTCCTGCATAATCTTGGTGATGTCCCCTTGCTGTACTTAGCAGAGGTCTAGGTGATGAAGGTGCTTGTTCACGGAAGCAAATTTCTTTAGAGAGTTCTCATCTTCTACTATTTTGTTATGGTAACAAGAAATGAACAAATATATACCATATATCACTGTAACCTTTATTTGATATTTATTGACTGCTGTATCTGAAAAGGTACATGAGGGCAAAGGAGTGGTTTTTTTGCTCCCATTTTGTGAAATACGATGCCTTCATCCTCTCAAGATGTGCCACCCCCAAAGGGATAACGAAGGCATATCTAACAAGTAGGATGTGGTTATGAGAGTGGTCCATGGGCAAGCTGTGTCAGCATTATCTGAACATGTTAGAAATGGAGACGTGTTGGGAGTGTTGCAGAGCCAGTGACAAAGAATTTGTAGTTTACCAAGATCGATTAGTTATGTACCCATACAGGACACCTTCAGTCTTCAATTTCTGAAGTTTTATGACTTTCAAATATGTAGCTATAATGTATTCCTTTCATAATTCTGTAATCAAGTGAGTAATGATGGTTCTGGGAGTCATCTCAGACATCTTCCTCCGAATCTGTCTATTACACACTGCATGCACACATGGGCATGGCTGTTCCTGGATTCTCAGGAGTGCTGACATGATTTCTTTTCAGGAAACTGATTAAATATATTAAAAAAAAACAACCCTTTTTGTTTCTTCACTGAAAAACATATTTTTGAAAAAGAAGTATGATCCTTGAATGGTGGAAGTGTTTAAGTGTTCAAGTTGGGTCATTATGGCGCCTCAATATGTCATGAGCACACGCTTGGTTTTTACGGAATGGTGACATGTGGAGGGGAAAAAAATCCTTAATTATATCAGTAACTCTGATTTTTATTTTTTACCGTGTAAACAGACTTTTGCAGAATTCACAATTACTTATAAATGCTAATGCTGACTGTATTTTAAAGTCTAAAAATTTTTGTCATTGGAGTTGTGTCTTGAAAATATGTTTATCTATCTTAGTGCAAATGCTTTCTAGAATCCTGAAAAAGCATTTAAATTTTTTTTTGAGGCACTTAAGCTCAACAGTTAATGGAAGATCATGTATTTAAATAATTTACACTTCCATCTGGCTGAAAGAACACCAGGTGGAAGTCGCTGGTCGGCATGAGTCTGTTACGTGGAAGGAAATGTTTGCTCAAAATAAATGAAAGGCAAACATTTACATGCATCCTGTTTTTTTTGTTTTTTTTTTGGTCTTTGTGGGTAGACTCCTGCTTTCTATTCTAATGTTCCTAGGCCTGGATTCCATCTTAAATATTCACTTTGTGTTGTTGAGGGTCCAGGATTCGATTAACAGAATGACTGCCACTGTTTTATTTTCTTCTTCACAATCTTTTGATCACACGCAATTATTGTCTCTCTTTTTCATCGTTTCTGCATGCCAACCTAAAATCAAAAGGGGCTGCCCACTTTCTGCAGGAGAGAGGAAGCTGAGCTTCCTGGATGAAGTTTTCCTTGTTGCTGGGCCAGCTGGCAAATTTTACGTTTCCCACTGAGTGTCGCAGTGTGCTGTCAAAGGCTGGGTTTTGTGAGCTGACTTCTGATAGGCACTTTCTGCATCTTACCTGTCAACTCCACAGTGGACTTCCTCATTTGCAGCATGTGGCTTTCAAGCACAGACCAAGCCCGCCAAGTCAAGAAGAATCCTATGGAGCACTCCACTTACCAGCCCCTTTCTGCTCTTTGTGTTTGCCAGACATATTCTTCTGTGCCTGATTCAGTGTGTGAGTGTCTGTGTACCACTGGGGACACACAGGAGAATCAGCGTTATCCACAGTGTTAACCCTAAAAGGCAGGAAAGCCAGGCTTCAGTCCTAGTCTCAGAAAGGAGAATTGCTGGTTATGGAGGGGATTTTTCTCTAGGATTTACACTGGCTCTCCTAACAGCTTGCCCCCCAGCTTATATGGGAATGCATTCAGTAGCTAGCAGTGACTGCATAAACGCTTGGAAATCAGCCTTTGTAAGCCCATGTATTTCAAGGATTTCAAAATATTACAGTCTCTAGATTCTATCAGGATCACACTTGGGTTTATCTTCCAAGCTTCTAAGACTCCCCATGAAAAGAGATTACAAAATCTGTGGAGGTTCAAACTTGTATTTTTACCAGAGCCAAATGAAACACAAAAATTCCAAATGTTTCAAGTTTTATTCTAGGTTTAGAAGTGACACATTTTTGATTCAGCTCTAAATCTGACGAATTTTCTCTCTTTCATTGCTAGGAACAAGCCAGGCTGGGCTGGGGGGTGGGGAGAACCTGAGCATTACCCAGAAAGACCACCGCCCTGCCATATGGGGCTCACTAGGGGGTAGGGCTTTGGCTTATTATACAAAAAAAAGTATTGGTTGCAGGAAGGAAAGTTGCACATGGTACAAGTTGCTTGGGTACACTGTAGGGTATGGTTTGGCCACTCCCATGGCATTGGGCAGGAGTCATTTCTATCATCATCTTTCCTATTTAGCATTTGGGCTTGGACCAGAAAGAAGACTTTTTGGAAGATGGGGTACTGAGGACCTCCTTCATGGTACTCTTTCTACCTCCCTTCCTGGCTGGCCCAGTACTTTCAGGTTGAGGAGCTGGTCTATTCAGAAGTGTGGGTATTGCAGCAGTCACCCTCAGATGGTGCCACTCCAAGTGGCTCTGTGGGCAGGTGCTTGTGCTTTATCAATGTATGGAAAGCATATGGATGAACTGTCTTAGTAAGCTTGGCAAGGACACTGTTTAATATTGTACTCATCATGTTGAGCAAGCAGGGCTTACGAGGCTTACTCAGAAAAAAAATCTCTCCATTCATTTTCTTTACTGTTTGCATTTCTTTAGTCCCAAAGGCCAGACTCTTGAGTTTTAGTTGGCTTCCCAGTGTTCTGTAGCATCAGAATTGGTGGTGATAGTTGCAGAAGAAGAGACAGACAACAAGTCCTCACAGTCCGTGTGGGTACTCTCTGGACGCTGAACGTTCGTGAGCTGGTTTTGCTTTTATAGAACATGGATACAGGCTGAATGTTTGTGTCTCCTGCAAACAAACTGGAATGCCAGGTCTCAAGGAATGATAGCTAGAGGTGGAGCTCTCAGAAGCTAAGTAGACTGTTGGGGTGGTATTCTCTTGAATGCGATTAAGAACTGTATAAAAGAGGACCAGGAAATTTTCTTTTCCCTTCTATCATATAATGACACAAGAGTTGGTGCCATTTACAAGCCAGGGAGATAGAGGCCTCTTTAGACACTGTAGCTGTTGGTGTTATTGGACTTCCAATTTCTAGAGCTATTAGAAGACACACTTGTATTGTTTATAAACTACTCAGTTTCTATTATTTGATATAGCACCTCAAACGCCTGGCATGCTCAACCTCACACTGCACATGTCTCTTCCATGCTCCCTCTACCCCATGAACTGACGCTTGAAGGGTTCCTCCTTTAATGCATTTCCACTTGATGGTCTTGCTCATCTCTTTCCTCAGCCTTTGGGACCACCTCACTCCACTTGGTCACAAGCTGAATCTATGCTAGTTTTCCATACAAGAGGCCGGCTGGCAGCACTCAGTCAAATCCTGCAAACATGGAGGCCTGCTACAGCTATCATTCCTTCACTGTCAGAGGAGCCGACCTAGTTGCTTCCTTTCTGGGAATTTCGTCAGGTAGCAGTTGTCTTCATTAAGTTTCTGTTGGTGATGCAGTAAGCCTTGATGAGACCTGATAAGATAGGGTCAGATAGAAGGGGAAGAGGTCTTCCCCTATCAGCGGTCTAGGGAAAAGACATAGGGGAAGAAGAGGAAGGGTGGGTGGGACTAGGAAGAGATGAGGGAGGGGGCTTGCAGTGGGGATACAAAGTGAACAAATTGAAATAAATAAATAAATAAATAAATAAATAAATAAATAAATAAAAGTTTCTGTTGTTATGATAAAAATGTCATGACCGAAAGCAACTTGGGGAGGAAAGAGTTTATTTCATCCTTTGACTTGTAATCAATCATTCAAGGAAGTCAGGATAGGAATTCAAAACAGAAACCTTGAGGCAGGAACTGATGCAGAGTCCACAAAGGAGTGCTGATTACTGGTTTGCCAGTTTTTTTGTTTGTTTGTTTGTTTGTTTTGTTTTGTTTTGTTTTTAATATACACTCCAGAACTATGTGCCCAGGAATGACACCTCCCACAATGGGCTAGGCACTCCCACATTAATCATCAATTAAGAAAAATTCCCTACAAACTTTCCTATAGACAATTTTTTCAAGTAAGATTTTTCTTCCATGTGACCCTACCTTGTGCCAAATTGACCTAAAAACTAGCCACCTATTATCTACAGTCTTCCATAGGATACCCCATCTAGATAACACAAGCCAAGCTCTTAAAGGGGTACCAAATTCTTCCCTTAGATTCAGAGGGAGGGGGCAGACATCAAGTTACATCTGCATGTTCTTTAACTTTTGGGAAAGAGCCCCTCTCCCAAGTTCTGCCCTAAAAGTTCTGTTTGATTGTCTAATTCTTTCCCTCATTCTGCTTCATCCTTTTCAGATATGGGAGGGTCAGGAGCAGAATGATGAAAACCTGGGTTATTTATATTTATTGTCTTGGGTACTATGGTAATTAAGGATGCCATGTTTCAGTTGACATCTGGTTACATGAAATCAAATAGTTAAAATCTAATAGCAAGTTTACAATCAACACTCAATGGGATCAGCAGGTTGCATTTATGTATTTGTTTGTTTTTCCTACTATACATGTAACAATAATAATTAAGAAAAGAAGAGGCCATGAAACTGAGAGGGAATAGAACAGAGAGATATTAGAGGGGTTAGAGAGAAGAATGTGATTACCCATGTACCCTCAATGGATACAATTCATGGAGTTTTTCTTCTGTTTCCTTTTTAATTACTCATACCCTTGAATTCACAGCTCATAGAAGAAGCAAAAATCTGTTAACAAAGCTAGTGCTGTTCTATTACTTGTTTAACATAGAACATAGTAAGGAGGTTTTAAAGAGAAGTTTAAGAGGTAAATGGAAGATACAGGACCACACTAGCCCACTTCTCCAGTTACATAGTCTTTAATCCGAAATTATATTTAAAAATGAAAGAAGTATCTTAGGGGACCCTGTGGAAGATGGGGAGGGAAGACTATAGGAGCTAGAGGGGTCAAGGACACCATAAGAACATGGCCCACCAAATCAACTGACTGGGGGTCATAGGGGCTCACAGAGACTGAAGCAGTAACTGGGTAGCCTGTATGGGTCTGAGCTAGGCCCTCCGCATATACGCTATGGCTGTGTAGTTCTTGGGGAGTTGGGAGTTTCTCTGACTCTTTCGCCTGCTCGCGGGATAATTTTTTTTTCTCTTCCTACTGGCTTGCTTCATTTATCTTTGATATGAGGGTTTGTGCCTGGTCTTATTGCATCTTGTTATGCCATGTTCAGGTGCTATCCCTGGGAGACCTGCTATTTTCTGAAGGGAAATGGAGAAAGAATGGATTGGAGAGAAAAAGGAGGTGGGTGAAATTGGGAGAAGGGGAAACTGAGGTTGAGATGTAATGTATGAGGAAAGAATAAATTTGAAAAATGTAAAACATGTAAAAATGGAAGGTCAAAAACAACATTTGAGTAGCTGACACTATTAATTTAAATAGCTGACACATACTGCTCTAACTATTATGCTGAGAGCTGACTGGGATTTTCCAGAAGGTCCTTGGCAAAAGGTTTGTGTGAGTACATACGCATGTGCACATATTTGCAATGTGTGTGTGCCTGTGTTTGAGTTGTATGTGTAGCAGTTGATGTTATTATTTTTATCTGATGGGACTGTAGTAAGTATTCAAGTTCATATAGATTTAGGTGCTAGAGTATGTTTTAAGACAGAAGTTTCAGTTCATAATTCAGTTCATGATTTTTTTATTTTTAAATTATTTTTATTTTTATTAATTACAGTTTATTCACTTTGTATCCTCCATGTAGCTCTGTCCTTCCTCCCCTCCCAATCTCACTCTCCCTCCCTCTTCTCCACCCATGCCCCTCCTCCAGTCCACTGATAAAGGAAGTTCTCCTCCCCTTCTATCTTATCCTAGCCTATCAGGTCTCATCAGGAGTGGCTGCATTGTCTTCCTCTGTGGCCTGGTAAGGCTGCTCTCCCCTCAGGAGGAGTTGATCAAAGAGCAGGCCAATCAGTTCCTATCAGAGACAGTCCCTGTCCCCATTACTACAGAACCTACTTGGACAGTGAACTGCCATGGGCACCTCTGTGCAGAGGTTCCAGGCCATCTCCATGAGTGGTCCTTGGCTGGAGTATCAGTCTCAGAAAAGACCCCTGTGCCCAGACTTTTTGGATCTGTTGCTCTCCTTGTGGAGCTCCTGTCCTCTCCAGGTCTTGCTATCTCTCACTTCTTTCATAAGATTCCCTGTACCCTGCCCAAAGTTTGGCTATGAGTTTCAGCATCTGCCTCAATACCCTGCAGGGTAGAGCCTTTCAGAGGCTCCATGTGGTAGGCTCCTGTCCTGTTCTGTTTTCTCCCTCCTGATGTCCATCCTCTTTGCCTTTCTGCATGGAGATTGAGCATCTAAGCCAAAGTCCTTCATGATTAGCTTCCTTAGGTGTACAGATTTTAGTATGTTTATCCTATAGCCAACATCAAACTAAATGGAGAGAAACTTAAATCAATCCTACTGAAATCAGGGACAAGGCAAGGCTGCCCACTCTCTCCATATCTCTTCAACATAGTTCTTGAAGTTTTTGCTAGAGCAATAAGACAATTAAAGAAGATCAAGTGGATACAAACTGGAAAGGAAGAAGTCAAAGTATCACTATTTGCAGATGATATGATAGTATACCTGAGTGACCCCCAAAATTCTACCAGGGAACTCCTACAGCTGATAAACCCCTTCAGCAAAGTGGCTGGATACAAAATTAACTAAAAAAAAAATCAGTAGCCCTCCTGTATACAAAAGACAAAAGGGCTGAGAAAGAAATTAGGGAAATAACACTCTTCACAACAGCCACAAATGACATAAAGTACCTTGGTGTGACCTTAACCAAGCAAGTCAAAGACTGATTTTCTTAGTAAGACCAAAAACATAATAAGCAGTAATGAGTCCTAAAATGACAATTCTTGCAAAACAGTGGATTGTAGATTTTACAGTGTTGTCTCATTCTTATGGCTTTATGTTAGGTATGTTATGTAATGTATTTACTTTAATTAAAATATTTATTATTGTTGTACATGTGAGTTCATTTTGTATAATATATGTGGACATGAATGTGGACGAGAGAGGACAACTTTGTGTAGCTGTTTTTTTTCCTTCACCCTTTACACAGGTTCTCAGGGTGGAACTCAGGCTTGTTTAGGCTGCAACTTGACCTGATAGGCCACTTCACTGTCCCCACCTTACTAAGCATTGCTGATTTTGAGGGCATGGAGATATCAGACAAAGGAGCATTGTATAAGAGCAGTGTTAGAACACCTATTACTTTTTTCACTAACTAAAAAGAAACTTGCATATAATGCAAAGTTTGAAGGGTCCTTCTTGACATTCAAATAAGATTATAGGCCTGGGATGGTACCTTTGTACCCATGTTTTGTTAGCTTCCTAAAGACAAGAAAAGGTCAATCTAAAACTGACCACATGGTAATTCAAGTGAATGAAAGCCCACTGAGGTTTTTCTTTACAGTTCCATCCATGGGTCATCTCAACAAGGCCTATATGGGAAGGTGATCTTTGAAGTGATTTGAAGGAGGCCAAGAAGTGAGTTGAGTGGAGGTAGGGAAGACCCAAGAACCCTGAAGTTTGGGAGAAATTCTTGTGGTATTGTTCCTCTGGGGTGTCTGCAGAGCTCAAGTGATCTTTGAATGTCAGGACAGTGATAGTGGGCATCCTAGAATAACATGAGGGAAGGAACAGCCTATCAGTCATTCGGTGTGGCAGCTGCTTTTGGGCCACCATTTTTCCCTAGAGAAGACACCGTTCAGTAGCATTCTCCAGTGGAGAGTTCTGCTGCCTCTCTCCACTTATTGGCTTATGTAAAATTCAGGCATCTGTGAGGTTAAAGAGACACAATTCAGGACAACGTTCTGATGCTACTCATGAGTTTGAAGGGTTTTCCCAAACAACTCCTGATAATGGGGTGGAACGTTTTGTGCACTGGACCATTTAATCTTGATTGTTGACTTGAAGTGATTGAAAAGCACTTAGGAGACAAGCGTTTGGGCATGCCTGTGATGACTTCTCCAGAAAGAGTTTTAATTGAGGTGGGAAGACCTCCCTAAATGAGGGTGCATCATCCCATGAAGAGAGTGCAGCCTCAGCTTTCTGTCTTCATTCTAACTGTGGAAGCAAAATAACCTTATATGTGCCTGCTGCCATGCCTTCCTGCTATGATGGGCTACACCACTGAGTCATAAGCTAGAATAAATTGTTTCTTCCTTAAGTTTCCTTTGTCAGGTATTTTGCTACAGTAATAAAATCAATGCATAGACTCACTGTTGTATTCATTGCTGTGATTTGTTCCAAGAAAAGGATTCAGAATAAAATCACTAAGAAAAAAGACAGAGAGGGCAGAATTTGAAGCTGTAAGCATTGAGCCATTCTCATGCTCTTAATGGGCAGTGCTAGATGACAACATACGTAGAGTGCTGGTAACCAAGGCAGCTCACCTGGCCCAGGTATCTAGAGTTTTTATTGAGGACTCAATGACATTTTGCTTATGTGGCTTTCCATCAGTCTCCAGTCCTTCTGGACGCCAGACAGCTTCCACTTCTTCCACTGAGTAGCAGATGCTATGCTACCCAATATAACTTGCATTGTTTGAATGCCTGGTGACCAAAGCCTTCTGGAAAACAAATATGCTTCTGTGACTCACTGACCTTCAGTGAGCCCAAAGTTCACTTCCTGGACCAAGGGCAAAAAGCAACCTTTCCCTTTTTCCGGGATTATTTATTCATGACAACGTAATAATTTTCTTTAATGCACGTCTTTCTAGCAATGCATGCGATAAATAAAGAGGCAGACACAGAACTGTGGGCTGCCACATTTGTACATGTGGGGAACCCACATATTTTACATGTACGTTGTAAGTGTCTTCACCATTCGGTATGCAGTAGATGTCTGAATATTTTTTTATTGTTTTATGTCCCTTTTGTGGGCACAGGGGGGGAAAAAGAGTTTTTGACAAACAATATGTACATATCTTGTGCAAACTCATTGCAGGTAAGCAAACTGATAGCACATAGATTTAAATGTTTACTGGTTTGTGTCAGTGTCTGGGTATACAATGAATAATTCATAGCAAACTAGTAGAATGTAACATTTACATAAAATAATACTTTGCAAATTTATGGTAAGTACTAATTACTTGCCTTATTTGCCATGACTATGATATTAAATATTCATAAAAATGTGATTATTTCTTTGATTTGGCAGACATTTAGATTTCTCTACAGCTTTTCACACTGCTAATTTTAATCCAGTAAATTATCTGGAAGAAAACAGTATGCAGCCTAAAAACTGTTCAAAATTCACTCCAACACTGAGCACATTATGGACGTAATGATCCATTACAACCGAACTTCAAGAAGGGCTCACAAGAAAACTGAGAATTAAACAAAGAAATATGGAGGCTATCATCATGATTTATCAGATATGTTTATTCGATTTTTTTAACATATACTCTGGACAACATTTTGAAGTATGTTTGTGATGTGTAACAAATAGGCTTTGAGGTGTTCTGTTCCCATCAGGAACCAGTTTAAGAGAACTTCCCAGGACTGTGCCAGTGCTCATGTCCCAGCTTGATGTGCACTGAGGTTATTTTTCAGGCCCATTGCTACAAAAACCTAAACGGTGGCCTTGAGGTAGTGTATCTTTATGGATCATAGTAGGAGAAGACCCACTCCTATCTTTGTGACTCTTAGATGGGTTGTTAGAGCTCTTTGGCATAAGCCTCACATGAGAGAACTGACCTCTGGGTGACCAGAATAGCTTCTGTCTTGGTAACTCACAAGGTCCCGTTAACAAACCTTTTGCTGTTGTTGTTGTTGTCTAATGACCACAAAGTTAAACTGTCCTGGTGTTCCCCATTCTCTGGTCTAAAATCAAAGGAAACTTGGAACATAAAGACCTAAGAATCCAAGGAGGTGGAGGTGTTAAGGTGATGGAGGAGAGACTTGTACAGTGTAATCATTACGTTGTTTGTAGCTATGACAAAATCCAACAAAAGAAATGTAAAGAAGGAATGGCCTACTTGGGCTCACAGTTTGAGGGTATAGTACATCATTGTGGGCCTTACCGTTAAGTCAGCAGAGTCCGAGGCAGTTGGTTGTTCTGCGCCTGCAGTAGGGAAGCCGATAGAAGTGAAAGCTGCTGTTCAGTTAATTTTTCTTCTTTTTATTTGGTCAGGGCCCTAGTTCATGGAATGGGGCCACTCATCCTCAGGGTGGTCTTCCCTGGCTCTGTTAAACCCCTCTGAAAATATCCTCTTAGACACACCTAGAAGTGTGTTTCCATGATGGTTCTGCGCCCCCTTCTATTAGTCAATGAAATTAAACATCACATCAAGCATGAGAAAATCTTTGGAAGGGCACTGTAGGGACTAGTCAGACATGTCTTCTTCTATCGCTTCTAACACTAAATTGTTATGAGAGAGAGATTGTACAACAGAAACCCTTTTAATGCTAGCACCCAGCATGGTAGGTGTATTGGTACAATGTCTAGACCTAGAACTAGGGAGAACTCCCACACTTACTCTTTTTGTTTTCTGTTTCTGAAGGGTTTTGAATAAGACAAGGGCCTTGATTCTGAATGACCAAAATTCTGACTCTGAGGAGTCATGCCTTCAGAGTGCATGTCCAAAGTGTGCAGACTTGTAATCTAGGATTGATAGAAGGTGCTGCCGTATGCAGCCAAACAAGGGTCAGGGCCTTGTGCATAAACCTTAAAAACAATGTAAATGATAATTGTGACTGAAAAGTCAAAGGGCGAGCAATCAATGAAGCATGTAAGGCTGAGACCAGGGCTGTGTGAAGGTGATTATAATCTGGCACGAGGGATTACACAATGGGGATAAAGGATGAGCACTTGGCTTGCCTGCTGGGTACCATGTGACATTATGCTGTGCAGTTAGGCACAGATGGTGGCATGTGAGGAGTGGTATAGATGTTACTAAATTCAATGCCTTAGCGTCTCCATCTCTGCTTACTTTTTTTTTTAATTACACTATCTCACTTTGTTACACTGGCTAGCCTACAATTTATGACTCTTTTGCCTCAGTCTTCTGAGCTGTGAGATTTCAGATGGGCACTAGCATGCCTGGCTCTGGTTCCTCAACCATGAGTAGCAGAATCTGGTGGTAGTAGTTCACTCGTAGGAACTGAAATCTGGGAGGATTCAACGTAAAGGGCTTAAAGGGAGCATCTAGCATGCGGTAAATGCTTAGTAAATATTTGCTGATATTGTGACTATGACGTATGGGAAGCTTGAACATAGAAGAAATCAGTTGAATATCTGTCCTGTAAAGAAGAATTTCAGGATTTAACTTATTTAACTACTATTTTCTAGAAATGATTGAATTTACCCAAGCTTATGGTTTTATGAAAGTATAAAATCAGTGTGGCTGCACAAATGGCTCAGTGGATGACAGCATTGACTGCTCTTACAGAGGGCCTGATATCAGTCCCTAGTATCTGTCTCCAGTGTTTTACAACTTCCCTCCAGTTCTGGGGGGGAGGGGGCAGCGGGGAGCAGGGAGAAGTCAATGCCTCTGCCCTCCATGGATGCTTAAGTTCTCATGGACAGACTCCCTACACGCACATAAATACAAATGTAAATTTAAAATCAGTGTGGTCTGGTTTAAATAAGTGGCTACCATTCTGGGGCAACCGAATTTAGTCTTTTTGAAAAAGACTTATTTATTTTAAGCACACACACGTGTGTGTGTATGTGTGTGTGCCTGTGTGGTATGTGCACATGGCTGTAGGTGTCTGAGGAGGTCGGGAGAGTAAGATCACCTACATCTGGAGTTATAGGCAGCTGTGATTTGCCTGTGCTAGGAACCAAACTTGGGTTCTTAACAAGAATAAGTACTGCTATCTTCTGAGATATCTGTCTAGCTTCTTGATTTAGTTGGGTTCAAATAAGAAATGAGCCCACAGCATTGAAAAAAAAAAAAAGAAAATGATGGCATAGAATAACCTCATGTGCTTTGTTATTATTTCAGTGGATTAATATAAATGCTTAAAAATTAAGGATTGAATGAAATCAGCAATATTTTGAAATAAATAAACTGTCAAAAAATTGAAAAAAAAAAAAGAAATGAGCCAAGTGGATATTTCTGTATAAGGGCAAGGATGAACATGTATTCTAAATATTTCTGATTATGGTTATATTATAGGTTTGTAGTATGAATATATTATAGGTTTGTAGTTTCTGATCTGGAACCAAAAGGAAACTGGAGTTTGTAGTTTCTGTTCAAAGATTCTTGGATGATGCTGTGAATGCTTGAAAACAACAGGCCAGACAGTATATATTAAGATTTTGGAGAAAAGGTTCATAACTCCCATAAACTCTTTAGTAGGACATGACTTCATGTTTTCTGAGCAGTTGGTCTACTGTGTGTGGGTTTCCCTGTGCAGAAGTGAAGGTGGCTCCAGACCCTAGGGTTGGCCTATGCTTAGAAGCCAGCATAATTTCTGCCCTCCTCTGGTGTTAGAAGCATTTGCTACGTGGTGTTTGTACCCACCAAAATCTATTTCTTTTGTGCTATTAATTACTGCTGTTTAACTATGGTCCTTGCATGATTACTTCTGAACTTCATGTGCCAGGCTTTCCCTTTATGACATCTGTGTTTGGTTTGTTCCATAAGGTTAGTACACTGAAATGATTTCAAATCATGATTCTGTCATCAAAATCTTTTGTAAGATTCTCAATTCCCTTTTAACTATAAATGAGATAACTAAGTGCATATGGAAAAGTCTTAAAAGTGAAAAAATCCGCTTAAAAGTTTACTCAAAGTCTTAATAAACTTTTCCAACACAAAATCTTTTTCTTGATACAACCACTTTCTGGCAAAAATTACATTGTGTGGCAAAGTCATTGGTAATAATGTCATGATAAATGAGAGAGCAGAGAGGGATAGGTTAGACTGTGTTCTGATTCTTTAGCCATTTTTTGTATCCTTGTTTTGAAAAGTGATACATGATTTGCCTAAATTAAAATCTATAAAAAATAACACAAAGAATGTCATAGAGGGTGAAACTATTCTGATCTGCTTTTAAGTCTCTAACAAAGCCCACAAAATCCTCAGAAAAACTGCTGCTGGATTACACAGTAAAACATGCATAAGGTAACCCCACCTCATCTCATTCCCATGTTTGATGTGGTTAAAGGTCTGTAAGTGGAAAAACAAACAAACAACAACAACAACAACAAAACAGAACACAAAGACTAAAGTGGTGTTGCTTGCTCTGAAGGTTGAGCACTGAGCACTGAACTGCTTTTCTAAGCCTTACCACCTGACCTTCTCAGATGTTAGTGTACCAAAAACAAGTAGGAATCTGCCTTGAAATTAGCCAGTTGGCCCTGATGGATTCTCTCCAGTGTCTGTTGCTAATTATAGCACTGGAGCCTGCACATTCATAAAAGGAGAACACTCATGGTTTAAAGGAAAAAAAAATCCCTCCTACCAAAAATGCCTGCAAAATTTATCTTTCTCTTCTCCATTAATTGGTTCCCTGAAAACTTATTGTTATGATTTTTATTCCTGACCAAGGACCGTCTGCCAGCATCTCATTATTGCAAGTATGGGGCCACAGGAGTCAAGTTTACATGGAATGCCAAGGAAAATGGTAGGCACAGGAGGTCAGAGCAGTTTCCAGGGGCTGATAGCAGCTGTGGGTACCATCTGACTGATCCAGACACATACTCTGAGCTGCTTCAACAGTATGAAGAGCTTACAGGAGATCTAGGCCCTGCTGCCGAATGTCATTTCCCATAAAGGAACTGGCTGACTTACACTGGTTCTGTTGTGAAAAAATGTGTCTGGTGGAGGTCATTTACCCAAAGTCTCTAAAAGAAGCACCAAGTGGGGAGGAAAGGGCATCTTCTGTTCACAGGGAGACAACATTGTTTGCCTCGGTTAATTTAGAAGGAGGGTAGGAAGCATCTGACATCTGGCTTTTATAAGTCAAGTCTGTGTTTTATACGTGGTGCCTTTCACTTAGCTGGAATATAATTAAAAGCATAAATGATAAATAATTGGAGGTCCAAGCTCCTTAGCATTTGTATTCCTGGGCCAGGTCTTAGATGGTTTTGGTTTCCCAGTTTGGGGTTTGCAGACGATGAGGTTGATTAGAGTTGCCAATTGCTCCTGAGTTAATCAGAAGAACAGAGGTCAGCTGTCTGGAGTTTGGTATAGTTGTATTTGTTTACTTTTTCCTGACAGTTTTGGGGGTATTACTTTGAGTTAGTTACTCAAGAAGATGACATCTAGAGATAGTGAGAAGTTACTGTAGCCTGTGTGCCCTCTGTGTGGGGTTTTAAAAGCTGGAGAGCCCTGCTGGAGAGTGGCTACTTGGAAAGAAAAGTGTAAAGATGTTAGGGGAAAGGCCACCAACCATTGTTTCTTTGGTATCCATCAGCACTTTTGAATGTCAGGAGGTAGGAACCCAAAGATGAGGAAAATGGTGCAGGGAAGATTGCTCACTGTTTGCCTACCGTCATGTTGGGGAAAGAGGATGAGTTCAATTTCTGTATGTTTCTGGGAACACATTTGCCTCTTCTATGCAGTAATTTTCCAGTTCATCCATAAAAAGCGGTAAACACTGGGTGGCTTTCAACATTAGGGAAGTATTGCTTTATAGTTCTGAGAATGGGGAGTACAATATCTAGATGTTTCCAGGGTGAGTATCACCCCCCTCCAACCCAGCCGCCAGAGGATCCTTTTGGTTTCTTTCAGTTTCTGGGACTCTTGTGTTAGCCCTGGAATGCCTCCAGTTTCTGCTTCTTTCTTCAAATGGTCATCATCTAGGCTAACTGGCTTTACAGGGCTCTCCTCTATGTCTCTTTCTATGAGACAGATTAAGGGGCTATCTACTCTAGTGGGACTTTATCATACCGAAATGCATCTGCAGCCTTGTTTTACAATATGGTTTCACCGTGAGATAGCGTTGCATATGTGGGGTGGTGGGAGTGCAACATAGATTTTGGGCAGAGTCAACCAACAAGTCAAAGTATCAAATAAACTAGAGATTGTCTAGATAGTTTTATGTCAACTGGACACAAACTAGAGTAATTTTGGAAGAATGAATATCAACAGGGACAATAGTACATCACAGGGCAAGCCTGTGGCACATTTTTTTGATTGTTTTTTTTTTTAATGTGGAGAGGCCTAGCTTATTGTGGGTGGTGCTACCCTTGGGTAGGTGGTCCTGAGTGCTATAAGAAAGAAGGCTGGGCAAGGTATGAGGAGCAAGCCAGTAGGCAGCACTCTTCCATAGTGTCTGCATTAGTTAATGCCTCATGTTGTTGTCTTGGCTTCTTTTGATATTGAGCTATGGTGAGGAAGTAAAAGCAAAATAAACTCTTTCCTCCCCACGTTACTTTTGTCTCAGAAATAGATACTCCACCTAAGATAAAAACAGACAAGAGAAGTTGAGGAAGAAGTTGAGAGAAAACCAAGCTTTGAACTCATTCGTGTTGAATTTTCAGTTGGTTAGGAACTTTAGACACAGTAGGATGAACTGCTATGACTTGACTATGACACCCTACAAAAGTATTGGAAACTTAATCCCCAATGGGACTGTGTTAACAGGTAGGGCCTAAGGGGATGCAATTAGATGATAAGTTCTGCCTCTTTCTGTTTCCTGGCACCATGAGATAAACAGCTCTTAATCAGATCCTTCTGCCATGAGGCTTTGCTTCACTTCAGAAACATGGAGCCAGAAGACCAGGGATTAAAACTTCTGAAACTCTGAGGACAGTAAACCCTGAAGGACAGAACATTTTAGGACTGTGCAAATAGTAGAAGCAACAACAGAGAACAGACTATTCTGAATTATAGTTTGTTGAGAGGTAACTGTGTAATGGGTATGTTGAAAGACAGACAGTTTTCCATTAGTTAAGATAGGCACTTCCCTGTGCTATCTCATTGCACAAAATCCATGGAAGTGTTATTTCCATTTTCCAATGAAAGACACTGATGTTCAGAACAGCAATACAAACGGAAGTTGTTAGAGTTGGTTATTGCACAATTACAAGCAGCAGGTAGAGACAATGGCAATCATTTTGCATTATATAAGCAAAAACCACCTTGTTAGTGAAATGGGAGATAAAATTGGAAGTGTGTGGGCAATTGATGGAGGATTTAGAATGTCAGCCTGAAGACTGTATCTACCTACAGTGACATTACCAAGCAACTGCAAATTTTCAGAAGCTGGGTAAAGTGATGAAGACAGCATTGAAGAAAAGGAATCCAACATTTGTGAGGGGAGAAAATAGCAAAAGCTACCAGAAGGTTTTTACAGTAGTCGAGGCATACACTGACCCCACTGGGTATGTGTAGAGGCTGCAGAGAGAAGAAAAGGAGCTTATTTGTTTGTTTATTTATGCTTTATTTTAGTTCAAAAATGCTTTAAGTCACTACTTTTCAAGACTTTGAGAAACAGATCATTCAAGAAAGAATGCTATGAGGAAAAAGTTAAAAAGATTACAAGAGTGTGATCAAATATAACCAAGGCTAATTTCTAACGTTCCAATTGTCCTACTCATATACAAAGCAATTCCACAAGGAAACAATTATGAATAGTGTAAAGACACAATCCTGCTCCCTCGGCATAATGAAGGGAAAGTCTAACGTACATACATTGTTTAGTCATTCCAAAGCTTGTAGTTTTGATAAATATTTCATGGCAATATGTTCATATGACAGGAGTCACATGCTATAGTGACTTGTTGGCTATAGAAGAAACCAGAAACACATACTTTATTTGGTTAAGCTGGCTAGGAGTAGGATCAGTTGGAATGCACATAAGGACAGAAGCCTGGATAGGCCACCCTAACACACTCACATGTAAGTTTAGAGTACTCTAGGAAGGGATGAGGAGCTTCATTTACAAAAAAAAAAAAAAAAAAAAAAAAAAAAAAAACAACATGAAGACATAAAAGATTGGTTATAATGAACTCCAATTCCAGCTTCATATAAGATGATTTTAGAAAGACTTAAAGCAGGGTCAGTGAGATGGCTCAGTGAGTGGCACTTGCTGCCCAGCTTAAAGACTGAGTTCAACACTCTGCACCCACGTGGAGGGAAGAGAGCACCGCCTCCCTGCAAGCTGTCCCCCGACCTTCACACACGTGCCATGACAATAGGCACAAAGTAAATGTAATGGAAGAAAACTCAAAGCAAGTGTAGCAGACATTACAGATGTGAACATCTCCATAAATTATTTAATTTTAGCATTTTGCAGTTTTTACTTGAGTTGTCCTCTGTATAGCCTGTGATACAGATTTTACAAACAAATTCTTGTTCTGCGTGGTGTGTGACAGTGAATAACCTATTGGCGCCATACAGTGAATTAGTAAGGCTGGAGAGTGATGGAGAATGAGGATGTGATGGTACCCTTGCATCAATTTCCACTAGAAACAATACAAAGAGGTTTTTAGTTGCAAGCGACAGAGTCAACTCTCATTGTGATGAAGAGACTTTGGTAAGGGAAGTTTTGACTAGTACTCTCAGTTACAAGCCTATTATAGCTCTCACATATATCTGAATGTCTTAATATATAAATGAAACAAAATTTCTTTATTTTTATACTAGGAGACTTCGACATATGTTTCTATTCTGTTCCATCTTAAATGACAAGTTATAACTCTCTAAATTGACTTTATACCCAAATGGGTTATAAAATGTATTTGAAAACACTATTCTAAAAGCTATCACTACCCTGAAATGGGAAGGCAAGCACTGGTCATGGAAATTATGCAGTCTGTCACCACTACAGAATCACTGTGCTCAGCCTGAGTCATACTAATGGCTCTACCCCATGATCTCCTATCTCTGCTGTTGGTGCCCAAGTGCCGAAAATCCATTATTTAAAAAGGAATTATTTATTTATTCACTTTGCCTCCCGATTGCAACCCCCTCTCCTTCCAGCACCCCCTTCGAACAACCCTCCCACCCTTTTCCCCTCTTCTTCTCCTCAGAAAAATGGGAGGTCCCTCATGAGGACCAGCCCACCCTGGCACATTAAGTCACTGCAGGACTGGGCTCATCTTCTCCCACTGAGGCCAGACAAAATAGCCCAGTTAGGGGAACAGGATCGGAAGGGAGGCAACAGAGTGAGAGAGTGCCCTCACTCCAGTTTCTGGGGGGTCTACATGAAGACCAAGCTGCACATCTGCTATAGATGTTCTAGGAGTCCTAGGGCCAGTGTCCGTGCATGTTTTTTGGTTATAGGCTTAGTCTCTGTAAGCCCCCATGGGCCCAGGTTAGTTCAGTCTGTAGGTCTTCTTGGGGAAACCTGGACCATTCCCCCAACTCTTCCATAGGACTCCCTGGACTATGTCTAATGTTTGGCTGTGGGTTTTTGCATCTGTTTTCATCAGCTGCTGGGCGGAACTTTTCAAAGAGGTTATGCTGGGCTCCTGTCTACAAGCATAGCAGAGTAAAATTAATAGTCAGTGATTGGTTCTCACAGATGTCTCAAATGGATTCAGTCTTTTATTGGCCATATATAAATGGATTTTAGCCATAAAGTAAAGGATAACCCTGCAATCCACAGACCCAAAGAAGCTAAGTTACAAGGAAGGTCCGAGGGAGGATGCTTGAATCTCACCCAGAAGAGGAGATAAAGAGGCATTGGAGGTGGATGGAGGGAGGGAACTAGGTAGAAGAGGGCATGGGAGAGGGTCACAGGTGAGGATTAGGAGTAGGGGTTGAGGGGAAGAGAGTGCCAGGTGAGAAATATTCAATGTCCTTAGTCATCAGAAAAATCAGAGGTGGGGGCATCTCTGGGATTTTGCCAGAGACCTGGGAAAGTGGAGGCCCCAGGAAGTCTATGGGGTCACTCTAGATGAGAAACCTAACAGGAGGGGATAGGGAACCTGAGGTGGCCACCTTCCATAAACAGGCAAGATTTCCAGTGGAGGGATAAGAACACCAATCCACCAACAAAACTTTCAACCCAAAATTTGTCCTGCCAAAAGGTTTGCAGGAACAGATATGGAGCAAATATTGAGCTATTCTGACAGGTATAAGCTGTAATCTCACAGTAGTTTTGATTTGCATTTCCCTGACAACTAAGGACATTGAACATTTAAGTGTTTCTTGGTCATTAGAGATTACTCTGTTAAGAATTCTCAGTTTAGCTCTGTGCCCCATTTTTTAATTGGGTTATTTGGTTTATTATCCTCTAATTTCTTGAGTTCTTTATATATTTTGGATATTAGCCCACAGTCAGATGTAGGGTTGATGAAGCTCTTTTCCCATTCTGTTGGCTGCAGTTTTGTCCTATTGATAATGTCATTTGCCTTACAGAAGTTTTCCAGTTTCATGAGGTTCCATTTATTAATTGTTGATTTTAGTGCCTGAGCTGTTGGTGTTCTACTCAGAAAGTTTTCTCTTGTGCCAATGAGTTCAAGGTTCTTCCCCACTTTCTCTTCTATTAGATTTAGTGTATTTGGTTTTATGTTGAGGTCTTTGGTCTACTTGGACTTGAGTTTTGTGCAGGGTGACCAATATAAGCATATTTACATTCTTCTACATGCACACATCCAGGTAGAGCAGCACCATTTGTTGAAGATGCTTTATTTTTTCCATTGTATGGTTTTGGATTCTTTGTAAAAAATCAAGTGTTCATAGTTGTGTCGGTTCATTTCTGGGTCTTTGATTTGATTCCATTGATCAATCTGTCTGTTCTATGTCAATACCATGACATTTTTATTATTATTGCTCTGTGGTAGAGTTTGAAATTAGGGATGGAGATACATCCAGAAGTTCTCTTATTGTACAGAATTGTTTAAGCTATTCTGGTTTGTTTGTTTGTTTGTTTGCTTGCTTGCTTGTTTTTCTAGACAAATTTGACAATTGTTCTTTCAAGGTCTTTTATCATTAGTATACAGTAGGGTTACTATTTTTTTTTTTTTTTAGTTAGTTTTCTGTCTAGCCACTTTTCTGAAGGTATTTATGAGCTATATGAATTCTCTGGTAGAATTTTGCGAATCACTTATGCATAGTATAATATAAAGTGGTATTTTGACATCTTCCTTTCCAATGTGTATCTCCTTTAGTTGTGTTATTGCTCTAGCTAGGACTTCAGATACTATACTGAATAGATTCTGTTGTTGATGCTTGCATCAGTAGGTTTCTGTTCACTTCACTAAGTTTTCCATCTTCAGGATTTCTTCAGTTTGTGTTTTCTTTATTGTTTTTATATCCATTTTCATGTCTTGAACCTTTTTATTCATTTCCTTCACCTGCTTGATTTTATTTTTCTGTATTTCTTTAAGGAATTTACTCATTCCTTTTTAAAAGTCTCTATAATCTTCATAAGAATAGTTTTAAGGTCATTTGTGTGTGTGTGTGTTTCAGCTGTTTTAGTATATCCAGGGCTTGCTGTAGTAGAATAGTTGGTTGTCTCAGGTTGGGCCAAGAATTGGTTGGGCAGTCTTTCAATCTCTATCCCTGTCCCTGTGGAGGCAGGGTAAATTTTGGGTTGAATTTTTTTGTGGGTAGGTTGGTGTTCCCCTCACTTCACTGGGAGTGCCTGTCTAGTTAGAGGATGTCCTCTTCAGTCTCCATGAAGCCTGCTACTAGCAGTCTCAGCTAGAGTCGCCCTCCTATCCTTCCAGAAGCAGACTCTATCTTAGCTCTCCAGCTTGTCACAGAGATGCCTCCGCCCTTCTCTTTTCTCTGTATGTCTTCTGTCCTCCCACCCTAGCTCACCCCAGGTCTGATCTTTACCCTCATTTCTCGATGTTTTCTCTCTTGTTCTCTCTCTTCAGCCACTTCTGCTGTCTATTTTATTTCCCCTTCTGAGTGAGATTTAAGCATCCTTCTTTGGGTCCTCTTTGTTACTTATCTTTTTTTATATCTGTGACTTGTAATATGTTTAACTTGTACCATATGGCTAAAATCCACTTATAAGTGAGTACATACCATGTGTGTCTTTCTCTGTATGGGTTACCTCACTCAGGATGATCTTTTCTAGTTCATTCCATTTGCCTGCAAATTGCAAGATGCATTTTTTGTTTGTTTTTCTTTCTTTCTTTTTTATTAGTTAATTCAATTTATATCTTGGTCATAGCCCCCCTTCTCCTCCCAGTCCCATCCACCCTTCCAAATCTCCTCACACTACTTCTCAGAATAGAGGAGCTTCCCTACCCAGACACCCCAGCTCATCTATTCACATGAGGACTGAGTTTGTCTTTCTCCCCTGTGGCCTGGTAGGGAAGTTCCATCAGAGGAAAGCAATCAAGAAGCAGGCAACATATTCCATGTCAGGGATATCTCCTATACCCCTAACTAGTGGGAGGACATGAAGCCTAAGATGCCCATTGACTTATCATCTTGGGGTCTGCGCATTGTAATATGTTTATCTTTACTATATGACTAAAATTTGCTTATAATTGAGTACATACCATTTGGGTCTTTCTGGGTCTGGGTTACCTCACTCAAGATGATCTTTTCTAGTTCCATTAATTTGCCTGCAAATTTCATAATTTCTGTTTTTAATGGGTGAGTACTATTCTATTGTGTCCACAGTATCTTTATTCATTCTTTGCTAAGTTGTTTCTAGATTCTGGCTATTACGAATAAAGCTGCTATGAACATGGTTGAGCAAATGTCCTTGTTGTATGGTGGAGCATCTTTCAGGTGTATTCCCAGGAGCTGTATGGCTGGGTCTTGAGGTATGGCTCTTTATTCCTAGTTTTCTAAGAAAGTGCCAGATTGATTTCCAGAGTGGTTGTATAAGTTTGAACTCCCACCAGCAATGGAGGAGTATTCTCCTTGCTCCACATCCTCTTCAGCATGTGTTGTCACTTAAGTTTTTGATCTTAGTCATTCTGACAGGTGTAAGATGGAATCTCAAAATTATATTGATTTGCATTTCCCTGATGACTAAGGACATTGAGCATTTCTTTAAGTGTTTTACCACTATATGGATTCCTCTGTTGAGAATTCTCTGTTTAGCTCTGTATCCCATTTTCAAATTGGATTATTTTGTTTGTTGGTGTTTAATTTCTTGAGTTCTTTATCTCTTCTGAATATTAGCAATTTTCCAGATATAGGGTTGGTGAAGATCGTTTCCCAGTTTGTAAACTGCTGTTTTGTTCTATTCATAGGGTCCTTTGCTTTACAGAAGCTTTTCAGTTTCAAGAGGTCCCATTAATTAATTGTAGGTCTTAGAGCCTGAGCCTGTTGCAACAGCGTTCTGTTCAGGAAGTTGTCTCCTGTACCAATGAGTTCAAAGCTCTTACCCACTTTCTCCTCTGGCAGATTTAGTGTGTTTTGTTCTATGTTGAGGTCTTTGATCCACTTGGACTTGAGTTTTGTGCAGAGCGATAAATATGGATCTATTTGCATTCTTCTACATGTAGACATCCAGCTAGACCAGCACCATTTGTTGAGGATGTTGTCTTTTTTTTTTTTTTACATTGTATGGTTTTGGCTCCTTTGTCAAAAATCAAGTGTTCATAGGTGTGTGGGTTTATTTCTGGGTCTTTGATTCAATTCCATCGATCCATCAGCCTGTTTTTGTGCCAGTTTTTATTACTATTACCATGTAGTATAACTTGAAGTCAGGTATGGAGATACCTCCAGAAGTTCTATTATTGTTGGTATTTTGGTGGGGATTGCATTGAATCTGTAGATGGCCGTTTTTGCTATGTTAATCCTACTGATCGATGAACATGGAAAATCTTTACATCTTCTCTTACCTTCTTCAATTTCTTTTTTTAGATACTTGAAGTTCTTCTAATACAGGTCTTTGACTTCCTTGGTTGGATGTACCCCTAGATACTTTATATTATTTGTGGCTGCTGTGAAGGATGCTGTTTCCCTAATTTATTTCTCAGTCCATTTGTTATTTGTATACAGGAGGACTACTATTTTTTAAAAAAAAATTAATCTTGCATCCAGCCACTTTGCTGAAGGTATTTATTAGCTGTAGGAGATCTCTGATGGATGTTTTGGGGTTGCTTATGTATACCGTCATATTATCTGCAAATAGGGATAATTTAACCTCTTCCTTTCTAATTTCTAACCCTTTGCTCTCCTTTAGTTGTCTTATTGCTCTAGCTAGAACTTCTAGTACTATAATACAAAGATATGGAGAGACTGGGCAACTTTGTCTTGTCCACTGATTTTAGTGGGGTTGTTTTGAGTTTTTCTCTGTTTAATTTGATGTTGGCTATTGGCTTGCTGTACATTGCCTTTATTATGTTTAGGCTTTATAGTCCTCATTTGTACAAGACTTTTATTTTGAAGGGATGTTGGATTTTGTCAAAGGCTTTTTCTGTGTCTAATGAGATTTTTTTCTTTTATTTTGTTTACATGGTGGATTACATTGATGGCTTTTGTATGTGAACCATCCCTGCATCCCTGGGATCATGGTGGATGATGTATTTGATGAATTCTTGAATTCGGTTTGTAAGTATCTTATTGAGGGAAGGGGCTTCAATCGTGATATATAATGAATAAATTGTGAAAAAAATAATAAAAACTCAAGGCTCTTCCTCATTTTTTCTTCTAATAGGAGTGTGTCTGGTTTTATGTACAGGTCTTTGATCCACTTGGACTTTAGTTTTGCGCAAGATGATAATTATGGCTCTATTTGCATTTTTCTACACCATTTGTTGAAGATGCTGTCTTTTTTACATTGTATGGTTTTGGCATCTTTGTCAAAAATCAGGTGTCCATAAGTGTGTGGGTTTATTTCAGGGTCTTCTATTCTATTCCAATGATCCACCAGTCAGCTTCTATGCCAGTACCATGCAGTTTTTACTACTGTTGCTTTATATAGTATAGCTTGAGATCAGGGATGGAGATACTTCCAGAAGATCTTTTTTTGTAGAGAATTGTTTTAGCAATTCTGGGTTTCTTGTTATTCCATGTGAAGTTGAGAATTTTTCTTTCACGGTCTGTAAAGAATTATGTTGCTAATTTGATGGGAATTGCACTGAATCTGTAGATTGCTTTTGGTAAGATGGCCATTTTTACTATGTTAATCCTGCCAAGCCATGAGCATGGGAGATCTTTCCATCTTCTGATATCTTCTTCAATTTCTTTCTTCAGAGACTTGAAGTTTTTTTCATACAAGTCTTTGACTTGCTTACTTAGAGTCATATCAAGGTACTTTATGTCCTTTGTAGCTATTGTGAAGGGTATAGTTTCCCTAATTTCTTTCTCAGTCCTTTTGTCTTTTAAATACAGGAGGGCTATGATTTTTTTTTTTAGTTAATTTTTTAATCCAGCCACTTGGCTGAAGGTGTTTATCAGCTGTAGGGGCTCTCTGGTAGAATTTTTGGGGTCACTCATGTATATTCTCATGTCATCTACAAATAGTGATACTTTGACTTTTTCCTTTTCAATTTGTATCTCGATCTCCTTTAATTGTCTTATTGATCTAGCAAGGACTTCAAGAACTATGTTGAAGGGATATGGAGAGACTGGGCAGCCTTGCCTCATCCCTGATTTCAGTGGCTTTGATTTAAGTTTCTCTCCATTTAGTTTGATGCTGGCTACAGGCTTGCTGTATATTCCCTTTACTATGTTTAGATAAGTGCCTTGTATCCCTGATCGCTCCATCACTTGAAACATGAATGGGTGGTGGATTTTATCAAATGTTTTTTTTTTCAGCATTTAAAGAGATTATCATGTGGTTTTTTTCTTTCAGATTGTTTATATGGTGAATTACATTGATAGATTTCCATATATTGAACCACCTGAGATGAAGTCTACTTGGTCATTGGCACAGGAGACAACTTCTTGAACAGAACACCAACAGCACAGGCTCTAAGAGCAACAATCAATAAATGGGGACCTCATGAAACTGAAAAGCTTCTATAAAGTAAAGGACATTGTCATCAGAACAAAAGGATAGCCTACAGATTGGGAAAAGATCTTCACTAACTCTATATCTGACAGAGGGCTAATATCTAGTATATATAAAGAACTCAAGAAGTTAAACAGCAACAAATCAAGTAATCCAATTAAAAAATGGGGTACAGAGCTAAACAGAAAAGTCTCAATAGAGGAATATAGAATGGCAGAGAAACACTTAAAGAAATGTTCAATGTCCCTAGTCATCAGGGAGATGCAAAGCAAAATGACCCTGATATTTCACCTTATACCCATCAGAATGGCTAAGATGAATGACTCAAGTGACAACACATTCTGTAAAGGATGTGGAGAAAGGGGAACCCTCCTCCACTGCTGGTGGGAATGTAAACTTATACAACCACTTTGGAAATAAATCTGGCACTATCTTAGACAATTAGGAATAGCACTTCCTCAAGATCCAGCTATACCACTCCTAGGCATATATCTAAAAGATGCTCAAATATACAACAAGGACATCTGCTCAACCATGTTTGTAGCAACTTTATTTGTAATAGCCAGAAGCTGGAAACAGCCCAGATGCCCCTTAATTGAGGAATGGATACAGAAATTGTGGTACATGTACACAATGAAATACTACTCAGCAATTAAAAGCAAGGAAATCATGAAATTTGCAGGCAAATGGTGGGACCTAGTAAAGATCATCCTGAATGAGGTATCCCAGAAGCAGAAAGACACACAGGGTATATTCTCACTCATAAGAGGATATTAGACATATAATATAGGATAAGCATACTAAAATCTGTACACCTAAGGAAGCTAATCACAGAGGAGGACTCGGGGTAAGATGCTCAACCTTCATTCAGAAAGGTAAAAAGGATGGATGTCAGAAGGGGGAGAAAACACGGAACAGGACAGCAGCCTACCACAGAAGGCCTCTGAAAGACTCTATCCTGCAGGTTATCAAAGCAGATGCTGAGACTTATAGCCAAACTTTGGGCAGAGTGCAGGGAGTCTTTTGAAAGAAGCAGGTGATAGAAAGACCTGGAGGGGGTAGGAGCTCCACAAGTAGAGCAGTAGAACCAAAAAATCTGGACATGGGGATGTATTCTGAGACTGATACTCCAACCATGGACCATTCATGGATATAAGCTAGAACCCTTACATAGATATAACCCATGGCAGCTCAGTGTCCAAGTGGGTTCCACAGTAATGGGAACAGGGACTGTCTGTAACATAATCTGATTGGCCTGCTCTTTGATCACCTCCCCCTCAGGGGGATGCAGCCTTACCAGGCCACAGAAGATGACAATGCAGCCAGTCCTGATGAGACCTGACAGACTAGGGTCAGATGGAAGGGGAGGAGGACCTCCCCTATCCATGGACTGGGAGAAGTGCATGGGTGGAGAAGAGGGAGGGAGGGAGGGATTAGGAGGGGAGAAGGGAGGGAGCTACAGGTGGGATACAAAGGGAATAAACTGTAATTAATAAACATAAAAATAAAATATTATAAAAAACAAAAAATTAAGATTAAAATTAAAATAAACAGAATAAAAAAGAATTAGTCCCAATTTTCTGAGATAGTTCTTGACTGATTTCTAAAACAGTTGTATAAGATTGCACTCCCACCAGTAATTGGGGAGGGTTCCTCCTTCTCCACATCCTTGGAAGCATGTGCTGTCACTTTAATCTTTGGTTTTAGCTATTCTGATGGGTGTGAGATGGAATCTCAGAGTTGTTTTTTTTTTTTTTCTTCAATGCAGTTTATTCAGGAACCTTGAACAATCATCTGACCCTGGGTAAAGCCAGCCCACTTTAAATAGCCTCTGGGTAGCCAACCTCAGCATGCCACGTGGGCAATGCAGATAGGTCCACACACATGGAAGCAAGCCAGATCCTCAGCCTTAGCCAAATGTGGAGTTGTTCGTGACAGAGAGCACTCACCATCGGGAAGGTGGAAGGCAGAAACCAGCTCCATCTTTAAGGCATAGCATTCCGCAGCTCTCTTCAGTTCCTCCTTTTTGTTTTGGACGCATCAGGCAAGAGTAGAGGTCTGATCTCTGATATTAGAAATAAATTGGGACTTTGTACTGATGTTCATTTAGGTGTCATCCACCCAAAGAGCATCAGACCCGACCGATACCTTTTTCTCAGAGGCGGGACCTGGGGCATCAACCCGCATGCAATCAGACATGCTCTTCTCTGGGTCCAAAGCGGCTGACCCTGAGTGCAGTGCTTAGCCTCGCATCCTGAGCGTAACATTTTGGCTTTTTATGGTAGCCAACCATGCTTGGGGAGACTGTCCTGCTTCAATGGCTGTAAAGGCCTGAATTATCATGGCTGCATTACGCTGTTGTGAGACTCTAATCTTGCATACATACCACAGGCAAACCAAGGTGACCAACACCAGAAGGCCTGCTAACGCTCCCGTGCCTGCCCATTCCTTCAGATGATTCATGGTTGCAGCAATCCATGATGATAATCCTGTGGCTAGTCCTGCGTCCACTCTGGTAGAATTTACTGTGACAATGGCCACTCTCAGTTGCTCCATCGTAGTATCGAATTCTCCAGTCCAATTACCTAAAATATAGCTAGACAATTGTTTAGACAGATTTGCAGCACAGGGAAAATTCTCATGTTGTATGCTAGTGACTCAAAGTCCAGCATACTTTCATTGACAGCCAAGTTGAGTGATTTGCCATAGGGTATCAATTTGCTCCTGCACGAGGTCAATCCTCTGATTGAACACCATCAAACCTCCTTTTAGTTGAGCATTAATTCCTTTTTGTACATCTAAGGCATGAGCTACATTGGCTAAAAGGTTATTCAGGGTCTGAGCAGTCTGCCCAGTATGACTCATGGCTAATGCCCTGGTGGTAGCTCCAACAGCCGCCAATGAGATGGCAGTAACAATGGCAGCTGTAATTCCAAGATCCCTTTTCTGTCTGAAGAGAGTCATAGTGTGAGGGCATCAACGGGCACAGGCACCCAGCGAGGCATGTGAGTAACCAGCTAGTAAATTTGCATTCCCTGATGACCAAGAACACTGAGGATTTAAGTGTTTCTCAACTATTCGAGATTCCTCTGTTAAGAATTCTCTGTTTAGTACTATACTTCCTTTTTAAATTGGATTATTTTGCTTGTTTGTGTTTAATTTCATTATATATATGTATATATATATGTATGTATATTTTGGATATTAGTCTGTTATCGGATATAGAATTGCTGAAGATTTTTCCCCAATTTGTATACTGCTGTTTTGTTCTATAGATAGTGTCCTGTCCCTTACAGAAGCTTTTTAGTTTCATGAGGTCCCATTGATTATTGATCTTAGGGCCTGTGCTGTTGGTGATCTGTTCAGGAAGTTGTCTCCTATGCCAATGAGTTCAAGGCTCTTCCCCACTTTCTCTTCCAATAGATTTAGTGTATCTGGTTTTATGTTGAGGTCTTTGCTCTACTTGAGTTTTGTGCAGGGTGATAAAAATGGATCTATTTGCATTTTTCCACATGCAGACATCCAGTTAGGCTAGCATCATTTGTTGAATATTCTTTCTTTTTCTCAATGTATGGTTTTGGCTTCTTTGTCAAAAATCAAGTGTTCATAGGTGTGTGGATTTATTTCTTTGTTTTTGATTCAGTTCAATTCCACTGATCAACCGGTTTATTTTTATGCCATTATTTTTATGCAGTTTTTATTACTAGTGCTCTGTAATAAACCTTGAAGGAGGGATGAATATACCTCAGAAGTTAATTGAAGAAGATATCACAAGATGGAAAGTTGTCCCATGCTCATTGATCAGTAGGATAAACATATAAAAATGACTATGTTACTAAAAGCAATGTACAGATTCAATGAAATTCTCATCAAAATACCAACACATTTCTTTATAGACCTCAAAAGAACAATTCTAAACTTTAAATGAAAAACCACAAAACCCAGAATATCTAAAAGTCATCATCTTAACCATTTTTAAGCATATAGTTTCATGAAACTGACTTTGTCCACATTATTATTTTCCTGTCACCACCATCCATCCCTACAATGGGATTATCTTACCAAACTGAGAGTCAACCTATTCAATATCAGGTCTCCATTCTCTATTGCCAACCATCCCTCTGATCCACCTTGTGTCCATGAATTTGACTTCTCTAGGTACTTCATACAGGTAGTATCAGGCAACATTTGTTCTTAGTGACTATTGCATAACCCAGTATGTGGAGGGGTAGAGCTTCAGAATAACAGGCATTCAGTCCCCAGCAACCACCAGAAGCAGCCTCCTGCCAGAGCTCTAGGGAGAAAAGCCTTTCAAGGAGAGACCTGCAACTCCATCATATGTTTTGGAGACTGACAAAAGTAAAAATAAATCGTGGACTTGACAACACAGAGGTCACAAATGACCTGGTAAGATTGTTTTGTAGAAATGGCAAAGAGAAAAGCCTGCCTGGAAGGAGTTCAAGGGTTAATTAGAGGAAATGAAAGAAGGAAGTATAACCATATGCAAACTGGGTAGCATCTACAGAGGAGGCAGCATCAGGAGAGGGTTTTCCAGAGGAAGACTAGAATGATGTATTTAGGTTTGGTAAGAGGCATACAAAAATGACAGATTGGTGGGATTTAATGATGAAAGAGGTGTGTAATGGAAGTCATGTAAGGTGAAGAGAAAGAATCCAGTGCATTAAAAAGCTGCATGCTTGCTTCTTTTATTATTACTGCCCCAAAAGAATAAGCACATTTACAATTGCAATAGATTGGTAGGTGTGGAAACAGAAATGTATAGAACCTTCTTCTAGATGTTTTCTATTTTCTAAGTAGAAAGTGGAGCATTACTAGCTCAGTGACTGTCACCCACTACAAAGAAGAGTGTCTCTCATTCAGGAGAGCAGCACTAATCTATGGGCACGAACATAAGTACCCTGATAGGGCCTTTGCTCTCCAGTCATAGAAAAGTCTATGACCAGTTTATTATGCCAGAATGCCCATGGAATGGGCCTTAAATCCAATCAGAGAGTGAACAGTTGCCCTCCAAACAGTCCTGCCTATATTGTACCTGTGAATGCTATTTTCTCTGGCAGGTTAGTATTGTAAGGCTCAGGGTTGATGGCTGGGTTAAGATTATTGAGAGCTTTTCTTCCTTACGTGGCCAGAAAGCACTTTCCAGCAGCTAGCCACCATGGGGGAAGCTTCTAGCTCAGTTCCTGCTTGATTTCTCTGTGAATAGTACTGTAAGTGTGTGGTGTCTTCAGTTTTGCTTGGTTGCTGGGCAACCAAGAGCAATGGCAATACCCTGTGTTGTTTGGGGAGCTTCTCAAGATATCTTACCTAGCAGTTTATAGGAAAGCGTTACACCCTCCAGTATTGGGAATTTTATTTCATAATCTATGACTTCTAGGAGCAACACTATCTAATTATAAAGGGAGCTTCTGTTCAAACTCTTTTTCTTTTCAAAATTATAGTACTTAGTTAGATTCTAAATTAATAAGTTTATATATTTTCGTGTGTGTGTGTAGTGTGAGTGCATGTGTATATGTATATATGTATGTCTTCGGGCACATATGTATGTGAGCGTGCATGTAACTTTGTGAGGGTGTATGTATTTGAGTTTGTAGGACAAAGGTTGACATCAGATGTCTTCCTTGATTCCTTTCCACTCAATTCACTGAGGCAAAGTATTTTGCTAATCCCAGGGATGGCTGATTGAGTTAGCATAGCTAGTGCTTTCTCTGGGGATCGTCTGTCTCTCCCTCCCAAACATGAGGAGTACAGGTGGGCCGCCACAACCTCTCAGTTCTTATGTGGGGATTTGATCTCTGGTTTTTCAACTTGAGTGGTAATCACTTTATCCACCAAATTGTCTCTTCATCCCCACATAGTTTTCCCTTGTTTGGTTGACTCTCCCCTCACACCTCATCTTTTCCCTCTTTTTCTTAGCCCTGTTTATACCTTTGCATCCTTAGTATTCTGCCCCCTCTACTATTATATCACATGTGTCTTACTATTCCCAACAAGATCCTCAACATATATCATTTCTGTGTTTATTAAACTAAGTGTCTACAGAGGCACTTAAAGGCCAAGAAGCAAGAATACATTAAAAAAATAATAAGATAATTAAAAAGAAACACCAAGCCAGTAGTATTGGGTAGAGAATGGCATAGCTTTTTTCCCTCCAGATTGTTTTAATATCTGAGCTAACAGA
Source organism: Meriones unguiculatus (assembly GCF_030254825.1). NCBI lineage: Eukaryota > Metazoa > Chordata > Mammalia > Rodentia > Muridae > Meriones > Meriones unguiculatus. Next base: position 95,121,913 of record NC_083354.1, on the reverse strand, counting down.
AGACATGATGCATTCTCATTATCTGTCCCTGTACCAAGCTATTGCAGTAATACATCTCTTGAAGTCTCTCAGAATGGCACCATGCTACTGTGAGAGAATGCAAAGAGAGGGAGAGAGAGAGAAGACCCTGACTAAAATGCTCAATCCCCATCCCGAAAGGCAAAGAGGATGGACATCAGAAGAAGAAGAAAACCGGAAACAAGCTAGAAACCTGCCACAGAGGGCCTCTGAAAGGCTCTGCCCTGCAGACTATCAAATCAGACGCTGAGACTTATGGCCAACTGTTGGGCAGAGTGCATGGAATCTTATGTAAGAAGTGGGAAATAGTGAGATCTGGAGAGGACAGGAGCCCCACAAGGAGAGCAACAGAACCGGAAAATTTGAACAGAGTGATCTTCCCAGAGACTCACACTCCAACCAAATACCAGGCATGGAGATAACCTAGAACCCCTGCACAGATGTAGCCCATGGCAGTTCAGTGTCCAAGTGGGTTCCATAGTAATGGGAAGTGGGACTGCCTCTGACATAATTTGATTGGCCTGCTCTTTGATCACCTCCCCCTGAGGGCGGAGCAGCCTTACCAGTCCACAGAAGATGACAATGCAGCCTCTCCTGATGAGATCTGATAGACTAAGATCACAAGGAAGGAGAGGAGGATCTCCCTTATCAGTGGATTTGGGGAGGGGCATGTGTGAAGAAGGAGGAGGGAGGGTGGGACTGGGAAGGGAGGAAGGAGGGGCTTATGGGGGATACAAAGTAAATAAAGTCTAATTAACAAAATAAAAAAAGAAGGCAAATGTTATCTCAACACTAGTATGGAAACAACATTGAGTAGTCTTTTTTGAGAAGCTGCCAAAATTTTAGTTCACATTTTTTATAAGAAGGTTCTAGGTGGGTTTTCTTGGTGCCATGAAGTAACATGGTAGTGATTCCCAGAATGTCCATCTCAGCAAAGGCAGTTCTTTGAGTGCCAGTTTTATATGTGTAGTCATGTATGTTGCATCCTTGGTCTAAAAGATACTTCAAACTTAATATGTCCCAAGTTGAACTCAACTGGTTCTCATAAACTTGATCATCCTGTGTTCAAAAACAGTATCCAGGTGTTTGAGCCAAAAAAGTAAAAAACAAAAACCAAACAAAAAACCCGAACAAAAACAAAAACCTAAAAACAAAAGGATTGCATTACTTTTACTATCTTGTTACATGCTATGTCAGCTCTGTGTTAAAATTACGGCCCACATCCAATTTCTCATGATGCTTATTTTCTACTACTCTACTCTAACCGAAATTACCTACCGCTCTCTTTTAGCCACCTCCTGCTTCTACATCTGAGGCCACTTCTCCACAGAAGGCCTAAGGAGTCTTTCTGGAAATTGAGGCCTCTCCTCTGGTAGTCATATTCAAGGCAGCTTCTGCTGTGGCCTGGATGGCTTCACCCTGTCACTCTCTTCTACTTCCACACTTTTCAGAAACAGCCTGTTTTCATCTTCAAGCACACTTGAGTATTCTCCTGCCTCAGTCTCTGAACTGAGCTCTCTTCGCCAAGAACACTTTTTCTTGCATAAGCTCACAGCTTAATTCCTTACTCCTTTCAGGTCACTGCTCAGACTCCACCTCAAAAGCACAGTGGATGCTGACTCCCCAGTACAAGCTGAAGATCACTCTATCCCCTTTCATGGCTTTATTGTTCTTTTTGTCCTTTGTGCCACTTGGAGCATTATCCATTTGTTTGTTTATTGGCTCCCTCTCTTCCCAGAAGAATGGGAGCTCCAGGGCAGGGACTTTTTGTTATGTTTACTTTTGTGTCTCCAGTGTCTGATTTATTGCTGGTGCTTGTGTGTCAAGGGCAAATGGCCAAGCAACACAGGCACAGGCTGGCTGGAACAGTGTTTATGGGGAAAACTCGTGGATACAGGAGCAATAACAAGTCCCCTGTTGCTCATTGTATTGCCGGGCACTGCACGGAGATCTAGCAAGTACAGATGTTAGACTCCAGGAAAGGGCCCCTGACCCTTAGGCTATGGGCCTTTTAAGCCGCATGATTAGAGGAGCACCATGCACTTCCTGGGATACAGAGCTTACAGAGTGGCAGAACTTTGGCTCCAATCTTTCCTGACAGCTTGGTTCTGTGTTTGGGGTAACATCAGCCCTGTTCACATGAGGGGCCTCAGTTCTCTGTGGTGACAATGCAGTGACACAATTCACATGTTCAGTTTTGGGGCTGGAATTTCAGGACTCCTATCATGGAGGAGGCTACAGTCCAAGCCTATGCTTGACAGAAACTGTTATCTTAAGCACTGGGCCAGTAGCCAGTAGCTTTGTAGGAGGTAAAATGCTTTTCTGGTCAGCTAGATTTCAAGACAAAAATATTGTTACTTATCATCAGTTAGTAAGAGTAAACACTCTGAGAATTTACTAACACCAGCGAGTGTTTGTGCATACATGTGTGTACTATCAGCATTCTGACTTATGCTGATTATTAATTCCTAACTGGCTACAGACAATTGGAAGGGACAGTTCATCACAAGGGTCTCTTGCCACCCTATTTAACATTCAGGAAAGGCACTAATTTGTATAATTACCATCTTATACAAACACAATAAAATGTTTTCCCTTTTGCTAGTGGAAAGAACAGTTCCCCTTTCCACTTTTTTCCTAAAAGTCATCAACGTTCCTAGCGTATGTATTATCATCTTCCAAATTTGAAGTACTGATTACTATAAAAAATGGCATAAAATTTATCAAAATTTTATTTAAAATTACGTTCTAAATATTTAGCTATTTTTGAATAAAGCATTTGAGTTTCATTTCTTTTGCTATGACAAATACCCAAACAAAAGTCAACATATGGAGGAAAGGGGTTATATGGCTTACAATACCAGGTTAGAAAACGTGGTAGAAGGAAGTCAAGGCAGGTCACAGCCAAGAGCTGAGAGAAATGACTGTATACGTGCTTAGTACTCAGCTAACCATCTTTGCCCTCATACTGTTTGGGTCCCAAAGCCAGGGAATGGTGCCACCCACAGTGGGTATATCTTCCTATCTCAATTAACTGTAACAAGCCCACAGGCCAACCTGCGACTCTCTCCCTAGGTTGAGCCAAGTTGCTATTTGAAACTATCACTCTGTGCTTAGCTCACTACGATTTAGATAAGCTTAGGGGACTACCTAAGACAAGAGACTTGGTTATCCTGTGTTTTCCCCAGTCACTGTCTTTTTTTATATTGGCCATATCATCTGTGACAGTTAATTTCATGTGTAAACTTGACTGGGTTAAGGGATGCCAAGAGGCTGTTGAAACGCCAAGTGTGTCTCTGGTGGGTTCTAGAAGAGATTAATACATGAATAGATGATGGGGATGAAGAAGACACACCCTCATTAAAGCAGACGTTAATTATTCAGAACACCAAAAGACCAATTCTGGAAAAAAAAAGCAAAGATGATTGCTGGTGAAGCCATAATGTCCTGATTTTTGTTGGATGTGTTCTTTTACTGACCTCTAGCCATTTGCTTATCTATAACCTTCACTATTTGTTCTTGGATTCTGCAGTTCAGACTTGTACTGTCTTTCTCTGGTGTCTGGAGAATTCTTTTGGAAGATGAGAGAGGTCCAGTGGTTTCAGTGTGTGTGTTGGTGTTTCAGCTGTACCTGTGGGAGGAAAGTCCTCATGTGCACACAGTCATGTGCATGTGCATGGAAGTATGTCTTGAGGGACAGGGTTCTAGAGAATGTAGAACCCTTGCGTGTGTGGGAGGGGTGCTGTCATGCAGGCATTTAAGCGTTTGCTTGTGCTGAAGGTGTAGCAGGCACTAGTGATCATCACGGGTGCAATTTCCTTATGCAAGTTCCTTGAATACCTCAGTGGTTACAGGCTACTGGTATTTGGCTCTGCCTGAGCTCCAGGCGATTTTTGTTTGAACTCCACTGGTGGACCTGCAGAGCTGGGGCTTCAATGTCCCAAGAATCCCTTTGTTTCCCATAGTGGGTGTGTGGGCGGGAGGAATCTGATATCTGACTGCTAGCTAGGAAGGACCCTAGATCTAGGGCTCTGCAGGCACTCAAGGGTGCACTAACTCTCAAGCAGGTCACATTGACAAGATCCGGGGTATCCCATCTCTCTACTCTCAGGTTTGGACTTGCTAAGTCATATGCAGGAGGAGTGACAAGCTCTGCCAGCTCAGTGGTGCTACAACCGCTGACCTAAGGAGTTCAGCTGCAGCCGCAGACTTGGAGGCTGGTCCAGATGCCTTCTGGTAAGTTCTGGGGAGCCACAACATTGGTCCACAGACCTAGGTGGCCTGGCACCTGTTGTACCTGGTTTGTTTGGCAGGTCGGCTGGACTTTGGTGGCTGTACAGCTGGCTATCTGCCATTGAGGGGTTGGCAGGCCTTATAGTCACTGGCTGAGAGGCCCTGCGAGTTGGTACTGCCGCTTGCAGATGTGGGACCCAGGAGGATGGTACCTTGGATCTGGGACTTGGGAAGGCTGGTACAGCTGGCAGCCATGACTGAGGGGCTAGGAGCCCCCACCTCTGCTGTCTCAGTCCCCAGGCAGTGAGTTCTGTGCTGAGAATCTCTGTGTGCTGTTTCCACCAAGGAGGAGAGAGGCCTGAAAAAGGGAAGTGCAAGGGGATCAAAAGATCATTTCTCTCTGTCTCCAAAGAAATCCACGGGTGACATGAGTCTAAAGGTCTCAACTCATGTGATGTTCCCTCCTGTTCAGAAAGCCTCACTGTTGATTTTCTGGCTTTAGCTGTCCCTCCACTCACCAATTCTGCAGTTTCAGATCCTCTGTCTCACATATACTGTACTCTCTGGTTGCCGCCATCTTGGATCTCCCTTGCAAATTTTCTTAACCACTGAATTTAATTATGATTACTTACATGAGCATGACCAGGAGGATATTTATAGTAACATAGACAACTTATGAGTAGTCACAGCATGAAGAGGATGACAGCTCTCTCTTAGTGCTTATGAGCTTCCTATAGTCCCTCAGTGAGAGATGACCTCCTGAGACCCTCACCCATGCATGATGAAATGCCAGTGGGTCCAGTCTTGTGTGGGTCTTGTGTGATAAGTTCACGAGTGCAATGGCCATGTCATGTCCAGAAGGCACTGTTTTGCAGCATTCTTCCCCAACTCTGGCTTTCATTGCCCACTCACCCAGATCTGAGGGAGGGATAGAGATATCCATTTATGGCTTAGCACTCTACAGTTACTTATTCCCAAGTTTTGACCAGTTATGGATTTTTGTGTTACTCACTACCCACCATAAGAATCTTCTGTGATGAAGGCTCAGGGCAACACCATTTAATGCGACTGGCAACTAGCAACAGGGTCCTATATCCTAAAGATACCTTCTGTGACCTCAGCCTGTGACTGATGTGATGGGGGCTACAGTCCTAGCTCCCTCCCCCTAGAGTAGTAATTCTGAAGTTAGCTTTCACAGCAGTTTTCTGTCTTTGGCTCTTCTTACCAAAGTTCTTCCTTATACTGGAACTTTCCACAAGTAAAGCACTTAGCATATTCTACATACGACCTAGTGCTGAAGTTTCAGTTATTAAATGTTATTGCTACCATCCATGTCATCTGCTGACTTGATTTTTGCCCTCTTCACAGGGAGAAATTTTTTTTGTCTGTAATTTTGCTTGTTCATAAGGTTGGCCTGCAGTCTTCAGATGCACAAAAGCTGACCTGGGTGTTCAAGGCTCATGGAGAGAATGCTATTTGTTTCTTATTCTGTATTATTTCAAACCCTTAAGTATAGAAATTAAATATGAAAAACATCTCTAACAAGTTGATGATAGGAGTCACCATATAGAAATGGGCAAAGAAAAATATGGGGTTAGTGCTCAAAGTGGCTGTTTGGGTGGTCTAATGAAGAAAGCAAACGTCCTCCAGGCACCGAAGGAGGGAGTAAACAAGAGTGTTTTCTTGTCTTTGATAGCACTAAAAAGATCCCCTCTGAGGTAAATTCATGTGTCAGGTGTGGAGTGTGGCAGAGCTGACCCTGCTCCCTCTTGTGTTGTTTCCAGAAAGTAGAGCATTCAGCAATCGCAGACTAAGTAGTCAGGAAGTGGCTAGCACACAGGGTGAAGCTTAGATGGGTTTGTCTTTTTAGTATCTCTTTAGTGCTTTCAACCCTTCTCAGCAATCATGGATGCAAAGGACAGAGGAAGAACTGAGTGCATGTGGTACTGTACTTTATAACTGTACCAACTGACTTTATAACGCAGTAAGTAGAACAAATGATCCTGCAGTTAGGTTAAGTTCAGCTTCTAAGGGTGGAAGAGAGGTCTCAGTGGTTAAGAGTATTTGCTGCTCTTCTAGAGGACACAGGCTTATTTCCTAACATTCTGGTTGTCAGCTGACTAACAGCATCTGTAACTCCAGTTCCAGGGGACCTGACACCTCTGGTTCCCTTGGGCACCCACACTCACATACACAAATACAGAGACACACAAACTTGTAATTTTTTTTCAATGTAAAAGTTTATTAAACTAATATGAGGAAGTATATACTTACATCCAAGTGTTTTTTTTTTTTATTTTGCTAGTGAATCCAAACTTTTATTTCTTTCCTTTTTATTTTAATTAATTTCCTTTTTATTAACTATAGCTTATTCACTTTGTATCCCATCTGTAGCCCCCTCCCTCATCCCCTTCCAATCCCACCCTCCTTTATCTCCTCCCATGACCCTCTCCAAGTCCACTGATAGGGGAGGTCCTCCTCCCCTTCCCTCTGACCTTAGCCTATCAAGTCTCATCAGGATTGGCTTCTTTGTCTTCCTCTGTGGCCTGGTAAGGCTATTCCCCCCTCATGGGGAGGTGATCAAAGAGCCAGCCACTGAGTTCATGTCAGAGACAGTCTCTGTTCCCATTACTAAGGAACCCACTTGGAGACAGAGCTGCCACAAACCTATAAATAAAGTAAATCTATTTTTAAAATTGGGTAGAAGCCAATTTTGAGTCCTGTGTTAAAGGCGTATGTGTGTGTAAGAGAGAGAGAGAGACAGACAAACAGAGAGAATCACCATTGAGTAGCAAAGACAGTAATATTCTTTTGTGCATACTGGTATGCTTTGTTCGATGTCAGAATTAAGGTTTTGGTTAAAATACCATAAGCCCGTACTTCTCAACTGGGCATAATTTAGACAAAATTTGAAAATATGCAATTGAAGAATTAGTAGTTGCTATAAGTTAGCCACTGATTTCTCAGAAGTTTATTTTTTATTTTCATTCCAGAATAGAATATATCTGTGTAGTAAAGTATTTATCCTGAGTTTGAGATGTTCTCATGAGTCAAAAGAGGTTCATGGTAGAGTTAGACAATAGGGAAATGGTTGGCAAAATGTCACTGGGTGTATTTCATTTAGCTGACACTTAGAGAATATTGATAAAGTGGCATGCTTCTTCAGCTTCCTGACTGGAAATGGAGTCTTGAAATGTTGGGTAATACAAACAATCATACAATTTGCTTTGGATGTTTGATTATGAGAACACCCTTGCTACAAAGAGAGCGTGACACTTTCAATCATGTCTTGGATTTGTAAATATAGAAATGATGTTCTTAACATGGTGTGGTTGTCATTCAGATGCAGAACCAATTACACAGGTTTTGTTCTGAGTTTGGAGATGACACGCTAATCAGCGCTTGATAGAAGACTTGAAGAAGAAATGTGTGAGTGCTGAAGGACCACATGGCTCAGAGACAATGCTGTCTTGGGTGAATTGTACCTCTGGGGAGCAACAGTAAAATATATATATATATATATATATATATATATATATATATATATATATATATATGAGAATGAATATGGAAACATTGGATTAAAACCCTGCTCATAGATTTAAAAAAAAAAACCTTAGGCATTATACGATATACTTTGTTTACATCAGAATTTAAAAGACTTGTTTTAAAAACAATAAACCAATAGTACTCAGTTGGGACAGTTTTGGTGAAATCAGAAGACATTCTTTATTGTCTCAACAATAAAGTACTGATGGTAGCTGTTACTCAGAGGCCAGGGGAGCTGCTAACCATCTGGGGATACATAGCATCTTTCAACTACAAAGAGTTATTTAGCCCTTAACATGCATGGTGATTTATGAAAACACGTCCTCAAACTGTTGGTGAGGAAGTGATTGCAGTACATGATGATTGCTGGTCCCATTTTCCTCCATTTTCTTTTTTCCTACAGTAAGAGGCAGCACACCCATAGATTTTGCAGCAGCTGCTCTGTACTGTTGTGATCAGGAGAACCTGCTGGGGATGGGTACCAGGATTAAATGTGATCAAAGTTGCTAGGGATACAGAACAAACACAAATGCTAGCTATCATTTTATCAGCCCAGGGACCTTGAAAAAGTTAACCTCCACTTTCAATGGAATAAAATGGACATAATGAGAGCTTGTAGAATTATAGTGAGGATTAAATATTAAGTAGTTATCCAATTATCTGACACAATTAGGGAATCAACATGTAATAGTTGGTATTGCTAACTATCATGACTATTCATGTTCAAAATACAAAATATATTTATGACCACAGTTAAAGGAAGATATCAGAGGAGACAGCACGGGCACAAGAAATATACCCACTGAAGCTGTCTGAGTTCAGATTGTTAGCTTTGAGTAAATTGGACTTCATTTCCCAGTTGAATTGGTTAGTTTTCTTGAGAGTACTGACTGACAAATATGTAAAGTAAAGCTTGCCTTATGTTCAGTGTTTGGGAAATATTTTACCTTTATTCTCTAATTTGCAGTTTCTGAGGTAGAGTGTTGTAAAGAAGAATGCTGACGTGAAGAAGAAAGCAAGTCCTAGTTCAGAACTATCTCCAATGGGAGTTGGAGCTAGCAGTTCTCCATGTACTTTGATTTTCATTGGCCAAGTGGAGGCTTGCAGTTGGGATTACCCCTGGGTGAGTGCCTGTGGAGTGGAGGCAGAGTTTGACATTGGACACACATGGTGCTGTGGGATGACATCTCAGTGAAGCTGATGAAAAACAAGGTACAGCTCTCTCTCACAAAGCCTGGATAAAGAGATGCAGGGTGGCATATTTGAAAGGGTTGCTAGAGGGTAGATGATGCCATAAATTTGCATTTGTCTCCCTGTTTGGTGAAATCATAGGGGAAGTTTCTGTGCTAATTTTCCAAAGCAAAGTAGTGTACAAGCTGTGTTAGTTATTGCTATTACTACCGGGACCAAACTATCTAAAGGAACTAACTTACGGGAAGAGAGGTTTATTTTGGCTTGTGGGTAAAGAGTTGAGTCATGGTTATTGGGTCCTGTGTGCTTGAACAGGACATCCTGGCAATGGAAGTGTGCTTGTTGGGCAACAATCACTTCATGGCAAACCAGAAAGCAGAGAGAACAGATAAAAAGCAGGGATACTCTACCCCTTAGAACTAGCCCCCAGTGGCCCTTCTTCCTGTCAGGCCCTACCTCCCCACATGTCTAAAACCTTCCAAAATAGTACAAGTAATCTACAGGCAAGAATTCAAAACATGAGCCTAAGGGGACTTTTTGTAGTCAATTTATGTTACCAAAAATTATCATTAATATTAATTTAAAAAAAGAAATAACAGAACTCACTTGAGGTAGCTGAGCTCATGTGACAGTATGGAAATAATTTGGTGATTTTGTCCTGTGACATTTTTAAAATTACCTATGCAGATGTTGAATATCTATTGTAATTTTCTTTTATTTTTAAAAATAACTTTAAAAAATGTTTAATTGTGTGTGCATGTAGTACCAATAGTGGTCAGAAGGGGGCATCGGGTTTCCTGGAACTGGAGATAAAAGCTGGTTGTAAGTTGCCATGTGGGTGCTGGGAACTAAACCAGGGTCCTCTGCCAAGAGCAGCTGTTGTTCTAATCACTGAGTTGCCTCTCCCTCTCCAGCTTCAGAATCTCTATGAATTTTCATGCTTTGAGCTCTGTGGTGGATTTTAAATTATGACAAGCTTTTTAAACTATATTTTCCATTCAAGTATGTGGTGGTTTGGGTCAGAATGGTTTTTATAAACACATATGTTTGAATGCTTTGGTCCTAGTTGGTGGCACTGTTTGGGTAGGTATGTAGCCTTGATGGAGAAAATCTGTCCCTGGGAGTAGGCTTTGAGGTTTCTAAAGCCACTTGCTATTTGACTTTGTTCCCTTTCTTTGTCCTTGAAGTTCAAGATGTGAATCCTGAGTTTCCTGTTTCTGTGGTTGTTTCTTCCTGTGTCTTTGCTTTGCTACCATGGACTCTAACCCTCTGGAACCATAAGATAAATAAATCCTTCTTATTATAAGTTGCCTTGGTCATGGTGTTTTATCACAACAATAGAGAACTAACTACTACAGGATGACTCATCTATTAATTTGAAAAGTTTTAAAAATATTTTCATTCGTTCTTTGAGAATTTCATAATACAATGTATTTTGATCATATTTATCTCCAACTCCTTCCTTGATTCCATTCCTCCCTCCCTGCAACCTCACATCCTCTCTTTGTTTTTAATAACCAATAAATTTCATTTACACTGCATCAACTGACCCATTGTCAACCCACCAAGAGCCATACCCTGAAAGCAAATTAGCTCTTCCTTCACCAGAAGCCATCAGTTGTTCATAGCTCTGTTGTTGGTTATTAATATTTATTATTGACTTATCTTTTAGTTAATCAACAGTTATTCCTAAACCAGCTGTATACCCAAATCACCACACAGAGACTGGGATTTATTTAATTAATCAAGAGCACAATGCTGGGCAATAGTTACTCCGCCCTAAACCTCCAAGACTGCATAGTTTTCTGCCATTCAGATTTCACCCATTATCCTTGCTTTTAGTCACATCTTAGGTCTGGTTTATCCCTTCTCATAGTTCCAAGACCTCTCCTCCCGGCCTCTGCTCCTCCTCTCTTGCTTCCTTCTCCCCCTCCAGACCAGGATATCCCACCCTATTCTCCCTATTGCATAGCAATGGCTGGTTGCTTTATTGACAATACAGAGGACAAATGGTGGCATGTTTATACAAACTTGAGACAGATGATGCTTAGAATAAGCATCACAATGCAGAGTGAAACCAGATAGTGGGGTAGAGAAATTAGCATTTGAATGAACAAGGGTAAATTGTATACATTCCACAAGAATATTACACCAACATAGCTCCTAATTGATTGCACAGGGCTCGTGAACTCCTTTCCATGTCACGCTAGAACACTGACTGGCTTTATCTTGTGTAGGTAACCACTGCTGTTGAGACAACTTTTTAACTGAAGTTACGTGATTTTGAATTGTGCTGAATATCTTTCTTACTGTTGTAATGTATAGTCCCTAATATGTTCCAATCTTGTTTATGTCCCCATCACTCAAGTGAAAATAAAACAGATCTTAAAAACTAGTGTCTTCCGTACTGCTAAGTATAATAGTCATGTTTAGATATAGATAACTCTTTCTTCCTTCTATCTGGTGTCTTAAACCCAGAGACTCTTGTCTCACTTTCCTTCTTTAAGTAGTCTTTCTGTTGGACACCACACTGCCCTCCATCTCCCGACTTTTTTTTTTTTTGAGCCATACCTTTTAATTCTTTTCTACAGGTTAATGCTTTTACAATTAGCTAATCAATTTTGGATTTCCTCAGGACCCAGACCTTACTTATTTTTGTTACATTTTTCCCTAATTAATTTTATTCTTATGCAAATTCCAGTCTATTTTTGTCTCTTTTCCTGTTGCTGTGATAAAATGTCCCAACAAAGGCAATCTAACAGAGAAAGGGTTCATTTTTGCTTACAGTTCAGATTATAGTCAATATGAAGGAAAAATCATAGTGCCAGGAGAGAACAGGGCACATTTCATGCACAGTTGAGAGAGAAGAAAGGATGCTAAGCTTGCTGTTCTCAGCTTATCACCTTCTCAGTGCACTCCCCCCATCAACACGAGTCCTCCAGAATCAATTAATACAATCAGATAACCCCCCATGGGCATGCCTGTGGCCCATCTATTCGGTGGTTCTGGATTCTATCAAGTTGACAATAAACAGCAACTGCTGCGCGGTCGGAACAGTGTTTGGATTCACAAGACTCTCAGATCACTCTGTACTTGACATCTCCATGGTAGTATTTCAGTAGCACATCAAATGCAGTGCCCCCCAAAATAGTCACGATATCCTCTTGCCCCTGAAACTTGGTCGGTCCTCTTCTTTTGTTCCTTTCCTCAGAAAATGCTCTGTCTAAGTCCTTGTTGCCTTAGCAAATATCTGAATGTCCTTTTTGATTACTCTCTCACTTTGACACTTAAATTAATGTTATTATTTGACTAATTGATATGTCAAATACAGTTTATTCACTAATTCTTAAATTTGTCCATTTTTCTTTGCTCTAACACTGGCCATCAACTGTCTCTTTTTCCACATCTACACCAGCCTTAAAACAAAACAAAACAACATGATCATGGGAGCCCTTCCAGTCCATTCCCTAGAAAGCTATTAAAAACAGTTTTTTTTCCAAATGCTAATCTGATCATGTCACTGTTCATTTTTTTGTGGTTTACATATGCATGTTCTTTAATAAGTATTCACTGGAAGAACACCTGGGTATGCTTTACCTCTAGCTATAAGACACTTAATGAATAACAGCTAAACACATAATTTTGTGATGTAACAAATGGTCTCACAAATAGCAATAATTAATTAAATCAATAATGCCTGTGATTTTAAAAATCAGCCTATAGCTAGACAAGGCATGGGCCGTAGGGAAGAAGCTACTGCTAGTATTAGGATAATCAAACACAGTACTAAACCAACTTCTAGTGACTTATTGTTATTCCCATAGAGTGATACAGCTTTTAACTCTCTTCAGAGTAATTTTCATTCACAGAAGACAGTGGATAACGCTATGACCCGCAACTGCTCAGGCCACAGAGATTAAGAGCCTGTAGAGTGTTCAGCCCCAGATGCGACGTCTATCACACGCCCTTCCCCTCGAGGCTCAGCGATCACTGTGGAAGAGGGCAAGGGAAGAGTGTAAGAAGCAGAGCTGATGAATGGAGTACACTGAAAATGTGTCTTTCAGACACAGATGGGCAGTGCAATAGGAATGTCCACAGCAGTGTGTGAGCATGTGCAAGAGCTGTGTGAGCCCAGCCAGACCAAATCCAAACACGGAGAGGGGAGTGGATTAGAATCCTACCTATGGCTTCTGGGAGGGGAAGAGTCAGGTTTTTTTTTTTTTTTTTTTTTTTTCTCTTAATGTGTAGCCCCTCCTGTGTCAACCACATTTTAGCAGAAAGCCACGTATCCAAGTTATCTGCGCACCACAAAAAGGACTTTAAGGGATTTTTAAAGTTTATTATTTTTTATTGTTTAAGTTATTTACTTTGCATCCTGATTACAGCTTCCCCTCCCTCCTCTCCTCCCAGCTCTTCCTTCTTATCTTGCTTCTTCCCCCATCTACCCTTTCTTCTTTCTCCTCAGAAAAGGGGAGGCCTCCCAAGGATATCAGCCAGTCTTGGCATATTAAGGTGCCATGAATTAGGCACATCTTCTACTGAGGCTAGACAAGTCAGCCTAGTTAGAGGAAAGTGATCAAAGAAAGCCAGGCAGTGTAGTGAGAGACAACTCCTGCTCCCACATGAAGACCCAGCTGCACGACTGTTACATATGTGCAGAGGGCCTAGGTCCATCCCATGCATGCTCTCTGGTTGGCAGTTCAGTCTCTATGAGCCCCATGGGCCTAGGGTGGTTGGTTATGTAGGTTTTCCTGTGGTCCTTGACCCCTTTGGCTTCTTCAATCCTTCCTCTCCTTCTTTCATAGTATTCCTCAAGCTCCACCCAATGTTTGGCTGTGGGTCTCTTTATCAGTTGCTGGTTGAAGCCTCCCTGATGACAGTTATTCTAGGTTCCTGACTGCCAGTACAGCAAAATAACATTAATTGAGCTCCCTTTCATGGCATGGATCTCAAACTGGGCCAGTCATTGGTTGGCCTTTTCCTCAAATTCTGCTCCATCTTTTACTCCTGCACATCTTATAGGGAGGACAAATTGTGAGTCTAAGGTTTTATGGCTGGGTTGGTGTCCCAGTTCCTCTATTGGAAGTCTTGCCTGCTTACAGAAGATGGCTGGATTAGGGTCCATATCACTTATTGCTAGGAGTTCTAGCTAGGTTCACCCTCATTGGTTCCTGGGAGTTTCCATTGTCATAGGTTATTGTTGTTGCTGGTGATGGCAGTGGTCATGTATGTGTGTGTGTGTGTGTGTGTGTGTGTGTGTGTGTGTGAGTATTTGTGTTTCCCTACTTTTGATTTTGCTGGTGTGTGAAATTATTTCCTGTGGTTTCATGGGTGTAATTACCCTCCTTGTGTTGTAGTTTTCCTTCTAGTATCCTTTGTAGGGCTGGGTTAGTGGAAAGATATTGTTTTAATTTGGGTTAGTCATGGAATATCGTGTTTTCTCCATTTATGGTGACTGAAAGTTTTGCCGGGTCTGGACTGTCATGTGTGGTCTATTAAAGACTGCAAGACATCTGCCCAGGACTTCCTGGCTTTTAGAGTCTCCATTGAGAATTTGGGTGAAATTCTAATAGTCTGCCTTTACATGTTTCTTGGTCTTTTCCCCTTGTGGATTACTATGTGGCAAGAGGATTTTTTCCCAGTCCAGTCTCTTGGGTGTTCTATAAGTTTCTTCTACGTTTATAGGCATCTCTTTCTTTAGATTAGGAAAATATTTTTTTTTTATTTTGTTGAAAATATTTCTGAAACTTTAAACTTGGAATCTTCTCCTTCTTCTACTTTTATTATTCTTAATTTTTTTCGTAGTATCCCAAATTTCCTGCATGTTTTGTATAAGAAACTTTTTAGATTTAACATTTTTTGACTGATATATTAATTTCTTCCATCATATCTTCTATACCTGAGATTTTTCTCTTTCATCTCTTATATTCTGTTGGTGGTGCTTGCATCTGTAGTTTCTGTTCCCTTCCCTAGGTTTTGTAACTCTAGGCTTTCATAGTTTGTGTTTTGGTTATTGCTCTCATTTTCATTTTCAGGTATTGAATAGTTTTATTTATTTATTTCCTTCACCTGTTTGATTTTATTTTCCCGTATTTCTCCCACCCCACCCTCACCCCCACCCCAAGACAGCCTTGGTTGTCCTGAACTTGCTTGTAGACAAGCCTGGCCTAGAACTCACAGATATCCACCTGCCTCCCTGAGTGCAGGGATTACAGATGTGCACCACCACACATGGCTTTTCCTGTATTTCTTTTTTTTTTTTTTTTTTCAATGCAGTTCAGGAACCTTGAACAATCATCTGACCCTGGAGAAAGCCAGCCCACAGCTTAAATAGCCTCTGGGTAGCCAACCTCAGCATGCCACGTGGGCAATGCAGATAGGTCCACATACATGGAAGCAAGCCAGATCCTTGGCCTTAGGCAAATGTGGAGTTGTTCGCGACAGAGAGCACTCACCATCGGGAAGGTGGAAGGTGGAAACCAGCTCCTTCTTTCAGGCGCAGCATTCCGCAGCTCTCTACAGTTCCCCCTTTTTGTTTTAGACGCATCAGGCAAGAGTAGAGGTCTGATCTCTGATATTAGAAATAAATTGGGACTTTGTACTGATGTTCATTTAGGTGTCATCCACCCAAAGAGCATCAGACCTGTCCTATACCTTTTTCTCAGAGGCGGGACCTGGGGCATCAACCCGAATGCAATCAGACATGCTCTTCTCTGCGTCCAAAGCTGCTGACCCTGAGTGCAGTACTTAGCCTCGCATCCTGAGCGTAACATTTTGGCTTTTTATGGTAGCCAACCATGCTTGGGGAGACTGTCCTGCTTCAATGGCTGTAAAGGCCTGAATTATCATGGCTGCATTACGCTGTTGTGAGACTCTAATCTTGCTTATATACCACAGGCAAACCAAGGAGACCAACACCAGAAGGCCTGCTAACACTCCCATGCCTGCCCATTCCTTCAGATGATTCATGGTTGCAGCAATCCATGATGATAATCCTGTAGTAGAGGACAATGCAGCCACTTTTGATGTGAACTGATGGACTAAGATCAGAAAGGAGAGGAGAACCTCCCCTATCAGTGGACTTGGGGAGTGGCATGCATGCAGAAAGGGAAGGGAGGGTGGGATTGGGAGGGGAGGAGGGAGGGGCTTATGGGGGGATGCAGAATGAATAAAGTGTAATTGACAAAAAATTAAAAAAAAGTAAAAAAAGAAAAGATAATTTAAGAACCTTAAATGACTTTCAAAAGTGGAGGAAAACATGGAGTTAGTTAATTTACATGGAGCATGTCTCGCCCCTGGGGGCAATGGTCTCCTGAACCTACTCAGACCTCGGACACCACCACTGCTAGTTCTAGAACTGATGCAGGATGTTCCAACGAGGGGGTTAAGGCTTCTCATAATATATCCTATAAGTCCACACCTGTTTGTTTATAACCCCCATTTTTATTCCTGTATTTCTTTAAGGAATTTATTCATTTCCTCTTTGAAGGCTTCTATCATCTTGATAAGACCAGATTTAAAGACATTTTCTAGTGTGCCAGCAGTGTTAGGATATCCAGGGTTTATTGTAGTAGAAAAGCTGGGCTTTGTTGGTGCCATATGACCCTGCCTCTTGTTGACTGTGTTCTTAGACTAGCCTTTAGCCATCTTGTTGTCCCTGGTGATGGTAAGCCTCTGGGAAAGCAGGAAGAGTTTGTGGCCAGAAAATGGAATGCAGGGGACAGGTGCAGTTTATCACTGTTGGGTGTGCTTTAAGGTGCCTTGGTGGACAAGGACTTGAGGTGTGGGGTCTTACCTGGTTGCCCCTGGTACTGGCAGGTCTCTGGGAGTGTAGGCAGGGTTGGGGGCCAGAAAATGGAGTGCAGGGGACAGGCCTCAGTTCACAGCTGCTAGGTGTACCCTAAAGAGGCTTGGTAGGCAGGGGAACTGAGGCAGGATCCTACCTGGTTGTTTCTGGTGCTGGCAGATCTCCACGAATACAGGCAGTGACAGAAAATGGAACACAGCTCACTGCTGCTGAACATGCTGGTGCTGGCAGGCCTCGAGGAATGTAGGCAGAGCTGTGGGCCAGAAAATGGAGAGCAGGGAACCAGGTGTAGTTTACCACTTTTGGGTGTGCCCCAGGGGGACTTCAGGATTTTTTTTAAAGGCCCCAAACTTTTCTGGATAGGAAAGGGGTTTGAGTTTGGGAACTGTGTGAATCTGCAAAACACATTGCATGAAATTCTCAAGGAGCTAATGAAAAATTTTAATTTTAAATAATATACATGTGCTAAGATACAAGCTTAAACATATTTTGATGAGACTGAACAAATGTGTGCACATGTGCAGCCACAACCCTAATCAGTGTAAAGAATATTTCTAAAAGGTTGGACATGACACCCCTATTCATTAGCCTATTTTTACCACCTTTGTTTAAATACTGTTTGTTTTGACTTCCGCTAATTGCTATGATATTTGAACTTGAAATATTCTCCATAGTTTTACATTTTGAACTTTTTTCTTTTTTTTTTTTTTGAGACAGGGTTTCTCTGTGTAGCCTTGGCTGTTCTGGTCTTGATTTGTAGACCAGGCTGATCTCAAACTCACAGCAATCTGACTGCCTCTGCCTCCCTGAGTGCTAGGATGAAAGGTATGTACCACCCTGTCTGGCTACATTCTGAACTCTTTTAATTTTTGTTAAAAAATTATATTTATTTATTCATTCACTTCACATCCCTATCCTAGCCCCCTTCCTTCTGGCCTCCTGGTTTCACTCTCCTTCCCTCTTCCCCCTCTCCCCTTCCCTGTTCCTCAGATAAGGGGAACACTACCCACCCAACTCAGCTCACATTTTGGACTCTTAATCCTCAAGTGTGTTGTGCTATTTTGAATGCTTAGATTCTTTAAGAAGTTAGGATCTGTCAGACAAATAGATGATACTAAAAGTGAGCCTTTTTTTAGTGTATACTTTTTAAAATTTAAATTAAAATTTTTTTTTTCACAATTCATTATATATCCTAATTGAAGCCTCCTCCCTCAACTGCTCTCAGTACCACCTTTTCTCCCTCTTCCCCCCTATTCCCTTCCCCTAGTCAACTGAAAAGGGGGGTCTTCCTCCTCTGCCATTTGCTGATAGCTTATCAAGTCTCATCAAGACTGTCTGGATCCTCTTCTTCTGTGGCCTGGCAAGACTGTACCACCAGGGGCAAGCTGGTGGTATTCAAAGAGCAGGAAGCTGAGTTCATGATAGAGGCAGCCTCTTCTCCCCTGGAAGCCCCAGGTGGAGACTGAGCTGCCCATCGCCTACATCTGAGCAGGGGGTTTAGGTCCTCTCCTTGCATCATTCTTGGTTGGTGCATCAGTCTCTGCAGGACCCCCTGGGCTCAGATTTTTAGCTTTGTTGGTCTCTTGTGGGGCTCCTGTCCCCTCCATGTCTTTCTACCCCTCACCCCTACTTCTTCCATAAGACTCCCTGCACTCCCAAAGTTTGGCCCTGAGTGTCAGCATCTGCCTCTACCCCCTGTTGGGTGGAGCTTTTCAAAGGACCCTTATATTAGGCTCCCATCCTGTTTCCTATCTTACACCACTTCTGGTGTCTATCCTGTTTGCCATTCTGAATGAGGTTTAAGCATCCTCCCTAGGGTCCTCCTTAGTGTTTAGTTTCTTTAGGTCTGTAGATTTTAGTATGGTTATCCTATATTATAGGACTAATATCCGCTTATGAGTGAGTATATACCATGCCTGTCTTTCTGTTTCTGGGTTACCTTACTCAGGATGATCTTTTCCAGTTCTATCCATTTGCCTGCAAATTTCATGATTTTTTTTGTTTTTAATAGCTGAGTAATATTTCATTGTGTAAATGTGCCATTTACACATCCATTTCTGCATCCATTCCTCTGCTGAGGGACATCTAGGTTGTTTCTAGATTCTGGCTATTACAAATAAAGCTGCCATGAACATAGTTGAGCAAATGTCTTTGTTGAATGGTGAGGTATCTTTTGGGGATATACACAGGAGTAGTATAGCAGGATCTTGAGGTAGTATTATGTTTTGAGAAAGTGCCAGATTGATTTCCAACATGATTATACAAGTTTGCATAACCACCAGCAATGGAGGAGGGTTCCCCTCTCTCGACATCCTCTCCAGCTTGTGCTGCCTCTTGAGTTTTTTATCTTGGCCATTCTGATCAGTGTAAGATGGAATCTCAGAGTTGTTTTGATTTGCACTTCCCTGATGACTAAGGATGTTGAGCATTTCTTTCAGTGTTTCTCTGCCATTTGATATTTCTCTGTTGAGAATTCTCTGTTTAGCTCTGTCTCTCATTTTTAAATTGGATTATTTGTTTTGTTGATGTCTAATTTCCTGAGTTCTTTACATATTCTGGATATTAGCCCTCTATCAGATGTCAGGTTGGTGATGATCTTTTTCCGTTCTATAGATTGTTGTTTTGTTCTGTTGACAGTGTCTTTGCTTTACAGAGGCTTTTCAGTTTTATACCTACAGATACCTGATTTTTTACAAACATGCCAATACCAACCAATGGAAAAAAAGACAGCATGTTCAACAAATGGTTCTGGTCTAACTGGATGTCCACATGAAGAAAAATGCAAATAGACCAATATTTATCACTCTGCACAAACTAAAGTCCAAGTGGATCTCAACATAAAAGCAGACACACTAAATCTGTTAGAAGAAAGTGAGCCTTTTTAAAAATCTCATATTTTCTTTTAATACCTGGGCCCAGGAGGGCCTGCAGAGACTGATACTCCAACCAAGGACCATGCATGGAGAGGACCTAGACCCCCTGCTCAGATGTAGTTCACTGGCTGCTCAGTTTCCAAGTGGGTTCCCCAGTAAGGGGGGGCAGGGGATGTCTCTGACATGAATTCAGTGGCCAACTCTTTGTTCACTTCTGCCTGGGGGGTGGGGGGGTGGAGCCTTGCCAGGCCACAGAGGAAGGTGCTGCAGCCAGCCTTGATGAGACCTGATAAGGTATAGGGTCAGATAGAAGGAGAGGAGGTCCTCCCTAGTAGGGAATTAGGGAAAGGGCATAGGGGGAGAAGAGGGAGGATAGGTAGGACTGGGAGAAGATGAGGGAGGGGGCTGCAGCAGGTTACAAAGTGAATAAATTGTAATAAATAAATATATAAGTAAAATAAAATTTAAAAATAAAATATGTTTTTTTTTCTCATATAATATATTCTGGTTATAGTTTTCCCTTTCTCTAATCTTCCAGTTCCTTCCTACTGCTCCTTCCCTCCAGATTCAATCCCTTGATGTCTCCTTAGAAAAGAACAGGCTTCTAAGAGATAACAACCAAATTCAACAAAATGAAACATGATAAGATGAAGGAAAACTATCATTTTGAGGTTGGACACAACAACCCAACAGGAGAAAAAGAGTCCCAAAACAGGTACAAGGATCAGAGACCCACTTATTTTCATTGACAAGAGAGACTTTTGGGAGAGACATCTGGAGCCGGGAATGGGAGGATGGGTGGGTATTTGGGAGGTGGTGTGCAAACCTAGTGCAGTGGAAACCTCCTAGAATTTACGACGGTGATCCTAACGATAACTCCTAGTAATGACGGATACTGAGTCTCAACTGGCCATCTCTTGTAGCCAGGCGAGACTAGCAGTGGGCCTTCTAAAGTTACTTCTTCCACTGGTTTCAGCATGAAGTCCCTGAGCCCCAGAAAAAAGTGACTAAGTCACTTTGCCATGCTTTCTCCAGTATGGTAGATTAAATTCCCCCGAAACTGTGAGCAAAAAGAAACCTTTTCTCCATTAACTTGTTTCTACCAGGCATTTGATGTAGAAAATTGATACCAGGAATCAGGATTTTGGGAATAAAACCCAACCATCTGATGCTTGTTTAGGATTTTTGAAAGCAGTTTATAGGAGGGATGTGGGAGAGTCTGGAGACATAGAGTAGAGAGACCTGGAATGCTTAAGCAGAGATCTTAACGTATCATTTTGGTGGGTGATGAGAAGACAAAAAGGCCATGGTAAAGGCTTCACTAATAAGGTTTGAAGGGAAATAAGGACTGTATTCGGATCGAATAGAAAATCATTCATCTTATATGCTGGAAAAGAATATGGTTGCATTGTGTCCAGAAAATTGGAGTAAGGA
Organism: Meriones unguiculatus; assembly: GCF_030254825.1. NCBI lineage: Eukaryota > Metazoa > Chordata > Mammalia > Rodentia > Muridae > Meriones > Meriones unguiculatus. The sequence continues at coordinate 95,100,808 of NC_083354.1, read as the reverse complement.
TTAATTCAAACCACGTAGACTTACAGGTTGGGTAGGAGAAAATTTAAGACAACATAGTGTTTAGGCTCTGGAAGGCTTGCTGCAGCCTGCTTTTAGATAGATTTATAGGAAGAACTAGGAATAAAAGGCAGAGCAGAAAGATTCTAAAACATGCAATTTGTTGAAATAAGAAAGAGAAACACAGTTAAAGTGTGGTCAAAGCAGCCATAATTAAACAGAAATCACATAATTTTCTCTAGAACAGTAACAAATGCGTCTTGAGGGCAAGACTCCTCCCATTAAAGGCTCTGTGGTATAAAAGTGTAATCCTACCTCTCTAAGGATTAGTTTTCATAGTATCTAAAAACATCTTGCAAGCTTCTAAAAGAGGGAGTCAAGCAACGGTCCTGTGTAAAAGTACTTTTTTTATTTTTTATTTTTTTAGCCTGTTTCAATTGTTTTCTCTGAGGCTTACTGCCTTCTTCTGCCAAGCTAGGCCTAGTCCTGGAAGCTTCTAGCCTCTGTATAGTCTAACCTAGGCCTAGAGCGTTTTCAGCCTTACTGCTGAATAAACTCACCCTTTCTTGTGAATAAACTCACCCTTTCTTGTTCTTTCTGCGCTCTGGGCTGGCTGGTTCATCTCAGCTGTTCTGGCTCAAACTCCTCTCACAGCTGACTTATACATTCTGGCTTTTTTATTGGTATCTGAATTGCTCTGCTTGGCCTTAAACTAATACCAACAACCTTGTCTAAACCTTGCTGCCACTCATTACTGACATTGCAACCCAGCTCCTTAATCTTCCCAATATGGGCTGAGGACTAGTGGCTCTCCAAGAATTCTCTAAGGCTGCTAAGGCACCTAGCCTTGTGAACTCAGCAGCTACCAGGTTCTCAGGCTCTGCAGCATATAGACATTCATTGAATTATGCAGTCTGTATCATGTAGGCCAACCTAGTACATCTCCTTTGTACTATATACTTACCTTATTGATTCTATTTCTCTGAAGAACCCCAACTAATACGATGGACATGGGCTTAAGGTTTAATGTTGTTAGAAGTAACCAAACTGAAACCATTTTGAATAAAACTTCCAGTTTAAGTAGGAGTCAAACAAAGTTTAAGTTCCCACTACTTCCCAGGATGAGTCACATCCTGGTCAGCAAGTTGAGACATGAATGCTGGGTAAGTCACCCTGCCACAATTGAGCAAACCAACCAATGGGAACAGGATAAGTGTACCACAAAGAAATGTTCCTACGGAAGTCCCCTATCCCTAAATCCTGATTGGTGGAAAATGTAACTGTTACTTGGCACAGGTGATTATGGATTTTGTGATTTTTGTGCTTAAAAGCTCTATAGCATTCTGGCTCAGGGTCATAGTTCAGCTTCTGAGTCTGTTCTGCGTCCCTGATTGATCAGTAGCAGTTTGGTTACAATAAACTTTTCTTTTCTGTATTGACTTGGTGTTTGAGTTATGTTGGATCTAAGTGGATCCTATACCAATTTTTATTTGGTTGAGTTTTGGTAATGCTTTGGCTCAGTCCTTTCCTGTTAGTCCTCCTCTTTCTTTATTTTGGAATAGAAATACTTAATCTTTGCCAGTATATAGAAGAAGGAATTTTATTTTATTTTGTAGGAGCTCACAGCTAGGTGTTTGCTTTGTGCCTCAGCAAAGACTTTGGACTTTTGGACAACATTGGGACAGTTAAGCATGTGGTGATTTTGAAGCTGTACTAAAAATGCATTATATATTATGTGTCCATGGAGCTAAGAGCAGAATATTCTAGTTTAAATCTGAAATGTTCCCTGCAGGCTCATGTTTTGAATAGTTTGTCTTCGACTGATTGTGCCCTGTTAAGTCTGGGAGAGGGCCCTAGGAGGGAGACCTAGGAGGGGAACCTGGGAAGTGGACCTAGCTGGTGGAAGTGGGTAGATAGGGGTGGGACTATAAAAGCTCTTCTTGTCCTTGTTTATGCCTTTCTTTCTCTATTTCTTGGCCTGTCAAGATGTGAAAAGATGTAAATAAGCTGCCAGTGTACACTCCTACCACTACAGGCCAAGTCACTTCATCATGGCTTTGCTGCTCTGATGGACTAAAATCCCTCTGAAAGTAAACATTTCCCCTCTTTGCTACCAGGTGTTTTGTCACAGCATCAAGGGAAGTCTAACTGTGTCTAGTTTCTCTCTCTCCATATTGACTTTGAGGAACTCTTCCCCACCATTGGAAGTATGATCAGGTCACTGAAACATTTTGAATAGCTATAGTTATTAATCTTAAGGATTAGCTTGATGAGACAGAAATGCCTGGGTTTGTGAAACACAGGTCAGCACAGTTTTGACTCTGTGTGATGTATTTCCAGGGTGAGGGTCCAGAGGCCTCTGACCTAATAAACCTATCAATCCCTTTATAGGGGTAACACCTTATTGGGTGTTAATGAACCATGGTTGGAAGAAGTCAGTTTCTGAGGGATTTTCCCTTTGGGTCATAGCTTGCTTGGCTTCCATGTGTTGCAAATGACCAAGTGAGTATAGAATAAAACCTCTGAAACCATGAGTCAAAGATTATTTGGATTTACATTTTTACCTTTTTATTCTTTAATTGTCTGGTGAAGGAAAAGTGGCCTGGCACTTAACAAAAAATATGTTTCCTGTCATAGTAAGTTTTAAAACTATTTTTAAACTGGCTATACCATTTGATAGACTCCATAAGGATTCTAAAGACTTACACTCACCAGTGTCTGGTCTTGCTGGTCTTAATTTTACTAGTAGATATATGTCTTTTATTATGAAAGACCTCTCATTTGGCTGAAACTAGTTTTCTTTCATTTATTTTTACATTGTCTTTTTCTATGTGTTTTATTTTGTATGTTAATTAGAATTTGATTATATGTTTTAAAACCTCTACTCTATTTGTATCTTTGCATTTAAACTAAGTTTTTCCACCCTTCTAATGGGAGAAATTAATGTTTACATCAACTGAACATACTAATACAGTTTATGTCAACCAATTTTACTAAATGGTTTCTTGTTTCTCATTTTTTCTCTTTGTGTTGGTGAATTCAAGTATTTGTCTTGGTTTTATTTTTTGAGGCTCAAGCTGGCTTCAGCCTTGTAATAATCCTCCCACATATGCTTCCCAAGTGCTGGGATTATAATATAATACTTTTAATTTTTACTATTCATTAAATTCTCTCCTGGCTTTATTAAAGTAAAATTGACAAATATATTTGTGACATACATTATGCTGTTTTGATACATGTATAAATTGGGAAATGACTACAGCAAGCTAATGACATGAAGATTATCTCACATCACTTCCTGTTTTTGAGGTGTGAATATGTAAAATCAAATGTCCTCGTAATTTTCAGGTTTACAATACACTGTTAACAACTGCAGCAACTATGCTATGCAAAGATATCACCTTATTTAACTAAAGCTTTGTAGTGTTTAGTCAATGTTGCCCTACTCCATGCTGCTGTTTCCAGGCCCATCCTTGGTTGGTATTGTTTTGCTCTTTGCTTACATTTGCCTTTTTAAGATTTTACCTGTAAACTCACCATTAAATTTTCTGTGCCTGACCTCTTTTGCTGAATGTACTGCCTTCTAGTTTCATCCATGCTGATGTAAGTCATAGAATTTCCTTCTTTGTTAATTTTAAATCATCTACCACTGTACATACATTTAAATAAACTTTATGTATTTGTTCACAGATCCTTGTTTCTTTGAATCTTGTTTATTTTCTAATGTTACCATGAATATGAGAGTTAGGAAATTTCAACATAGTGATTTCATTTGATGTGTGTGTGTGTGTGTCTGTAGGAGGGTTGTTGGATCATACTGTGTTTATGTGCTAGGTAGATTTATACTATGTTAACACAAACTACGGTCATCTGAGAGGAAGAAACCTCAATTGAGGAAATGCCTCTGTAAGGCTGGGCTGTGGGCCAGTTTATAGAGCATTTTCTTAATTAGTGATTGATGTGTGAGGGCCCAGCCCATTGTGGGTCATGTTTCTACCCCTGGGCTGGTGGTCCTGGGTTCTATAACAAAGCAAGCTGAGCAAGCCATGTGAAACAAGCCATTAGGATGCACCCCTCCATGGCCTCTGTATCAGCACCTGCCTCCAGCTTCCTGCTCTGTTTGAGTTCCTGTCCTGACTTTTTCAATGACAAATAGTAATATGAAAGTGTAAGTCAAGTAAAACCTTTTCTCTTCAACTTGATTTTTGGTCATAGTGTCTCATCATAGCAATAGAAACCCTAAAAAGGCTGTAGTTCTATTTTTTATGATCCTATGTAACATTTTCAGTAATGAGCTAATTTATTGATAATTGTTTTGTGGTTGCTCTTGGAATACAGTATGCATCTTTAATAGGCCACAATCTATTGAGAGTTAGCACTAAATTACTTGATACAAACTGAGAGTCTTTAACATCATCAGTCAACTTAACATCTTCTATTTTTATTCTATTGTTTCTGTGTTTTGTTTTACATATGCTATAATCCCCATATTATTATGCTATTGTTTGTTCTAAACAGTATGCTGTCCTTTAAAGAAAATAATTAAAGGGAAAATACAGGTCTTTACATTTACCTACACATTCACCATATGTGTGACATCTTATGCCTTCATATAGATCCATATTTCCATCTGGTGGAATTTTCCTAAAACCTGAAATTTTCTTTACATATTGGCTTATTTATTTAGATTTCCATATAACCCAGTTCTGCTGTTTTGTTTATCTGAGCAGTATCTTTCTTTTAACCCCATATTTGAGGTATGGACTCGACATAGGGTCTTGTATAGCCCAGGGAACCCTTAAACTCCTGACCCTTCTGCCTTAGCCTTCCTTAGGCTGTGATTATAGTGTAATCTCACACTTGGAATTCTGACTTCTGAAGGTTTCGTATATTATGCTAACTCAATGATGCTTTTCATGTGAACTTTAAAGGCAGTTTTCCATCTCCAGACCTTGGTCAGAAGTTACTCAGTTGCCCTGTATTCAATGTGTCATTTTTCTTTTTATATTTAGTTTTAACAACTTTGATTCTGAAATAAGCATGATTTTCTTTATATTTACCTTGCTTGAGATTCACTAAACTTTGTAAAACTATAAGGTTGTGTGTTTATGTGTTCAAATTATATCCAAACCTAATAGTTCATACTAATAACACTTTCTCTGGGTATGCCCTAGCCATGACTTATGGCTCTGGTTTAGTGCATGGGTACAGTACCCTCTGTACTAGTCTGGGGGAAGGTCTTCTTGATATTCTCCTCTTGTAGTGGTTAATAAGCTTTAGATCTTTGTGCAATTTTGACCCAAGGACATTTATACTCACTGAGCTGTTGGTCAGACACTTGATCCTAGAACAACCTAAAGTAACCTAGAACAAACTTATTGTGAAATAAGTGATTCAGTCACGTAGAGAGTGAGGCAGAGATTCAGTCAGCATGAGAGATTCGAAAAGAAACAATAATAAATTGTTTGCAGTATATCTCAGAAGTATCAGTCTGTCTGTAGTATGCAGAATAATTATATTTGTTTTTGCCCCTTACCTTTGATGTGGACATCAACATCCTTATACCCTGACCTGTAACATGCCAGTTTACTTGGCAGAGGGGAATAACACTTGTAGCTAGACTCAAGATCCCTAAGTACTGATCTTAAAATAGAAAAGATGCTGGATTATCTCAGTCATTTCACTGTGGAAAGCAGGTGAATCAGAGTCAAAATGACTGGGAATGTAGAAATCCTGACTGGTGAAATTGTTGGCTTTAAAGATGGATGGGGCTATGACCTCGTAATGGCCCTACATTTGTCCCTAGGGTGTTTAGGAGAAGCAGCTGAATCCAGAGAAAACTATTTTGGACTTTTGACCTTCAGAACCTCAATATAATAAATATATGATGGTTTAAGTTGTTATGGCAATGGGAAATAAAGAGATTGTTCAACACACTAAAAGTAAAAGTTTCTGCTACTCCTAGGCATATATCCAAAAGATGCTCAAGTGTACAACAAGGACATTTGCTCAAACATGTTCATAGCAGCTTTATTTGTAATAGCCAGAATTTGGGAAAAGCCCAGCTGTCCCTCAGTTGAGGAATGGATACAGAAATTGTGATGTATTTACACAATGGAATACTACTTAGCAATTAAAGACAAGGAAATCACAAAATTTGCAGGCAAATGGTGGGAACTAGAAAAGATCATCCTGACTGAGGTATCCCAGAAGCAGAAAGACACACAGGGTATATACTCACTCATAAGTGGATATTAGACATATAATATAGGATAAACATACTAAAATCTGTATACCAAAAGAAGCTAAGCAAGAAGGAGGACTCTTGGTAAGGTGCTCAATCCTCATTCAGAAAGGCAAAGAGGATGGACATCGTTAGAGGGGGGAAACAGGGAATAGGGCAGGAGCCTACCACAGAGGGTCTCTGAAAGCCTCTACCCTGCCAAGTATCAAAGCAGATGCTGGGTCTCATAGCCAAACTTTGGGCAGAGTGCAAGGAATCTTATGAAAGAAGGGGGAGATAGAAATACCTGGAAATGACAGGAGCTCCACTAAGATAGCAACAGAACCAAAAGATCTGGACACAGGGTTGTTTTCTGAGACTGATACTCCAACCATGGACCATTCATAGAGATGATCCCTGCTCAGATGTAGCCCATGGCATCTCAGTGTCCAAGTGGGTTCCCTAGTAATGGGAACAGGGACTGTCTCTGACATAAACTGTTTGGCCTGCTCTTTGATCACCTCCCCCCGAGGGGGGAGCAGCCTTACCAGGCCACAGAGGAAGAAAACGAAGCCACTCCTGATGAAACCTGATAGACTAGGATGAGTTGGAAAGGGAGGAGGACTTCCCTTATCAGTGGATTGGGGGAGGGGCATGGGTGGAAAAGAGGGAGGGAGGGTGGGATTAGGAGGGGAAGAGGGAGGCAGCTACAGGTGGGATACAAAGGGAATAAACTGTAATTAATAAAAATAAAATACGAAGTGTAAAAGTTTCATATGATGCAGCCATATCATATCTGTGTGTGCATATCTAGAAGAATCAACATTAGCACAAAATAGAGTCCTCACACTTGTACTTTTACTATGCTATTTGCAGTTGTCACATCAGATGTCAGCCTTGCTGTCCATCAACAGAGGAATGAATTATGGAAACATGGTGTATATGCATAACAGAGCTTTATTTGTGTGCAAAGAAGAACATAGTAATAGTTCAGGAAAATGAATGAAACTAGAGATGATTATTTTAAGCAAAATAAGCCAGACTTATAAAGGCAATTTTTCTCCTATTTTATATGTGAAATCTTGTGTTTAATACAAAGGATGAAGGTTGAAGCCAGATTGTTAGGGATACAGAATGGGTTGGGAGGGAGAATGAGAAAGGGCAATAGAAAAGACGGATGTGACTTAAGCACATTGTATGTGTGTGTAGAAAGGCCAAGTTATAATGAAGCCATTTACTCTGTGTAGTTAATATGTCCTAATAAAGCTGCAAGGTAATTATGCTTATATTAAAATGTCTGGTGATAGCATCCCTTAACATTCCTGTGCTGTAATACTGATGAATCTCAACAACATCACGTTGAATACAGACAAGAGCATACACTGTAAATCCACTTATTTGACATTCTAGAATGGACAGAACTCACCTCTGATGGCAGGAGGATGTCACTTGTTTCTGGGTGGGTTGATGGAGATCTTTTTTTTTTTTTAATTTTAAATTTTATTTATTCATTTTACATTCTGGTCATAGGCCCCTTCCTCCTCTCCTCTCAGTTCCACCCTCTCTTTTGGCTTCCCCTATTCCTCTTCCCCTACTCCTCAGAGAGGAGGAACCCCCTCCCTTCCCCCACCCACTCCAGCACATCAAGCCACATCAGGACGAAGCACGTCTTCTTCCCCTGTGATCTGGTGAGGCCGCCCCACCAGAGGAAAGTGATCCAAAAGCAGGCAGTAAAGTCCATGTCAGAGGTAGCCTCCATTCCCCTTACTTGGAAATCTGTATGAGGATCCAGCTTCCCATTGGCTACATCTGTGTAGGGGGCATAGGTCGAGTCCATGCATGGTCCTTGGTTGATGATTCAGTCTCCACAGGCCCCAGGGGTCCCTGGTTATTTTGCTCTGTTAGTTTGGTCTTCTTGTGGAGCTCCTGTCCGCTCTTGATGCTTCTATCCTTCTCCCCACTCTTCCACAAGGAAGGCTCCCTGAATTCCACCTGATTATTGGTGGTGGATCTCCACATAGGTTTTGATCTGCTACTGGGTATAACCACTCAGGGGACAGCTATGCGAGCTCCCATTTGTAAGCATAGTAGAGTATCATTAATCATATCAATGTCAGGTGTTGGCTGTCTCCCATGGAGTGAGTCTTAGGTTCAGCCAGTAATTATTTGGACATTCCCTCAATCTCTGCTTTATTTTTGTCTCTGAATATCTTGTGGGCAGAGTAAATTTTGGGTCAAAGCTTTTGTGGGTAGGTTGGTGTTTCTTTCCCTCCACTAGGAGTCCTGTCTAGTTAGAGGGTGGCTTCTTCAGGGTCTATGATCCCTGTTGCTAAGTGTCTCAGCAAGAGTCATCCTCATACCATCCCAGAAACCTACCCTGTGGTAGGTGTCCAGTTTGCTACAGAGAAGTCCCCAAGATTTCTCTTCTCTCTCTAAGCCCTCCCGTCCTCACTCTACCCATATCTGATACCTACCCTATTTCTCTTCCCACTTTCTCTCCTATCCAATTCCCTCTCTTTATCTACTTCAACTGTCTTTTCTATTTTCCCTTCTGAGAGATAATTAAGCATCCTTTCTTGAGCTCTCCTTGTCATTTGTTACTCCTTGAAAGCTCCTTTGGGTCTGTGCAATTTATCCTATACCATACGGTTAATATCTGCTTATAAGTGAGTATATACCATGTGTGTCTTTCTGTTTCTGGGTTACCTCACTCAGGATGATCTTTTCTAGTTCTATCCATTTACCTGCAAATTTCATGATTTCCTTGTTTTTAATAGCTGAGTAGTATTCTGTTGTGTAAAATATACCACAGTTTTTTTTTATCCATTCTTCCATTGAGGAACATCTAGGTTGTTTCCAGATTCTGGTTATTCCGAATAAAGCTGCTGTGAACATAGTTGAGCAAGTTTCCTTATTGTACGGTAGAGCATCTTTTGGGTATATGCCCAAGAGTGGTATAGCTGAGTCTTGAGGTAGAGCTATTCCTACATTTCTGGGAAAGTGCCAGACTGATATCCAGAGTGATTGTGTAAGTTTGCACTCCCACCAGCAATGAAGGAGTGTCCTCCTTTCTCTACATCCTCACCAGCATGTGCTGTCACATGAGTTTTTGATCTTAGTCATTCTGACAGGTATAAGATGGAATCTCAGAGTCATTTTGATTTGCATTTCCCTGATGATTAAAGACATTGAGCATTTCTTTAAGTGTTTCTTGGCCTTTTGAGATTCCTATGTTGAAAATTCTCTTTGTAAGCGATCTTTTAATTGGATTATTTTGTTTGTTGGTGTTTAATTTCTTGAGTTTTTTTTTTTTTAGTTGAAAAACACTTTTTTAATTCAATTTTTATTTTTTTAATATTAGTTACAGTTTATTAACTTTGTATCCCAGCTGTATCCTGCTCTCTTATTCACTCCCTATCCCACCCTCCCTCCCTCATCTTCTCCCTACCCCTTTCCAAGTCCACTGATAGGGAGGTCCTCCTCCCCTTTCATCTGACCCTAGCTTATCAAGTCTCTTCAGGCCTGGTTGCAGTGTCCTCTTCTGTGGCCCAGCATGGCTTTTTAAACTATAATTCCAGAACCAGAAAGGTATGTGCATATGTGTACATGCACACATATTTTGGCGTTTCAATTTAACTTACTTCATACAAATTTGCATTTAAAATCCATTTTCTTTGTCAAAAATTAAGTGGCCATATGTATGTGGATTTATTTCTGGGTCTTCAATTCAATTTCATTGACCAACCAGTCTGTTTCTATGCCAGTGCCATACATAGCTTGAAATAAGGGATGGAGATACCTACAGCAGTTTTTTTTTTTTTTTTTTTTATTGTACAGGATTGTCTTAGCATTTCTGGGTTTCTAGTTTTTCCATATGAAGTTGAGAATTTTTCTTTAAAGGTCTATAAAGAAATTGTGTTGGTATTTTGGTGGGAATTGTATTGATTCTGCAGATTGCTTTTAGTAGAATGGCTATTTTTACTATGTTATCCCTATTAATCCATGAGCATGGGAGATCTTTTCACTTTCTGATAACTTCTTCAATTTCTTTCTTCAGAGACTTGAAGTTCTTAGCATACAAGTCTTTGACTTGCTTGGTTAGAGTTACACCAACGTACTTTACGTTATTTGTGGCTACTGTGTGCTGTTTCTCTAATTTTTTTTTCAGCTTGTTTGTCACTTGTATATAGGAGAGCCACTAATTTTTTGGAGTTAATTTTTTATTCTGCCACTTTGAAGAAGGTGTTTATCAGATGTAGAAGTTCTCTGGAAGAATGTTGGGGTAATGTATGTATACTATTGTATCATGTGCTGATATCAATACATTTTTTTCTTTTTTTCTAATCTGTATTCCCTTATTCTACTTTATTGTTGTATTTAGGACTTAAAATTTTATACTAAAGAAATATGGAAAGAGTGGGCAGCCTTGTCTTGTCCCTCATTTCAGTGGAATTGCTTTAAGTTTCTCTCCATGTAGTTGATGTTGGCTACAGACTTGCTGTATATTATCTTTACTCTGTTTAGGTATGTGCCTTGTATCCCTGATCCTTCCAAGACTTTTAACATGAAGGGGGGTTGGATTTTGTCAAACTCCTTTTCGGCATCTAAAAAGATGATAATGTGGTAATTTTTTTGTTTGTTTATATAATGGATTATACTCATGGATTTTCATGTATTGAACCATTGCTGCATGCTTGGTTCAACCAATGGTGGATGACTTTTTTTTATTTATTCTTAGATTCAGTTTGCAAGTATTTTATCGAGTGTTTTTGAAGCTGAATTTTTTAAAGTTGTGTCTCAATATGCTTATAGAGCAGCAAAGATGACTTACTTTGAGAAATTATATTAGGTGGCTGAACACATGACTCCTTGGTGAAAACACAAAGAAGTCAAAGATTTGTGCAGGATTTACTGCTATGCAAAATGAGTATTCACGAATTAATAAATTTTAAAGTAAGAAAAATTTATTGTTTTGTCATAGTCTTTAGAAGAAGGCATAGAAGTTCAGCCCACACTCAACGGGAGAGACATGCAGGCGATGAAGAGCAGTTAGTGGGGATGATAGGGGCTGCTTCACAGGGATGCCTGTCACAGGGCTTCAACTAGGAAATAAAACTATAAAAGACAGGCACACTTCATCTATGAACTGAATGAGCCTTTACAATTTAGGAGATTATGTACTTTTTTAAATAAAAACAACAAATTCTGAGGGCTCCTAGATGGTAAAAATACTAACAACTTCTTAGAATCCCGCTCTTTTTGAGGTACTGCTGTCTTCATGGGCTGGAAATGAATAGTTGGAAATGAATTGAAACCCTTGATTTTTTTTGCCCCCACCTCCTATGTCCTGGGATAATAGGAATTTGTCAGTATGCCCCATATACAATCCTGAAAGACTGACATTGAAGATATATTTGTTGTTTCTCGTATCCATTGTGCGCATTCTACGAACTAAATGCCATGCTATTGAATGAATGCATTTCCTCAGTTTCATATACTGAACTTGCCTTAGGAGGCAGGGGCTGTGCCGAAGTGTCTGTTAAGGAGTTAGGAGAGGGCCCTCACTGGAGAGGCTAGTGTCCTTAGCAAAAGAAATACCAGTGATCTCTCTACAAATACTCAGAGTGATGGTTCTCTGAGGTTGTGTTTAACATCAGGCCAGGAAGCAAGTTCTCCCTAGAAAATAAATTGGTTGGGACTTTGATCTTTGCTCTCCTAGCCTCTGGAAGTCTCAGGCATATATTTCTGATTTGTAGATGACTTAGCTTGTGTCATTTTATTACAGCAACCCAGACAGAGTACTCTAACCTTACCTTGTGCTGGGGCAATGGCTGGTACGAAGAGACATTTCATCAGGTAGAACGGCTACCATAAGGCTCAGATTCTAGCAGAAGAAACAAACAGATAAGGAAAGTTACAACACAGCATGGCATGTACTAGGGTGGAAACAATTCTAGGAGGACCACCTAATTCAGCCGTGGAGGACTGAGGCTTTGTGTGGAGTGGTACAGAGGGTGTACTCTCTGCAGCCTGAAGAGAATTGTGTGTTCATGTTCATGTGCATATGTGCTTGTGGCCACATGCATGTGGAAGGCCAGAGGTTGGTGTGTGGTGTCTTGGTTAGCATTCCACTTTAGTGTGTGTGTGTGTGTGTGTGTGTGTGTAGGTACATGTGGTGTATATATGTGTGTCCATGTGTGCATGTACATCTGTGTGTATGTGGTATATATGTGTGTGTGCATGTGCGTGTGGTTGTATGTTTGTGTGTGTCTATGCATGTGGTGTATGTGTGTAATGTATTTACACTTGTGTGGGGATGGATGCATGGAGTAGAGAGTAAGGGACTGGGTGCCTTGTGTGTGCGTGTGTATCTGTGCTTGTGGTGGAGTGTATGTTTGTGTATGTGCATATAGTGTATATATGTGTGTGTGCATGTAGTGTATTGTGTGATGTATTTACACATGTGTGGGGTAGATTCATAGAGTGCAGAGGAAGACATTGGGTGCCTTGTGTGTGTGTGCCTGTGGTGTATGTGTGTGACGTATTTGCACATGTATGAATTTGCATGCATGGAAGACAGGAAGAACTCGTGTGTCCTTGAGACTGTGCCTGTCACTGAATCTGGAGCTATGCTGGAGACTGAGAAGCTGCAGCTATGATCCTATGTCACAGTACCAGAATTACACGCATAAGCAAACAGACCTGACTTTTTATGTGGCTTCTAGAAATTTGGACTCAGGCCATTACTTGCTGAATAACTTACCCAGGTATCTGCCTGACTTCTTTTGAGACAGAAACTCTAACTGAACACAGAGCTCACCAATTCAGTTAGGCCAGCCGGCCACTGAGTTTCCGAGATCTGCTTCCCTCTGTAACTGCAGCTCTGGGTTACAGACAAATGTGCCACTGCAGCCCGCTGTTACATAGGTGCTGGGATCTGAACAGGTGCTTTAGGAGTTGAGTCATTTCCACGCGCCCTCTATGTGGCTCTTTTGATACTGAGTTGAAATCAAGGACTGGGAAAATCCTTAGGAGGGAAGCACACTGAACATTAGTGTAGGTGTTTCTGTTCAGCTTACATGAGTGCCAATTATCACAACGGCAGTGCCCAGTGCTAGTGTGCTTTCCACGTATAGTAAAACCCTGTAGAATCTGAGCAAGGTCAAAGTAGAGAGGAAACCATTAGGATTGTGTCATCTCCACTTCAAGCTGTCTTGGCAGGGAAGGTAAACTGGAGATCATGGCAGTAGGAGTGTTTGACAGAGCTTCTTCACATCCTTGTGGATCACAAAGAAGAGAGAATGACAAGAAGGAGAGAGCTGCAGTAATATGTCCCCAAGGACCCTCCTCTGAAAATGTTCTTCCTCCAGCACAGCCATACCACCTAAAGGTTCCAAAGGCTCCCAAAATACTCCTGGCAGCTGGAGAGCAAGCTTTCAGACATAGGAAAATTTAAAATCTAAACCATAGCAGGAAAGAGGAAAAGCTGACAGTACCAGACACACTAAAGAAATAAAACAAAACAAAAACCTAGAATAAAGGGCAGGGATTGAGTAGAGACCAGAAGTTTTCAGTCAAGTGTAAAACTTCTTCCAGCCAAGGTCTAGAATCTGAGTGGTGAAGATCTAAAGAAGAGAGGTAGGGTCAGTTTTTAAAACAAAAAGCCTTCATTGCTTAGTGGGAGAGTGTTTTAATCAGCATGTGACATTGAGGTTGGTGGATTATATAAGGCTCTGACTGAGGAGAGATGGTCCATGAGGGCCCATGGCTCCTGTTGCAGATATCAGCTGCCTGCCCTGAGATGGTGACCCCAGTTAGATGTGCAACACTGCCAGCTGGTTTGGTGGGCAAAGCCAGTTTGTGTGCATCTTCATGTGCTCTCTTGAATTATTCATTATCTCAAACAAAACACTCAAGTATTAAAAAGGAAATGCCAAGCGTGCCAGCGGATGTTTATCATTAATGGCAGTGTTAAGTGAGCAACATGGAGGTACAGGCAAGTTTTATATTAGAGAAAGAGACTTAATATGGTTTCTTAGATAAAGTTTCTCTGCACAAATCACTTATCACAGGGCTGGGGATGTGTTCTGAGAAGTCCATTGTTAGACGGACCATCATTGTGGTCCTCGGAGTGCTACACACATCTGTAAGACACAGGTGTCTGTAGACCAAGAGTCAGTCTATGTATGATATATGGCTCTGTGATGTGTAGTCGCTAGCTCCTGGACTCCACACTATATAGCCTACGATGGGACTGAATGCTTGGGCAAATCTAATATTGTGCTAAGTATGTGTGTATCAAAACTTAGAAAGGTGTATTTCTGTGCCATATAGAAAGTGAGCACACCTGCGCAGGGCACTGTCAGGACTGGAGTGGCTCTGCGTGGGTCAGGGAATAGGCTGTCGGCACTGTGAAGGCCCCGTATAACACTGTGCCATGGGTAAGTTTCGGCCACACCTGTCCTTAGGCTACATTGAATTTATAAGATCAAAAAGCTTCTTGGTAATAAATTAATTTCGTTTATAGTAACTTTCATTGTAGTATTTCAAACTTTTGGGTTTTCCTAAGAGCACTTAACTTAGAGTTAATTTTTTTAACAAGTAGGCATACATTCTCAAGCCATATGAAGCACAGGATAGCAAGTTTGTCAGTTGGTATCCGTCTCTTATCCTGGTCCATTATATGCTGCAAACAGTAGTATGTTCTTTACTTCCATGGGACTGCCATGGAAGGCAGTGGGGTCCTGCGCACTGGTGTCTCTGCAAGCCTGTGAATAAGGTGGTGGTGGTGGAACGGCTTGATCAACACACAAACAAGAGCCTAAGGAGCAAGCTTTTGTTGCACAGTGAGTGACCCAGAGCTGTATTTTGAAGTGTCTCTAGGAGTTCATCCTGAATTCCACAGAGCTTAGTGGAAGGACCATGAAGAGGTGCATAATTAATGTCGTTGCTGTAGTAGTTGATTAGTTGTCTCATGAACATGTAAACAGGCCAGGATCCTTCAACCCCCATTTCTCTATCTCCTCAAGTGGGATGAAAATACAAAGAGGCCTTGTAACCCTGTATTTTTCTATATAGATACACAAATAACTCTCTTCTTTATGAATTATTAAATTTAAGTGTTTTGTCACAGCAATAGCTAGGGCTATATCACTAACTGAAACAAACCTGTGAAGTCTTTCCCTCCCTTCCTTCCTTCCTTCCTTCCTTCCTTCCTTCCTTCCTTCCTTCTCTCCTTTTTTCCTTCCCTCCCTCCCTCCCTCCCTCCCTCCCTCCCTCCCTCCCTCCCTCCCTCCCTCCCTCCTTCCTTCCTTCCTTCCTTCCTTCCTTCCTTCCTTCCTTCCTTCTCTCCTTCTTTCCTTCCCTCCCTTCCCTCCCTCCCTCCTTCCTTCCTTCCTTCCTTCCTTCTCTCCTTCTTTCCTTCCCTCCCTCCCTCCTTCCTTCCTTCCTTCCTTCCTTCCTTCCTTCCTTCTTTCCTTCCTTCCCTCCCTCCCTCCCTCCCTCCCTCCTTCCTTCCTTCCTTCCCTCCTTCCTTCCTTCTTTCCTTCTTTCCTTCCCTCCCTCCTTCCCTCCCTCCTTCCCTCCTTCCCTCCTTTCTTTCTTTCTTTCTTTCTTTCTTTCTTTCTTTCTTTCTTTCTTTCTTTCTTTCTTTCCTTCTTAATAATTATTGAGTACCAGCTATTGACAGGGCTACATAATGAACAGTGGACAAAACAGAAAAGAACTCCATGTAGGTTGCTTTAGTGTCTGCAGTACTTATTTTACTAAAGAAGTTTCTGTTACTGTACCAATCTTGGACCTGTCAACCTTTTAGTAAATATTTGGGGTTCTGAACATTGTCCATGTTTTCAGCTCTCATTGGATTAATATGGCTGAGTGACTGTTTTTTTTTTTTTCTGCAGTGGTGGTGTTGCTGGCCTGGCTCTGATACTGAGATACACTGACAGATTTGATCACTCTATTTGCTCATCTTCAAAGCAGAGGTTGGATTATTGCCCTTTGTAAGGTTCTGATTCTGTCACTGACATGAATACTCCGGACATTGTCAGGAACTCTGTGAGAAGTCAACTTTCTATTACACTCAATTCACATCTTCTCTTTAAAAACTCTTCAGGCATCCAGAAAGATCATTTTGGATCCTATTTCCAGCTCAAATTGCATCTCCAATTGTTCTGGACAATTTTTGAAGTCAACTACAAATCTATCACCTGCACTTGAGGACCCTGAGGAACACGACTTTTGGAACTTATGGATCTAACAGGATACTTGCTACTTGTCCACGAGGTTCTTATCCACATATCTCTCTTTTATAACCTTTTGTAATGGGTTATTGGAGTGTCAGTTTCTACTTTACAATACTAAAATCTGAAACTGCTAAAGACTCCACACCAGTGAAAGTCAGAGGCTAAGTGCCTATAATAGCAAGTCCTGAGTTAAGGAAACTTCCCTCCATAGATTTAATGTGGCTATTGAGTCTGCTCCGCTGACATGAAAGAAGTGCCTTTGGGAAAAGGAGCCTCCTGAGGTCTGAAAGAGAATATCACCCCCATCCCCCAGTATCCAAGTTTGTGCTCAGAATCATGAAACTCCTCCTGTGTCATCTCCACTGCTGTCACCCTTGCTAGATGAGATGTTTCTTGGTTCTAGTAGTTTGAAGCAGAAAGGATCCTGATGGTCTTTACTATAGTGATGGACAAATACCAACCTCACTTCATGGGTCTGTGGGAAGATTTTTCATCCTGTCTCCTGCCCCTACTCTGCCAGCCAGTCTGAAATCCATGCTATTTGCTTCCCTCACCTTGTCTACTCACCATGTATAATTTTTCAAGTTTGATACTCTGCACTATTTTCTATGTGATGAATGTGTAGTGAGTCTAGTATCATGTGTAGTAAGCCTCTTTTTATACACAGGCCTTCTGCCAGTTATATGTTTTTAAAAGACATGACTATAATATTGTGCTTACTGACCTAGAAGTATGTGGGCTATACCAACACTACTTGCTAAATTCTGTCCTTCTCCAGATGTCCCTTCTCCAACCTAAAGGGCCTCTTAGAGGGTGGTCCACCCCTTTCCCCCTTTTAAGTCTTTGAAACACATAAGAGAGGTGCTGTTTGTAAGGTTCAGTGACACAACATTGTGTTTTTTTCTGAGAAGATATAGACAGACATCTACCTATTCACAATGACAAAGTAAAACAATTCTATACAAGTCTAGATTGGTGGACCAAGGAATTTACTGGGGTTTTCGGTATTCTAGTGAGGATAGGTTTTGGTAGAAATAAGGTATATAGCTCAGAAGTTAAACCCACTGTCTGTGTTCTTAGGGTATCTGACATGAACCTTATATTTTTCACAGAATAATATATCAACTACAGAACTAACCACAAATGCTGGATATGGCTGGACCACTCAGTAGGTGATATTTTAAGAAACCATGTATCTTTTAAAGAAAGTTTTAAAGTTATTGTCTGTTCATAGCTTGCTGAAAACTTTTTACCATGAGTAGAAATTGCATTTTGTCATTATTTATGCATCTAGTTGTATGATACTTTCCCATGATTTTAACATAATAAATTATAATAATATTTATTTATTCATTATTTTATGATGCTGGGGTTTAAACTCAGTGTCCCACATTTTATTTGCAAATGCTTTACCTGTGTGATGAATCTTTAAATTATGTGCATGTATTTATATGTGACTTTGTGCATATGGAGGCCAGAGGCGTTGAATGCCCCTGAAGCTAGAGTTAGAAATGGTTGTGAGCACCCAAAATGGGTGCTGGGAACTGAACCATGTCCTCTACAAAAGCATACTCTTCACTGCTGATCCAGTCCCCAGAGAATTGTTTTTTAACTGTTAATCCAAGATTGTACATTATAATAGATATAATTTGACAATTATGAATTATCAATTTAAGTATCTGATTTAGTTTAGTAGTAGTTTCAACACAATTTGCTCATGTAATGTTTTAATTTAAAAATTTTCTTATAAGGTTTTTGTATGATTTTTCTGTCCTTATAGAACAGCCTGAGAAATGTTTCCTTTTATTTTATTCCCTGGAAGAAACTGAAAAATGTTTAATAAAGTTGCTGGGAACATAGTTGAACAAATGTCCTTATTGAATGGTGGGGCATATTTTGGATATATTCCTAGGAGTAGTATAGCTGGATCTTGAGGTAACACTATTCCCAATTTTCTGAGAAAGCACCAGATTGATTTCCAAAGTGGTTGTACAAGTTACATTTCCAACCAGCAATGAAGAAGGGTTCCCCTTCTCTACATCCTCTCCAGCATGAGAGTTTTTGAGTTTTTGATCTTAGCCATTCTGGTGGGTGTGAGGTGAAATCTCAGAGTCATTTTTATTTGCATTTCCAGAATGACTAAGGACATTGAGCATTTCTTTAACTATTTCTCTGCCATTTGATATTCCTCTATTGAGAATTCTGTTTAGCCCTGTACCCCATTTATTTCCTTATTTATTTTTACAATTTATTCATTATATATCCAGATGGAAGCTCTTCCCCTAGTCCACTGAAACGGGGAGTTCTTCTCCTCTGCCATCTGTCCACAGCTTATCAAGTCTCATCAGGACTGCCTGGATCCTCTCCCTCTGTAACCTGGCAAGGCCAAATCACCAGGGGCAAGTGATCGAAGAGCAGTCAACTGAGCCCCTGCTCCCCTTACTCAGGAACCCACATGGAGACTGAGCTGCCAATTGGCTACATCTGAGCAGGGGGTCTAAGTCATCTCCTTGCATGATATTTGGTTGGTGCATCAGTCTCTGTAGGATCCTCTGGCATCAAATTATTTAGCTTTGTTGGTCTCCTTGTGGGGCTCCCATCCCCTCCCCCATCCCCTCCTTGTCCTTCTATCCCACCCCCCTTCTTCCATAAAACTCCCTGTGCTCTGCCCAAAGTTTGGCTGTGAGTCTCAGCATCTGCTTCAATCCCCAAGACAGGGTTTTAAAGAGGAGCTCTGGGTATATATGTGTGTGTGTGTTTGTATACTACTAAAAACATGGTGGTGCATGCCTTTAATTAGCACCCAGGAGACAGAGGCAGAGCCAGGAGGATCATCCAGGACTATGTAGAGATCCTATCTATAAATAAATAAATAGAAGATAGATAGATAGACAGACAGATAGACAAAAATAATTAATTAAAAGGACAAGGAGTTCATTTGATTGGATTACATGATAGACTCTACACATCCTACCATGGCCATTTGCACATCAGAAAGGCTGAGAAGTCAGTAGCTCTTCCTTGTATGAAGGTGGATACCTCAGCAGTCCCAAGCTTGTGCTGAAGATCTGGAGGATTCCTGGAGAGCTGCAGTCCATGATCTCCAGTCCATGCTGGGAGTATGAAGAAGCTGGAGTCTGATGTCAGTGTGGGATGGTGACAGCAGCAGCACCTGATGTGCTTGCTCAGAAAGAAGCAAAGGCAGATAGGGAAACGACATCCCTTTTCCCTTGGGTCTCTTTATATTTTGGCATCCCAGAAGAAGGTCCCACTTACACTGAGAGAGGGTCTTCTCTGGTTAATCCTTTCTGGCTCCATAGATCTACCCAGGGATGTAGCTCTTAGTCAATTCCAAATCCTACCAAGTTGACAACCAAGATTAAGTATCACAGTATCCTAGAAAGAGTATGGATTTCATGGACAGAGTAGGAATCCTGAGCCTGTTGTTTAGGAGTCCTGCAACCTTAGGTTGAAATAAAGCTTGATTTCTTTTTCTGTAACCCCTAATTAACTATGCTATTGCATTTGTTATTTCTGTTGCTGCATCAGCTAGAGTCTAAGGATTGTTAGGGTAAATGAAAACCATGCTGTGAAAGATCTGAAGCAGACAGTGTTTTTACCAATGCTCCTTCACTTCCCCCTACAGCTATGGCCTTGCTTTCCCATGCTCTCCCTGTGTAAGGCCCTGCTTTGCCTGAGGGTTTCCTCAAACATAGGACTCTTAGCACTAACACCAGGACAGTTTGGGAAAACATGTATTGCTGACCACTCTGGCTCAGGAGTATGTTTCCTTCAGCTTCAGGTTCAATAGATCGTTTCTTGTTCCATCCAAGTCTGAGGGAAGCAAGGAGAGTTGAACCACCATTTCTTTAGCTGTACAACTCAAGCACCAACTTAAGCAGACTTAGTTAAGCCAAATGTACTGCTTCGCCTGACACCTTGTAAAAACTGCTTGAAAGAGATTCTGCTCTTGCTCTCATCTTATCAGAAAGAAAAGCAAGCCAGAGAGCATATAGTAGGTGGGAGAAGTCAGGATTCAGGCCCCTCTTGGTTCTAGAGATAACCTAATCCATTGTTCCTAACCTGTGGAAAGGAAACCCCTTAGAGGGTCAAGCGATCCTTTCACAGGCGTCACCTAAATCCATCAGGAAACACAGATATTTACATTATGATTTGAAACATAACAGAATTACAGTTATGAAACAGTAAGAAAAATAATTTTATGGTTGGGAGTCACCACAACATGAGGAACTACAGAATGTAGTCGCCATTAGTAGAATCTGGAAAGGGTGTTGGAGTGGAATGGATGGGAAGGATGGTTAATAAGTACAGGAGGTCAGTTTTATAGGAAGGCTGTTTTTTTATTTATGTATATTTTTGATATAGGATCTTACTATGTAGTCCAGGCCTAGCCTTGAACTTTTGCCTCAGGCTTCTGAATGCTCAGATTATAGGTTTGTGTCACCATATCTGGCAAGAATAATTTCCAATATTTTATAGCACAGTCAAAAAAATGGTTGGCAATAATTAATATAATATTTCAAAATAGCTAGTAGAATTTTGAATGTTCTTGAACAATAAGTGTATGAATTCTGATTATTATAAACTGATTACATGTATTGATATGCTACTTTGTACATCAAAATGAACATAAAATACTAGGAGGATTTGTTTTTTAAAAAAGAAGAAATTCCAGTGTCACTAAAAGTTTATATTTTAAACAAGATTAAATTCGTTATTATAGTACTGATGCCAAGAAGGTGAAATCTTACCTCTTAATTCATGGACTGTGTTAATATTAATTTAATGAAACACACAACCCTTTGTTTATTATGTAGTTATAGAAAGAATAGAACAGACTCTATAATTAGGTTTCTTGTATCTGGGACAAGCTTGTTACAACTCACAGGACACATTTTGATGGTACTATTTCAGCTTTGACTATTTTGAAAACTTGGAGAAACCTCTTCAAAGTCAACACTGCCCAGTCTAAAAATACTAAGTTGGATCATATACTATAACATATTTAAACACTCTAAGTCTATAAATTTTAGACGTGGCTCAATTAAGTTGGTGTTCTTCCATTCTTCATAAATCATGCCTAGCAAGATTATATTGCTTTCCTCCCTTTCAAAAGGCCCCGAGGAACTGTAGCTTAAACTTTCCACAGTCACACTGGTACTTATGATAACACTGACCATGCTGGAGGCATCATTAATTATTTGACATCTGGGATTAGCTGTCTTTCCCACTGTCAGGTATCACTGTGTATCTTGCCTGTTTCCTCAGCTTCCTGTCTGTTTTTTAAAAGTTGAGCTATATACCTACAGTAGTAAAAAGCAATAGGCAATGCCAGAGATTCAGGTAAGCGTTGCGGTCAATCAGCGGGCATATGGCTAGGAGAAAATTGCGGAGCTATGCCGACTGTGATAGATTTATTGTAGAGAATTGGGCACAAAGAGATCGGAGGAAAGCTTTCTGTACTATTTAGGAACATATAGAGTGCTATGGAAATATTTGCTGGGTGAATAGTTTGACAAGAAGAAGAAGCACGGAAGTGAAACTGAGAACTCCACCAGGGAAGCCACTTGAGGTTGTACAACCGGCCCTCTGAGAGGGAAGGTGTCCCGTGGCTAGCTCACTGAAGGGAGGCAGCACTCCGAGAGACTCAGGTTGGTGCCAAAGATGCCTTTGGAAGCAACTGCCCGATAGAATAGATGAGGAGATAGATGCCAACTGGAGTTTTAAATCCCCCCCTTGACTCTTCCTTTTGCTGATTTGTCAACATCTTCACACTTCAGGCAAGCTTCATAGTCTGCTTACATTCGGGTTTTAATGTAAGTCGTGTTGTCCAATCTAAACTGAACCCAGAGAGCGGTCGGTTATCACCGTCACAGTCTTGCTGCTACTGCACCAGCCTTGCAGCATGGAGGGTCTAGAACTGAATGGGACCTTTGCTGTTTCTTCTCCCCTGAGTAGCAACAAACAGCACTATGAAAGCCAGCCAGCAGGGGAGAGTTTTCTGGTCAGTTCAAGACTAATGTCTCTGTGTCCTACAAACAAACATGGATGTCTTCAGCAATAGAGTCTTAACGTCTGTTTAAGCTGGGCAATTAGGAGCACAGGAAATAGCCGGATTTATTTTGGTTACCCCTAGGGGGCTGTTCTCACAAATAGTTCATGGAAGTAACTCATGTCAGCACTGAGATTTTAATGCAATAACCCATGTTTTCTGGGTGCAGAACTGTTCTTTAATGCAGAGTACTTTTGTTATGTGTTTGCTTTTGGAGATTATACTTACAAATTTTGGGGCCTCATAAAACCCTTGTTACTTTCATTCAATCCCCAGTCCCCATCTCCACTGAAACCTTTAGTGACCAGTATTCTCTTCCTGTACTTTCAAATCACGTATTTTCTTACCCATTCATTATATTTTTTTATTTGAAAAACAACTGCAAGATCATAGTTCCCAGTAACTTCTTCATGCACACTTCGTTTTGGTTGAGCCTTTCCTGGTTCCTTATTTCCTCATTCCCATTACTCTACTACCGGCTTGAACTTTTCTGCCCACTTTACTTTCACTATTACTCCTTCTACTTTCAATATTCCTTTCTCTACTTTGATATATTCTACTACCCTTTCTTCTTAAAGGCACACCCTACCATTAATGGCCGGTGTCTAGTTTCTTAGCTTCCACATGTACTTCTTCATGTTAAACACACAAAATATTTGAAGTTGAAACCCTCACATTTCTTTTTTTAGAGGTCTAAAAAGAGAGGACCTCACTTAGTATTATAAGATTTTCTAGTTACATCAATTTCCCTGCAGATTTTATCTTTCTTTATAGCTGAGTAATGTGGGCCTGTGGTAGCAGGGAACCAGGAGGAGCCAGTCAGGACTAGGAGTGGGGTTGAGTCGTGTCTAACCTCAGAAATCTTGTCTCCAAGAGTAGTAGGAGTGAAGACCACTCCCTCCCCTGTCCCAGTACACATAGTCCTGCTCCCACCTTTGCCCACACCAGAGGTGGTCATATAATCACAGCCAGGTTAACTGTCCTCGTCCCTTATAAGCTCATGTCCAGCAAGCACCTGGAATTCCTCTTCATTAACATAAGGCATTCCAGCACCTTGGCTCCAGCCAATGATTTGCAATCACCCTGATAGCCTCTAACCACTCCCTAAAGGTTTTTATTTTTTATTTTTTATGTTAATTACAGTTTATTCACTTTGTATCCCAGCTGTATCCCCCTTCCTCTTTCCTTCCCAATCCCACCCTCCCTCTCTCATCTCCTCCCATGCTCCTCTGCAAGTCCACTGATAGGGGAGGTCCTCCTCCCCTTCCATCTGACCCTAGCTTATCAGGTCTCATCAAGACTGCCTGCATTGTCCTCCTCTGTGGCCTGGCAAGGCTGCTACCCCTTCAGTGTGTGTGGGGGGTAGTCAAAGAGCCAGCCACTGAGTTCATGTCAGAGACAGTCCCTGTTCCTGTTCCTAGGGAACCCTCTTGGATACTGAGCTGCCATGGGCAACATCTGAGCAGGCGGTCTAGGTTATATCCTTGAATGGTCCTTTGTTGGAGTATCAGTCTCAGAAAAGACCCCTGTGCCCAGATATTTTGGTTCTGTTGCTCTCCTTTTGGAGCTCCTGTCCTCTTCAGGTCTTACTATATCTTCCTTCTTTCAGAGGATTCCCTGCACTCTTTTTTTTTTCTTTATTAGTTACACTTTATTCACTTTGTATCCCCCCTATGGTTCCCTCCCTCCTCCCATCTTAATCCTTCCCTTCCTCCACCCTCTGCATGCATGCCCCTCCCCAAGTCCACTGATAGAGGAGGACTTCTTTTCCTTCCTTCTGATCCTAGTGAATTCAGTCTCATCAGGAGTGGCTGCATTGTCTTCTTCTGTGGCCTAGTAATGCTGCTTCCCCCTCAGGGGGAGGAAATTAAAGAGCAGGCCAATCAGTTCATGTCGGAGACAGTCCCTGTTCCTATTACAATGGAACCCACTTGGATACTGAACTGCCATGGGCTACATCTGTGCAGGGGTCTTAGGTTATCTCCATGCATAGTCCTTGGTTGGAATAGCAGTCTCAGGAAAGACCCCTGTGTTCAGATTTTTTTGGTTCTGTTGCTCTCCTTATGGAGTTCCTGTCCTCTTCAGATCTTACTGTTTCCCACTTCTTTCCTAAGATTCCATGCACTCTGCCCAAAGGTTGCCCATAAGTCTCAGTATCTACATTGATAGTCTATAGGGCAGAGCCTTTCAGAGGTCCTCTGTGTCAGGCTTCTGACTTGTTCCCTCTTTTCTCCTTCTTCTGATATCCAGCCTCTTTGCCTTTCTGGATAGGAATTGAGCATTTTAGCAAGAGTCCTCCCTCTTGATTAGTTTCTTTAGCTGTACAGATTTTAGTAGGTTTATCCTATATTATATGTCTATATGAGTGAGTATATACCATGTGCATCTTTCTGCTTCTGGGATAGCTCACTCAGGATGATCTTTTCCAGATCCTACCATTTACCTGCAAATTTCATGATTTCCTTGTTTTTTATTGCTGAGTAATATTCCATTGTGTAGATATACCACAATTTGTGCATCTATTTCTCCACTGGGGGGCATCTGGGCTGTTTCCAGTTTCTGGCTCTTACAAATAAGGCTGCTACAAACATGGTTGAGCAAATGTCCTTGTTGTGTACTTGAGAATCTTTTGGATATATGCCTAGGAGTGGTATAGCTGGATCTTGAGGAAGCACTATTCCTAGTTGTCTGAGAAAGTGCCAGATTGCTTTACAGGGTGGTTATACAAGATTACATTCCCCCCCAGCAGTGGAGGAAGGTTCCCCTTTCTCCGCAACCTTTCCAGCATGTGTTGTCTCTTGAGTTTTTGATCTTAGCCATTCTGATGGGTGTAAGGTGAAATCTTAGGATTGTTGTGATTTGCATTTCCCTGATGGCTAATGAGGTTGAGCATTTCTTTAAGTGTTTCTCTGCCATTTGATATTCCTCTGCAGAGAATTCTCTGTTTAGCTCTGTTCCCCATTTTTTAATTGGATTACTTGGTTTTTTTGCTGTTTAACTTCTTTAGTTCTTTATATATACTAGCCCTCTGAATATTAGCCCTCTGTCAGATATACGGTTGGTGAAGATCTTTTCCCAATCTGTCCTTTTGTTCTGAGGACAGTATCCTTTGCTTTACAGAAGCTTTTCAGTTTCATGAGGTCCCATTTATTGATTGTTGCTCTTAGAGCCTGTGCTGTTGGTGTTCTGTTTAGGAAGTTGTCTCCTGTGCCAATGAGTTCAAGGGTATTCCCCACTTTTTCTTCTAAGCAGTTTAGTATCTTAAATCATTCCCACTGAAATCAGGAACATGGCAAGGCTGTTCACTCTCTCCATATCTTTTCAACATTGTTCTTGAAGTTCTAGCTAGAGCAATAAGACAATTGAAGGAGATCAAGGGGATACAAATTGGAAAAGAAGAAGTCAAAGTATTACTATTTGCAGATGATATGATAGTATACCTGTGTGACCCCAAAAACTCTACCAGGGAACTCCTACAGCTAATTAACACCTTCAACAAAGTGGCTGGATACAAAATTAACTCAAAAAAATCAGTAGCCTTCTTGTATACGAAGGACAAAAGGGCCGAGAAAGAAATTAGGGACACAACACCCTTCACAATAGCCACAAAGGACATAAAGTACCTTGGTGTGAACCTAACCAAGCAAGTCAAAGACTTGTATGAAAAAAATTTCCAGTCTCTGAAGAAAGAATTAGAAGAAGATATCAGAAGGTGGAAAGATCTCCCATGCTCATGGCTTGGCAGGATTAATATAATAAAAATGGCCATCTTACCAAAAGCAATCTACAGATTCAATGCAATTCCCATCAAATTACCAACACAATTCTTTACAGACCCTGAAAGAAAAATTCTCATCTTTATATGGAACAACACAAAACCCAGAATTGCTAAAACAATTCTCTACAGTAAAAGATCTTCAGGAGATATCTCCATCCCTGATCTCAAGCTGTACTATAGAGCAACAATACCAAAAACTGCATGGTACTGGCATAGAAACAGACTGGTGGATCAATGGATTCGAATAGAAGACACTGACATAAATCCACATTTATGTGGATTTTTGACAAAGATGCCAAATCCATTCAATAGAAAAAAGACAGCATCTTCAACAAATGGTGCTGGTCTAACTGGAAGTCTACATGTGGACAAATGCAAATAGATCCATACTTATCACCCTGCACAAAACTGAAGTCCAAGTGGATCAAAGACCTCAAGGTAAAACTAGATACACTAAACCGCTTCCCTGAACTCTTTTTTTTTTTCATCAATTACACTTTATTCATTCTGCATCCCCCCATAAGCCCCTCCCTCCTCCCCTCCCAATCCCACCCTCCCTCCTCCCTCTGCTTGCATGCCACTCCCCAAGTCCACTAATAGGGGAGGTTCCCCTCTCCTTTCTGATCTTAGTCTGTCAGTTCACATCAAAAGTGGCTGCATTGTCCTCTACTATGGCCTGGTAAGGCTGCTCCCCCCCAGAGGGAGGTAATCAAAGAGCAGGCCAATCAGATTATGTCAGAGGCAGTCCCTCTTCACATTACTATGTAACCCAATTGGACTCTGAACTGCCCTGGGCTACATCTGTGCAGGGGTTCTGGGTTATCTCCATGAATAGTCCTTGGTTGGAGTATGAGTCTCTGGGAAGTTCCCTGTGTTCAAATTTTCTTGTTCTGTTGCTCTCCTTGTGGAGACCCTATCCTCTCCAGCCCTTACTATTTCCCAGTTCTTACCTAAAATTCCATTCACTCTGCCCAACAGTTGCCCATCAGGCTCAGCATCTGCTTTGATAGTCTGAAGGGCAGAGGCTTTCAGAGGCCCTTTGTGGTAGGTTCCTAGGTTGTTTCCTATTTTCTTCTTCTTCTGATGTCCATCCTCTTTGCCTTTCCGGATGGGGATTGGACATTTTAGTTAGGGTCCTCTCTCTTGCTTAGTTTCTTTAGATGCACAGGTTTTAGTGGGTTTGTCCTATGTTGTATGTCTATATGAGTGAGTATATACCATGTGTGTCTTTTTGCTTCTGGGACAACTCACTCAGGATGATCCTTTCCAGATCCCACCATTTACCTGCAAATTTCATGATTTCCTTATTTTTCATTGCTGAGTAATATTCCATTGTGTAGATGTACCACAATTTCTGCATCCATTCTTCAGTTGAGAGGCATCTGGGCTGTTTCCAGCTTCTGGCTATTACAAATAAAGCTGCTACAAACATGGTTGAGCAAATGTCCTTTTTTGTGTACTTGAGCCTCTTTTGGATATATGCCCAGTAGTGGTATGGCTGGATCTTGAGGAAGCGCTATTCCTAGTTGTCTGAGAAAGCTGCCTCTTCACTTGTTTACCTGTTTCATTTGCTGTACAGAAAATTTTTAGTTTCATGAAATTCCATTTGTCAGTATGTGGTCTTATCTTACATGTTGCCTATGAACTTAAGTATACTCATTACTTTTTCCTCCATCATCTTTAGGTCATCAGATTTTATGCTGAGGATCTTGGTCCATTTGCAGTTGGGTTTTGTGTAAGATTGAGCAGTATGGATGTAGTGTAATTTTTCTGCGTGTTTAAGTACAGATTTCCCAACATCGTTCACTGAAGACGCTGCCACTCTTCAATGTAGTTTTTATATGTCTCAATTTTTCATTATAGAAATCTTTTATTTCTTTGGTTAGTTTGCTCCTGGGTATTTAATTTTTGTGGCTATTATGAGTGGGTGTTTCCCTGACTTCCTTAATATGTTTATCTTGGTATAATAGATCTACCAATTTTTGTGTGTTTAATTTTGTAACCTGACACTTGGATGAACGTATTGATTGGTTGGCTCTAAGAGTTTTTGGTGGAGTCTTCAGAGTTTTTATATATAGAATAACATCATCTGCAAATAGGTCTACCTTGACTTGTTTTTCTACTTGTATTTATCCTCCTAATCTCCTTCTCTTGTCTCTTTGCTCTAGCTAGAATTTCAAGAATCATATTGAATGGGGGTGGAGAAGATTGACATGCCCCTTCTACTTTCATGACTTTTATCATGAAGGTTTGTATGGCCTGGAACTCGCCAAGATCCGCCTGCCTCTGCCTCCCTGAGTGCTGGGATTAAAGGTGTGTGCCACCACTCCTGGCTCATTTGCTTGTCTTTTATTGAAGAAATATTGCATCTACTAGAGAAATAAGTCTGTAATTTTCTTTTAGTATTGTGTCTTTATCTGCTCTTTGTATAAGGGCAAACTGGCTTCATAAAAGAGTTTGGGATCCTTTCTTACTTTTTATGGAATGATTTAAGTGTATTAACATTAGCTCTTTTTCAAAGTTCTGGTAGAAATCTGGAGTGAATTAATTTGGTCTAGCACTTTTTTTAGTTGGAAGCCAGTTTATTACCACTTCAATCTCATTGCTGATTATGCTTCTTCTTTGATTATTTATTTCATCTTACTTTAATCTTGTGTATTGCAAACATCTAGAAATTCATTCATCCTCAACAGGATGTATTGTCACTTGAGATTTTGATCTTAGCCATTCTGACTGTTACAAGATGGAATCTTGGAGTTGTTATGATTTGCATATCTCTCTGATGGCTAAAGACATTGAGCATCTTATATTATGATATTAACATGATATCTTGGTGACAAAGAATTGAAAAGTTGGGGTTTAAAGTAACGTATTTGGGTGTCAATAAGACTTTAATGATCTACTTAGGTTTACGTTGACAGAGATCACCTGATAAGGGAAATATCAACTGAGGGATTATCCAGATTAGAATTGGCCTGTGGGTATGTCAGTGAAGGGTTGTCCTGGTTGCTAATTGATGAAGTTGAGCTCAGACCACTAGGAAAGTGAACCAAGCTATGTATGAAATTTATTTAACTATGAATTTGTTAATGAACCAGAAAGAGCTTCTCTATTGTTTTTGATTCATGTTCCTGCTTGAGTTTCTGCCCTGACTTCTTTCAATAATGAACTGTAAGCTATAAGCAGAAATAAACTCTTCACCTAAGATGCTTTCTGTCAGAGTTTTCAGTCCAAGCAAAATAAAATTAAACTAAAAATTACATAACCAAGGCTTTCCACTCCTTCTCCTCTATCATGTTTTTTTTTTCTTTTTCTTTTTCTTTTCTTTTTTCCCCCTGTAATGTTATGGAAGTAGAAAAGGCTCAGGAATATTTTACTTACTTTGTGCCATTGGTAGACCCAAATGGCAAATTCTATGAGATATATTTATGATCTCATCACAGAACCTGAAGAATTATTCTTTTTTATTTTTGTTTTGTTTTAATATAATTTGTATTTATTATAATTTATTCACTTTGTATCCCAGCTGTAGCCCCACCCTTATTCCCTGCCAATCCTGTCCTCCCTCCCTCCCTCATCTCCTCCCATGCTCCTTTCCCAGTCCACTGATAGTGAAGGACCTCTTCCCTTTCCATCTGACCCTAGCTTATCAGGTTTAATCAGGACTGTCTTTCATAGTCTTCCTCTGTGGCCTGGTCAGGCTGCTCCCCCCTCAGGGGGAGGTGATTAAAGAGCCAGCCACTGAGTTCATGTCAGAGACAGCCCTTGGCTCCCCTTATTAGGGAGCCCATTTGGAGACTGAGCTGCTATGAGCTACCTCTGTGCAGGGGTCCAGGTTATCTCCATGAATGGTCCCTGGTCGGGGTATCAGTCTCAGAAAAAACCCTTAGGTCCAGATGTTTTGGTTCTATTGCTCTGTGGAGCTCCAGACCCTTCCAGGTCTTTCTGTCTCCCTCTTCTTTCATAAGATTCTCTGTATTCTGCCCAAAGTTTGGCTATGAGTCTCAGAATCTGTTTTAATACCCTGCAGGATAGACTCTTTTAGAGGTCCTCTGTGGTGGGCTCTTGTCTTGTCCTTTATTTTCACCTTCTTCCTATGTCTATCCTAATATGAGTGATGCATTCCATTGGGAAAATTCTTATTATTCTACATAGACCATGTAAGCTTTTGTTCTGAGTTGTTTGCTTTACGGTAACTCAATGTTGAGTGTTCGCGTTGTAATTGTCATGATCCCAGAAAGATGACATGAGCCTAGCGACCTTTGTCAGTTTGCACTTAGTCTTGGGAATTTCATTCATTCTATACTTTCTCTACTCACTTGTTTCATGGTGTTAGAAAGATTTAGAAATGCTGGAAGCTAGAAACAGCAGGATGCCTTTAGAAAGTGCCCTTTCTTTGCTTCCTTGTCCTGGGCTATGCTTTGCAACCACCTTTATTTTAATGCTCCTTTCATAGAATTCTCCAGGGGCAAGGAAGCTCCAGTCTCTTGGTTAACAATGGCTTTTACTTCCAGGAGTCATATATCTGCTTTATACAGTGCTTCTCTTATTTTTTTTTCCACTAGAGTTTCATAATAATTATCTAGTCTGGAAATGAGATGACATTTGTCCTCATTTTCATAAATATTCTGACTGTTTCTATCTTATTTGTTTAAACAGTTATCTTACAGTATTAACTGGCTTTAAGGCAAAGATAAGAAATGTTATGAACCCTCCCATTGTATTGACCATGCAGTGATACTGCATGATTGTTCTAGAACATGTATGTTTTTTGGCTTTAGTTCTCCAGACTAGCTTACTTTCTGTTTTGCAATTCTTATTTGGCACTTTTCTTAACTATCTGGCTTTGCGTATCTTCTGATCCTCATCTTTAATATTTTAATAGAAATTCCAAGATAATGGAAAAAAATATTAAAATTTAGAATATACATATACAGTCCCTGTCATGGCAGAGGTAAAGAGTTTAATGTACTTCTGTCAAAGGAGATGAGAGAGTGGCCTCAGATTTAAAGACAAAGTGACAGTTTCTTTTTTATTTTTATTAATTACAGTTTATTCACTCTGTATCCCTCCTGTACCACCCACCCTTCTCCCCTCCCAATCCTACCCTCCCTCTTCCCCACCCGTGTCCCTCTCCCAGTCCACTGATAAAGGAGGTCCTCCTCCCCTTCCCTCTAATCCTAGTCTATCAGGTCTCATCAGGAGTGGCTGCATTGTCTTCTGTGGCCTCGCAAGGCTGCTCCCCATTCAGAGGGAGGTGATCAAAGAGCAGGCCAATCAGTTCCTGTCAGAGACAGTCCCTGTCCCCAATATTATGGAGCCCACTTGGATACTGAACTGCCATAGGCTACCTCTCTGCAGGGGTTTCAGGCCATTTCCATGAGTGGTCCTTGGCTGGAGTATTAGTTTCAGAAAATATCCCTGTGCCCAGACTTTGGAACTGTTGTTCTCCTTGTGGAGCTCCTGTCCTTTCCAGGTCTTACTATCTCCTACTTCTTTTATAAGATTCCCTGCACTCTAAAGTTTGGCTATGAGTCTCAGCATCTGCCTCAATACCCTGCAAGGTAGAGCCTTTCAGAGGCCCTCTGTGGTATGCTCCTGTCCTGTTCCCCGTTTTCTCCCTCCTGATGTCCATCCTCTTTGACTTTCTGAATGGGGATTGAGCATTTTAGCCAGAGTCCTCCTTCCTGATTAGCTTCCTCAGTATGCAGATTTTAACGTGTTTATCCTATATTATATGTCTAACATTCACTTATGAGTGAGTATATACCCTGTGTGTCTTTCTGCTTCTGGGATACCTCACTCAGGATGATCTTTTCCAGTTCCCACCATTTGCCTACAAATTTCATGATTTCCTTGTTTGTTTGTTTGTTTTTTATCGCTGAGTAATATTCCATTGTGTAGGTGTACCACAATTTCTGTATCCATTCCTCAACTGAGGGGCATCTGGGCTGTTTTCAGCTTCTGGCTATTACAAATACAGTTGCTACAAACATGGTTGAGCAGATGTCCTTGTCGTATACTTGAGCATCTTTTGGATATATGCCTGGGAGTTGTATAGCTGGATCTTGAGGAAGGCTTTATCTGGGTTCATTTCTTCCTACTAAGTCAGCTCTACAAGCTCAGTATGTATGAGTGAATTTATAATAGTCACAGGCATGTAGGAGAAATAGCTATCAAACCAGCAGCAAGCACACAAATGCAATCAAATAAAAGAATGCTCGGAGAGAACAACATTGTGCTTGATAGTGTCGAGTAGGCTTGGTTCATTTCTATGCACAGGGGCCTGGAGTCTGTACCATTAGATAATCCTCATCTAGAACTACCCAAAGTGAGTTCTTTCTTAGGAATATACTTGTGGGCTCTTCCAGTGACAAGTAGAGCCCCACAGCAGGTTAGAGTGCTTGCCATGGAAGCCTTAAAGCTTGACTTTAATCCCTGGAACCCACACCATGGAAGGAGAGAAAAAAAAAAACCTTCCATAAGTTGTTCTCTGACTTTCACATGTATGTGTCTGTACTCACAACACTGCTGTTTTCCCTACATAAATTATATGTATCTTTAAAAGTAAAAATATGGGGCTCAGATTCCAGAAATCCTGTAGGGTGTTCTTCTCAACTTCGGGAGATCAGTGGAGACATCTGAGTAACGAGCTCTGGTGGGTTGACTAGGAATGGGCTCCATAGACTCATGTCTCATATAGAGTGGCACTATTAGGAGTTGTGGTCTTGTTGGAGAAGTGTGTCACTGTGGAGGTGGGCTTTGAGGTCTCATATGCTCAAGTTACACCTTGTGTCTGTCTCCTTTTGCTGCATGCAGATCAATATGCAGAACTCTCAGCTTCTTCTCCAGTACCATATCTACCGGCATGCTGCTGTGCTTCTCACCATGAGAATAATGGACTAAAACTCTGAAATTGTAAGGCACCTTTTATGAGTTGTCATGGTCATGGTGTCTCTTCACAGCAACAGAAACCCATCTAAGACATGGGCTAACAAGACAATAAAAGAGAAAGAAGAAAGAGAGAGACTATGTCAGGTTTGTAGAAACAGCATAGTCAGAGAACTGAGTGCCTTCATAAATAATCCTGACATGTGTGTGTTGGGGAGGGGGGGCTACTAATAGACTGAGAACAAAGATACAAATTGCCTTGGCCCTATTGTGCTTTGTTATTCATCCTGTGTCATGGAGTGAGAAAGGCTGGGAAATACTGCTCTGGAGTCTAAGACAGGAAGAAACCTGTTAGAAACTGTGCAAAGTTTGAACACTAAGTGTAGAGTATGATGTTGAACAAGTTTTAGTCTTATCTATCATACTTTAGATGTACAAATAACAATGTTAGAATAACTCTGAAACTAGTAATAACAAAAGCTACAGGATTGGGGTGAGCTTTATTAATGAGTAGAGATTGTAAGAGCGGATAGTCTTTCAACACTGTTTGTGAAAAAGTAATTTTCATTTTGCTTTTGTTATCACTCAGTTTCATGGAGAATTTGGTTATCTGTGCATAGTTCCTGGGCTCTCAAGATAAGAATAAAGGGACTACTCAGAGAGATACTGACTGGGAAGAGGAAGGAATGGAAGAGGTAACAAATGGTAAAAGTACGGTTTTGAGGGTATGAAAGAAAACAGGAGTTTGACAAGATTATGCATTAAAATTGAATCTTTTTTTAAGACTTTCAAATATAGATTTTGGAAAACATCTTTACAAAATTACTCTAGATTCTTTTTTTTTAATTAGAAATCTTAAATATGACATGGGACAGAGACCAGATCCTGTGAGTGCTGAGATTCTTCAGAGTTATATGGCATGTAATGTAGGAAGAGGATTAGCATACAGCAGAGAACAAGCAGCGTTTGGAATCAGAATATGTGATGCCTACTTTTGACAAAGCAGTGGAAGTGTGATATTGGATTGGCCCATAGGATTCATTCCCCGGAATCTTTTGACTGCTAATTATCTTTATAGGTGAACAGGGTTCTGGTCTACTCACAGACATACAGGTTAGAATTTTTTGGCAGCAGAAATAATACTGATGCCAACATTAAGAAGAGTATCAACCGCTCTGTAAAATATTTTATGATCATACTTCTGGGAGCTGATGGTTTTGGACACATTTGTGGAGGTGGAAAGAGATCAGCTTTGTTCAGTGTGAACGTAGCTTCTCCAGTTCAGGGAAGATGACTGCTCAGCAGGGAGGAGTCTGAATGGCAGGAACCTGGTCTCCAGTCATGGCTGTCTTCTTTGACACTGCTCTTCCATGTCCAAGTTCTTATTGTTCTGTCTTGAAACGCTGTAGTTCCCCCCCTATATGTTCATGTTCTGTCATGCTACAGAATCCTGTGATAGAGGAGTGGTTAATAAATTATTTGACAGAACATAGTGATGAACATCTTTGTAATTCACAGTTCTGACATAATGAGAAGCTTCTGATTCACTAGTGTGACCTCACAGCTGTGAAATATAAGTTGCACTTGACTCGTTCACAATTTGTCTTTGAATTTATACTATGAAAAGTGAGAGCCATATTGTCAAACTGTCACTCCATATTGATGTATTACTGCTGCAGAGTAAGAAACATTTTGTCAAAGAGCAGGAAAATAAAAAAATACTTTAAAGGAAGATGGAGTTCAAAATGAATTTGATGGGTAGTAAGAGGCAAAAAAAAAAAAAAAATAAAGATCGCCAAGGAAAAGGGAGCCTGGTGTTCGTGTCCATCAGACTCTGAACTTTCTCAGTAACACACACCAATGCAGTCCTCAATATACTCCACATACCCCTCTCAGCACTTTAAATCAAACACTTTTAAAGCACAAGAAATTTGTAGATGTAGAAACTATTTCTCTTTTATTGTTCGGAAATGGTAGATTGACCAATTTGTGTAGGGGATGACGGCTAGCAAGAAGCAAGGATAGGATTCACTTACCTTGAGTGGCTCTAAAGGCTACAGTTCCCAACCCGTGGGTCGCAATCCCTTTGGCAAACTTCTATGTTCGAAAATATTTACATTACAATTCATAACAGTAGCAAAAATCACAGTTATACAGTAGCAGCAAAATTATTTTATGGTTGGGGTCATGACGACATGAGAACTGTATTAAAGGATCACAGTGTTAGGAAGGGTGAGAGCTGCTGCTCCAGAGGCTGTACACCTAAGCCTCTTCCTCTTTGCCATCTGGTCCTTCTTTAGGATGAACTGTCGTCACAAAACAGGGCTGGCGAAGTCTCTGCCAGTCTCCTTCTCGACCTAAATTTGTGTTTGACTGGACCTTTTCTCCGTAGCACTGATGCAGAAGACCGAAAGTGACTGGGGCATATCTCAGTGGTACTGTCCTTATCTTGAATGCTCCAGGCCCTGGATTCAATCACTAGCCTTGTGAGAAAAAGGAAAAACAAGAAAGAGAAATAATTTACAGTATCTGTGGAATCCTGTGTACCCACATTTCTAATGTTCTTTTCAATATGCAAAGCAGATTATCATTTTCTTGGGACTTTAGCTTAAAACCGATATTTTAATAAAATTTCTGACATATAGCAAACTTTTAAAGATAGTTTGAAGAACTGTCATACACTTTACTTCAGATTTATGAATACTAGTATCCTGCCTCAATTGTTTTTTCTCCTTCCTGACCTCCCATTCATCTTCTTTTTTCCTTCTTTCTCTAAAAAACATGTGAAATTAATCTATAAAGCCCTTAATCATCTGTGTTTGTATTCTGAAAGCAAAAGCAATTTTGATATAATCATGATAAATTTTAAAAGTAGTATATGTCTTTTTTAAATTTATTTTTATTAATTACAATTTATTCACTTTGTATCCCCCCCTGCAGCTCCCTCCCTCCTCTTCTCCCAATCCCACCCTTCCTCCCTCTTCCCCACCCATGCCCGTCCCCCAGTCCACTGATAGGGGAGGTCCTCCTCCCCTTCCTTCTGACCATAGCATATCAGGTCTCATCAGGAGTGGCTGCACTGTCTTCCTCTGTCACCTGGTAAGGTTGCTCCCCCCCTCAGGGGGAGGTGATCAAAGATCAGGCCAATCAGTTCATGGCAGAGTCAGTCCCTGTCCCCATTACTATGGAATCCACTTGGGCACTGAACTGCCATGGGCTATATCTGTGCAGGGGTTCCAGGCCATCTCCATGAGTGATCCTTGGCTGGAGTATCAGTCTCAGAAAATACCCCTGTGCCTAGACTTTTTGGATCTGTTGCTCTCCTTGTGGAGCTCCAGTCCTCTCCAGGTTTTACCATCTCCCACTTCTTTCATAAGATTCCCCACAAAAAAGTAGTATATTTCACATCGATAAAATATTAGTATGTAATCCATGATCTAAATTCAAATGTTGTTAGTTGTTCTAATGACAGTTGTTGTAGCTGTATGTCTTTATTAGAAAAATTCTTTTGTATTTCTTTCTCTATACCCAGATGTTCAAAGCAGTTATATTTGTAATATAACTGAAATTATTGTAATATAATTGTAATATTACTGAAATAATCAAAACATCCTCCCACGGAAAACTACTTGACCCATGGGCACTCCATTATGTGAAGTACTTTCAAGAAGTGAGAAGAAATGACTTCCCGATTCATGTAACAACCAGGATGGATCTCAGTGACATCATACTGGGTGACAAAGCCAATCATCTACCACAGATCCATGTAATGTCTCTCAGATAACAAAATATAAATAGTGGAACGGGTGTGGTTGCCAGGAGTGAGGAACAGTACTGAGGTAATAAAAGGAGAGTGTGTTTGTACAGGACAGCGGGAGACAGTCTTGCTGCTGCGAAATGATTCTGCATTTAATTGTGGTGTGTGACAGCACATCTAGGTATAAAAGTAATTGAATAAAGTCAGAAAAATAAATACAGACAATATTATGCCTCCTCGGAGATACGGAACTTGAGTTTCTCTTGGGTCAGAGAGCTCTCCTGGTGTCTCAGGTAGATGTCTGCACTACTGCCATGTCCAGCAGGTCATCTGCCTTGCTCTTTGCCTGCTCTGGCTGGCTCAGCCCTTTCTTCCCCCTAGCCTTGTGCTATTCTCATTGTGATCTGTTTTCTGTGAAGCTGCCCCAGCACTGAGATTGTGTTCTTTTGATACATAGTCAGAAGAGTAGTGTCTGAATCAGATACAAGTTGCTTAGCCTCTTTCTCGATTTCTGAGCATTGCAACAGGAGTTCCACTGGAAGGTACTCTGAAGTCCACTTAGAACATACGCCATTTCGTAGTTTAGAAAGCAACCTGCTCTGAGCTCTGAATAGCTCAGAAATTTCAAACAGAGTCTATATTTTCAGTACTGTATTTTTAAAGAAGCTCTTTTCTATAGTTTAGGCTTGGGTCTGTAGATCCAAAAGGATGATGAATGGTAGATTCCATACTGCACCTTAAATCCTACTTAGCTTTTGCTCTAGGTCCCTTTTCATCTCTTCTAAAACACATTGCCAATTATTTATTCAATGAGTACTTAAGGATACATTGCCTTCTTTATTCCTTTCTATCCTATTTATTAATTTTAAAATTAACACATAAGTCATTGTGTTTTATTATGGCATTTTCAGGTGTAATGTCATTAAACCATGCTCTTATCCTCTTCCCATGCTGCCTTCCCCTAGTCTCTTGTATCCCTCTTACTGGTCTCCTTCCTCCCTCCAAGTGGTTCCTTCTAGTTCACGGGTATTCCTTTTTGCTCTCTTTTTCTCCATTCCCTTCCCTGAAATATCTTCTTTCTTTTCATAGTTCACTTTATACTTTTAAGAAACTCTTTGTTACATTGGCTTAGGCTCCTTTGGGCATATACCCAGGAGTGGTACGGTTGGCTTATGTGATAGTTCTATTGTTAGACTTTTGAGGAACTTCTCCACTGATAATTTGCATTACCACCACCAGTAAGTATCAGTACACTTTACCTTCTTAAAATTCAGCATTTATAGCAGTTCCTGAACAAAAGTCTACATATCTGAGATGGGTCCAATTTGATCTAGTTTCTCCTTTTCATGTAGCATTTTCGTCTTGTTACTCCAGGTACTTGCTTTGTGTCTCCCCATAAAGATGCTTTATATGCTTCTCCTCTTGCTTTTATACATACCTGTTATTGATATGCATGTTTCTTTTCTGAGCATCTGTGAAACCCTGGACATGTGTGAAGTCATCTTTGTCAAGAAGGCTTTCTTGGTACCTTTCACTGGTCTCCCTCTTTGCATGTTTTGTTTTCCTTTCTACTTTCTGCTGGCTCACAAATTTGCTTGTTATTGTTGTTACTGTCTCTAAGTTCCTGAAAAGTAGGAACCATGTTTGACTTTTGCTTGCTTTGTCCTATGAAGAACTACGTTTGTGTAGTTCTTCACTGCTGTGCACCTGAGTCTTAACTTCATTAACCTTGCTCAGTCTGGGCAGATAACCAATGATTTCAACATTTAACTAATGTCCTTTGATTTTTCACTGGGTTTAATTGGCTCATCAGTAGAGACTTCTTTCCAAGTTGACATGAATTAATTGAAATGGGCTTTTTAGAGATAATTATTCCACTAGATATGATTATACTTAACTGTAGTGTTCATCATAGGAATCAAGAGGCTATAGTTTGAGGTGAGATAGTCACTACTTTGAAACCCTATTTTTCTAGTTATGTCATGAGATTTTGGTCACATAATTTCTATTATGTGTAAAGGAGGTTATTTGTCTGCATGTATGTGCATGAAAGTTCATGACACATGTGTGAACCTGCTATGAAAGTCAGAAAGCAACTTACGATGCCATTCTTCAGGATCCATCAAATTTATTTTTATTTTATTTTATATTTTGAGACTGGATCTCTTGGCATAGGCTGGCCGGTCAGCAGGCCCTAGAGATCTACCAGTCTCTGCCTCCCTGTGTGTGATTGCAAGCACATTCCACCATGCCTGGCTGTCATGTGGGTTCTGAGGATGGGACTCAGTTCCTCTTGCCTGAAAGGCAAGCTCTTTTACAAACTACCTCATCCCTGCCTCTACTTTCCTTCTTTAAGGTTAATGCTCTTAAACTGAAAAGTACCTGTAAAGAGTAATACTGTTTGCTTCTAAGGATCTTTGTGAGGAAAGAACACTTAGCACCTCCTTCCTCCAGCTCAGTAAGCCTGGCTAATTTGGTTCTTTTCAACCATCATATTAAGATGGGTTTGAGTGGGGCTCAATGGTGCTTGCCTGTAATCTCAGTACTCCCCAGTAGAGACAGGCAGATCTCTGTGAGTTCAAGGCCAGCCTGGTCTATAAAGTGAGCCCAGGACAGCCAAGACTACACAGAGAAACCTTGTGTCAAAAACAAACTAAAACAAAATAAAAAACAAAAACAAAAAAGATAGGTTTGTAAAATATTGTGTATGAAAAACAGAGGTTCCTTATCTTCAGGCATCTCCTGGTGTGTCTGCCTGGTTCTCTAAGGAAGAAAGGGGACAAAGATCTCTTGTTATCATTGTCTGTAACTGATCTATGGGAAGCCCCTGGAACATCTGTTTTCTAAAGACCCAATTGTTCATCTTCCTACCATCAGGAGACACCATGGTATACGATCCATTTAGCAGAGAGGACCTGTGAAAATAAGTTTCCACTTTGTTTTTTGTTTTGTTTTTTTTTTTTTTAAATAAGCACTGTGCTGTGAAATTTTCTAGTCTTTTCTCCATTTGAAAGATTCCTTGGATATACTATTGTATTTCTGTGATACACTTGAAAATTTCCTTTGTGCCTGAACAGTCTAGTCTAACCTGGCTGATGTCTTTAAACTCTTAAGGCCTTGTAAGATTCTGAGAATTACTGAAGGAAACCCCAGACTCAAATAGTATATAAAAGCAAAGAGAGTTTATTCTGCAGAGACAAGCAGCATGAAGGGGGTCAATCATTCATACAAAATGGCGACCAAGAGAGGAGCCCTGAGGCTCCTTTTAAAGCCAGCTAGGGGATCCAGTCAGGGTTATGTAATTTTTACCAGGATTGGTTGCATTCTTGGTAAAGGATACTTGTTTGTTCCTGATTGGTTCCAAACTTAGGGAAGAAACATTCACCTCATGTAGCCCGGGTCGGATGTCAGCACAGTTGCTGATCTGAAGCTCATCTCCTGTGGGTTTTTTCCAGGAACTTGTCAAGCAGGAAAGGGGGAAGGGTGGCAAGAACTTTGGCCCACCTTTGGGCCCAGTCTCAAAGTGTCAATATGGAGTCAGTCAGGTCCTCTCACACTTATAATCAATTTTAATGCTTTTGTCCCTTTTAGAGTTAAATTCTGTTTATTGTTGCCATGCCCATTTTAGTTAACAGATCATTATTCATGGTAAAACAGTAAGATTAAGAGTGGAATATATTTTACTTTAAAATGTACTAGTAATTGTCTTTTGTTTCTATTGAGTTTTTGTTGTTCTTGTTTTGTTTATTTGTTTATTTTGACATATTTTTAGCTCAGGCTGGACTGAAATATACTATGAACCTAAGACGTCCTCAAATTCATGATGCTGGGATTGTAAGCATACAGTTTAGAGCCTGGATTGCAGAAATATTAAGTAAAGGAAAAAACTGAAAGCAGTGCTTTCTTACTGTTTCTCTAGGACTTTTTGAGGGTAGATTCCTGGCATGTGACACCACCACTCTCAACACTTTAATTCACTTATGGGGCAATGTTAGGAAAACCAGAATCAAGAAAATATTCCTGTCCAATTCACAGATTCTACTCATGGTATGCATCTGAACCCACGAATTTCATTCAGGGGTTATGTCTTTTTTTAAAAATTTTTATTAATTACACTTTATTCACTTTGTATCCCCCCTGTACCTCCCTCCTCCCCTTTCAATCCCACTCTCCCTCCCCCTTCTCCACCCATGCCCTTCCCCAAGTCTTGTATTTTTTTGTCTATTAACTTCTGTAATGCTGGATTTGTGTGTAGGTATTATTTAAATTTGCTTTTGCTGTTGACTATTGTGCTTTCTCCATCTATAATGACTGAGAGTTCTGCTGGATATATTCTCCTGGGCTGGCATCTGTGTTCTCTTAGGTTCTGCATAATATCTGTCCAAGCCCTTCTGGCTTTCATAGTCTCTGTTGAGAAGTAAGGTGTGATTCTGATGGGTTTGCCATTATATGTTACTTGGCGTTTTTCCCTTGCAGCTTTTAGTATTTTTTCTTTGTTCTGTACACTTACTGTTTTGATTAATATGTGGCAGAAGGATTTTCTTTTTTGGTCTAATTTATTAGATGTTCTGTAGGCCTCTTGTATTCTTACAGTCCTCTCCTTTAAATTGGGGAAATTTTCTTCTATGATTTTATTGAAAATATTTTCTGGGCCTTGGAGGAGAGAATCTTCTTTTTCTTCTATTCCTATTATTCTTAAGTTTTGTCTTTTCATATTGTCTTGGATTTCTTGGATGGTTTGTGTCAGGAATTTTTTATATTTATTATTTTCTTTGATGGATACATCGATGTCTTCCATTGTATCTTCTGCACCTGAGATTCTTTCTTCCATCTCTTGTAGTCTGTTGGTTGTGCTTACCTCTGTAGTTCCTGTTTTCTTCCCTAAGTTCTTCCTCTCAATGATTTTCTCCATTTATATTTTCTTTAATTTTTCCAATTCTATCTTCAGCTCTTGAGTTGTTTTGTTGATTTTCTTCACCTGTCTGATTGTATTTTCCTGTTTTTCCTTTAGTTCCTTCAGCTGTTTGTTTGAACATTCCTCTCTTTCTTTTATTTCTTTCAGTGATTTAATTATTTCCTCTCTGAAGGCCACAGACTGTTTGGCTGCATCTTCCTGTATTTCTTCACGGATGGCCATAATCTGTTTGACTTTATCTTCCTCTAATTCTTTACGCCTTTTATTTGCTTCCTCTATTATCCTCTTCATCAGTATAGATGCAAGCTCATTTTTTGAATTTCAATTATGTTGGGGTGTCCACGGCTACTTGCCCCTGGATGTCTATGTTCTGGAGATGCCATATTGCTCTTTCTTTTGTTGGTTGGGCTTTTACACTGGCCTCTACCCATTGGGCTATTTTAGGTGTTGGCTCTTAGTTTCTCGTGCTTCCTGGAATCCTGGGGTGGGGAAAATTCCCTTATCAGAAAGACGATTTTTCCTGAAGGAGGTGTCCTCCTCTTTTGGGTATGGTCACTGAACGGCCGATGTTCCTCAGGAATTGCCACAGCTCACCTCAGGCATATAGACCTGAGTAGTAACTGTGGTCTTTGTTAGGCAAGGGGGCTCTCCTCTCACCCATAGAAGTCCTGGGGACAGCTGCCCTGCTGCTGGGTTTCTTGCTCTGAATTTAGTGAGCTGTTGCTGTTGTTATACTGTTTTCCAGACATAGCCCTCTTGAAGAACCTGGTGATTCCCTGGGAATCATAATTGCTGGTGTTTTAGTGCCCAGAGTTCAGTCTCCTGGTCAGTATGCCAATATTGCTGTTCTGTTCCTCAGAGACAGTGTCCTCCCGGTGCCACCATCTTGGATCTTGGGTGGGTTATGCCTTCTTTAGTCTCTTCCAATCTGGAACATTTCCTCTGTCCTATGACCTCCAAGTCCATGCTATTTGTGGGATTGTAGTTGATTCCTTCTGTTAAATACACTGCAGTTGGATTTGTCTACTGTATCCCCATGATTAGATTTACACTGGGCATCTTAGTAGTAATATCCCAGAAGCAATGTTGAATTTCTTCTGAAATTTTATCTAACGGCATACAAGTTTGATCCCATTGCTGATAGTGTTCATTTTGATCATCATTAAGACAGTGTTTTCCAAACACTGCTCTGTAAGGTTTCTCTCCTTCTACTCACTGTCATGAATATGTTTTTTGAGGGAAGGTGCCTTTAAACTATGTAAATACTATAGTCTTCATCTAATTGTTTATTTGTCTATGGTATACTTATTTTTACTTATATAGAAGTAGACTTATGGATTTCTGTTTTATTGAATTAACTGTCAGATTTCTTAATACTCATGTTTGTGTTGGTGTTCAAGTCATTCCCAATTTGATCAGTGGGAACCCTGTCAGGTTGGCACTTTGTCTATTTGACTTCTCCATAACATTTTTTAAAGTGCTTTCTTTCTGACACTAAAAGATGTTTCAGCTCATTGCATAGTGTCATGTCCCAGTGAATCAATCAATCATTCCTGCCTTGAGTCCTGGTGTATAGGAAATGAGTATGAGTTATGCATATAGGAAAGTTGTATTTAGAAACTAGGATCACACTAGATGTGCACAGAGCTCTTGAATGGTTTGCTCTCAAGTCTCCTTATCAGACTGAGTCAGGTCATACATGTAGGTATTCATTTGTCCACATTCATTTGCATGCGTATGGGAGCTATCTGAATATATTCACACCAATAGGGTTCACTCTGTCACTGTCTCCATATTTGACCTATTTTTTTGATAATGAGAAATATAATGGTCATTATGTTTAGTATACACATGCATGTGGCCACCCCTCTGTCAATAATAACCAAATGCCAATATTGCTGGGCAACCCCCTTTACCCAGCTCATAGAAATGCAGTGGTCCATTCCCAACATCATGCACTTTCCACATGGATATTATATCTCCCAGCCTTGTCTTAGATATCAACACTTTCCCCTTACTATAGGCCCTTCATCCCACCGGAGCTCCACAATACCAGGATACTCCACCTGCACTTTTTCACACCCCACCTTTCTTTGTGCCCTGACTCAGAGAAAGGCCCACTCGGATACCTTTTTGTAAATATAACTTCCAGTCCCTACCTGGCCTCAGACACCTTGAACTGGCCCAACCTTTGTGTTGTATTTCAGTTTTGACATTTTGAGATGGTCACTACCACTGTTCCTTCTAGACTTTTCTTATAATAACCCTCAATAGGCCTATGATAGGTGCATTTGACTGCTGCCCCTGTTCCCCAACACCTTTGCACTGGAAGCTTAACATCTGCTAGGCCTGACACACTCTTGATGTGATGCCTGACCCTCATCTGGATATCCACTTCATCCTTCTGAGGTTCTCTTTAACCAATGGGCTGCATGTCAAATGTGTATGACACAGAATCCCTCATCACCCCTAGGCCTGTACCTCTTGCTGGTCTGTCAGCATGCTTGCAGAAAGTTCTTCCTTACTGGACTCAAACTCATTCCCCATCTTATCTTTGGATTTCCTATATTTTCTGCTTAAACATCCTTGCCCTCACTGAGCTTCCACATCTCACATTGGCCACCTTGTCTTGCTTGGGGGCTTTCCTTATGGAGCTCATGCTCAAATACTTCATGCTTGGGTGCCCTCCCCTAGAAAGCCCACTGACCTACTGCTGTTGTCTCTGAAGTCAGGCCATTGCTACCTTCAGTTTCCTGAGAAAATGCCTTGACAAGCCTTTCAGCTTACCACCCCTTTGTACTCAACTATCCTCATACTCTGATATCCTCCTGCTGGTACTAAGAATGGATTACCTCTTGTTGCGTGCCACAGAAGGCTGCCTACTATCCGCTGCTGCCCTTAAGTTTCCAGTCATGGTGCTCCTCACCCCACCTCCCACTGATTATGTTGCCCTGCCTTATCTTTGCTCTACTTGGGCCCTGCCTGCATTAGGGGATGCTGTTTCCAGAAATAGCTGTCCAACATGAGTGCTTGGTCATAGCGGCCT
This sequence comes from Meriones unguiculatus, assembly GCF_030254825.1. Lineage (NCBI taxonomy): Eukaryota > Metazoa > Chordata > Mammalia > Rodentia > Muridae > Meriones > Meriones unguiculatus. The sequence continues at coordinate 95,055,884 of NC_083354.1, read as the reverse complement.
GCTGCCAGCATCCCCCATTGCACTGCCTTCTTGCCTTGGCTCTGCTTTTGAATTAAAATGCTTCAGAAATGGAAAGGGAGGGGAAATAAGAGAGAAGACAGAAGACTGGAAATGATTTTGACAGAGCTTCTCTAGACCAAACCACAAGCCCAGCAATATTATTCATAATTCCAATTTGTTTCCAGAAATAGTCATTGTTTGGACAATTTGAACATTTAGCCAACACTTCAATGCTCTGAGCCTTTCTCAGGGTGCTCAGGAGGCATATTCTCTACAAACAGCTGTTCGGTAGGATCCCACCCGGGTCCTCCAGTGTATTTATAACTTTGGAAGTCACAACCACCTATAATTTATACATGTATAGCTCTTCAAAAAAATGCAAAAAATAAATCCTTCTAACTTCTAGGGAGTGTGGAATCCAATCAGTTGCAGCAAGCATTTCTATATATTTAATTATCATTTATTTGAATACTGGTTAAAAATCATAAATCTATAAAAACTTATAGCTTGTAACCTTGATCAGAAATTATTTTTAAACTCCTATTGCAATTTGGGGATTTTGAAAGTCCTAGAACCAAGAACAGAATGTCACAGTGAAGTAGTTTTCATGATGGAATGATGGTTATGAGATAATTATTATAATTAATGCAAAAATATGACTGTAATTCAACATGTTTGACCGCAGTACTTCTATAACGACTCAGGTTGTGACAGATTTACTTCCAGGGATGTGACAAGCTCTGGCAGGATATCCTCCTGAATATGTGTGGTTAGTGCTTGCTATAACATCCGGCTGTGGGGCACCGGCTTCCAGCCATGGTGCTTTCTCTTCAGAAAGAACTTTGAGGCAATACATTGTTTTGTAGATAAACATTTTTTTTTCATTGTTGTAGCCAAGACCCTCTGAGAAGTGTGGACTAGCTGCAAAGAGGATCATTTTTATGGGAATAAACTGTTAAAGGCTAGAAAGAAAAGACTGACCTGTTTATTGTAACAGGGTAAGAAGTTTGCACAGCTGTGGTTCCTGAGAGACACAAGACGACACAGGCCTCTTTGCTCCTTGGCAGCTCCCCTGCTTCAGCCCAGGACATTAAGATCTGTCCTATGTGGGAGACACATAAATATCCTTTGGATTTTCTTCAGTAAGCTCATGCTAGAGGTTAATAATGTGGGGATGTTTGATTCCCTGCTGTTTTAAATAATTTCATGGAAAATCTAATGCAGGAGGACACTAGTTTAGAAAGGTTATTACCCTCATCAAATGATAGCACTTCTTTCCTATTATTTCCCACCAATTCCTTGCCCTCATAGCTCCTCTCCCTTCATTTACCACAAATGTTTCCTCAAACGACACTGTGTGGTTGGGTGGAGACAGGATTGGAGAAAATTTAATCCCTAATCAGGGACCTGTCAGTGCTGGCAGGGCTGGAATCTTTCTTTCTTCCTTCTGCTCGCTGCCGCTTAGGCACGGACAGGAAAGCACAGTCTCTGGAGGGCTGGCTTGGGGAACCTAGACCGAGCCTCTCCTGGGCAGTTTTATATGAGTGTTGGGGCTCAGGGGAGCCTTAGGGCAGTTTAAGCTCCAGTAGCCTTCTAAGCTTTTCTAAATTAAGTGGTGCTCTGATTTTGTAAATTCTCCAGTCATTATCCCCCACTGTGGGTGGCTGATACTTAGGCTTCAGTGTAATTTTCAGGGCTAAGGACCAATGTGGGTTGCTCTCTGTTGACTTATGTAGCTCAGGCTCACTGAGTACCAGACACTGCCTATGTAATATTTTCCTACAGGACATCATGTTTTTTGAGGTGACCATGACCATTCCCCAACCCTCCCTTGTCAACAGGTGCCATGTGACTAAATTTTGGCCATGAGTATGAAATTTATTGGATAGCTGGGCAGGATCTTTAAAATGGGAAGGGAGATCAGAGCCAGTGGAAAGTTTTGTTTTGTTTTGCTTTTGCTTTTCCTTTTGGCTGGCTTCTATGACAGTTGCCTTGCCTGTGGGAGGTTTTTAAAACACAGGACTTTGAATCTCAAAATCCAGGCCTAGTCACACTTTGACAGTGAGGCACCCAGCATAATGTAGGATTGCCAGTTGGGATTCCAGTAGTTATCTGTGAAAATGAGCTATATCATCCCTGTGCTAAGCACAGGTAAGTAAAATGAGGAAAGAAGCTTGTGTGCATTGGCTCAGATTTCTTAGTACCTTCACACATAGGAAAAGATCTACACAAGCCCTTGCTTGGTGCTACCTGTACCTGCTATGGTGGTCAGTGTCACCTCCATTATAGATGTGTGCTGAGCTGAGCAGTCTTTCTCAGCTATCAGCTGTGAACTTCAGCCTCCTTCTCCTCCTTTCCTGAATGCCTTTGTTGGATTTTTGGTGACACTTATTAAAGAAACCACAGAGCTAAAACAGCTGTGGAGTTTTGTTTTATTTTGACTTTTCTGTTTACTGAGGGACGAACAGTGACCACAGGAATGACTACAAACCAGCAAAAACTAGTTATAGTTGCTTTGCATAAAAATGCTTCATTTTTTTTTTTACTTGCGTGAGATTCAAAATTATCCTTTCCTAACAAGGATAGCCCAGTGCTAAGCTTATATCAAATACTCAGATATATTAATTTATTAATTGGAAAAGGAAATAAGTTAGTACCTTTTCTGAGTATCTATTATGTGCCCGGAGCCATTGTTGGTTGTGACTGTTTTTCATCTATGTGACACTAAGGATGAAATTTTGAAATTTACCTCTGGGGTAAAGAATACCCACATACCCTTATAGGTACACTCAGTCTGATTCACATCTGATTTAGTTACTAGAAAAATCACTAGTAAGTAAGGGAAGGAGGTTGCACAGAAATACGCATTTATTCACAATTCATATGGCCATGTAGTTTCAGAATATGGGTTTAAATTTTTATTAGCATATATTAATTATATATAATAATGGGCGTCATCATGACATTTTTATATGTGTATAATGTATTATGATCATGTTCATTCTCCATTACCCTTCTTTGTTCCCTCCCTCCCACTGAACTCCTTCTTCTTTTCTGTTTTCATGTTTCTCTTTTTGTGACATGGTGAGTTTCATTAGGGCTGCTTGTTGGTCAATTACAGAAGTATGGGCCACTTAGCAGGGACTTTCTACAGATCCTCAGGGACAGGTAGGGCTTCACAGCCCTTTCTCCATGATGGGCTATTTATGGGTCTGATATGTGGTGGTCTTTTGCAGGTAATCAGGGCTGCTGAGAGTTCAGTGCAATGAACTCAGTGCACTTCAGAGTGAAATGGCCCTGCTTTGCCCAGAAGACTTCATTCTGGAACACTCCACCCTTACCTTCAGCTCTTATAGTATTTCCTTCCAGTTTTCTTGTTGCTCCCTAAGTGTTTTAGGAGGATAATATAGATGTCTTATTTAGGGCTGATCATTCAGGAATCATTTAATCTTACCACTTTCAACAGTTGTGAGGTTTAGTAGCAATTACTTTCCATAGCCACAAAAAAAAAAAGTTTTTTTGACCAAATATGGTGGCAGCACTATTCTATGGGCATAAACATAGATATTCCAAAGGCATTTTGATAGGCATATTATATCCGTTTAGCATATGTGTGTGTGTGTGTGTGTGTGTGTGTGTGTGTGTGTGTGTGTGTATGGCTATGTCCCCTCTATCCATGAGCTTTTGACCAGGTTTAGAGTACCAGACATGAATTCTCTCCAATCAGAAGGAAGTTGGTTACCCTGAAATAGTCATGTCTACTATATTATTGGCTACATCTTGCTTAGTAGATCATCAGTGTAGTATGCCAGGTCCAAAGCTGAATATGATTTTTAGTGATGACTTTTGCACATTTCTTCAGATTAATAAACAAGAGAGCCATTGTCAGCTGAATATTGAGTGTGAGGCCAATCTGGTCTATATGATATCTATCTCAAAAAATAAACAAGAGGTACTGTAGACCATTGTGTACATTGTGTGTGAGCAAAACTGATGCTGTCCTCAAAAACTCTGAGCTGGAATATATTTCTCCACTCTACTTCACAGAGTTTTCTAAAGATTAACTAGAAGGGAGAGGATTTTTGATTTGTAGATCATATGTGAAGACTTGGGTCCGTTTGCCACAGGGCTCTGGCTTTCACAGTTCTCTTCCACAGTCCTGGGTGGAACTGAAGTTGTTGTGCTTTTTGAGGAGGCACAAAAGAGAATCCCCATGGAAAGTTAAATGAACTCAAGTTTTAATGCAGTTCTGATTGACAGGCAAGGGAAGAGTTGGGCCAAACTAAACAGTCATCCCAGGAGATGTGAACACCTTGGAAGATGAGCTCATTCTCTGCCATCTCTGTGTGCATCTTCTGTTGGGCCACAGGCCAGGTGTTTGGGGTGGGGGACTTGTGTTATTGGCAACCCCCTACAGAAAAGCAGAATTCCATGAGCCCACTGGTGAGGGATTTTGTTTGCATGCCCTACCTGTGAACTGCATTTTAAAATGCATTTTGAGCTTTGAGCTAATAATGTGAATGACATTCAGTGAGATTGCCAAATGCTGGTAATTTAGTCTCATTTTCACATTAATGTGGGCCCACCTGTGATGAATTGGAAGCTAAGTAAGCACATCAGTTTTAATTAGCTATTTCAGAGAGTGGATCTAGCTAAACAGCAGCATTTATTCTTATCTGTTTAATAGTGGAAGAGTTTAGCACATTCTTCAGAGAAGTTCATACACACCCCCATTTGTCCTTCCCATTTGATTTGCAGATATTCCTTTCAGGTGCTGGATGATGAGGTGCCTGTGTTTGCACAGATAGAGAAGGAGAGGATCACATGGAGTATTCAAGGGGAAGCATTCAGTCAATTAGTGGTGTGTCTTATATCAAGAGACATGCACTTTGGAAACTTTAAAAGACAAATTCAATCACTGGTCGTTGTGGAAATGCTGAATAGGGGATTGGTACTGGCCTTCCTCAAGCCCTGATCGGATTTAAACAGGCCACCAAGGTGTAGAATAGATCTTGGATGACCTTCTGGTTGAGAAAGAGGCTGGTTTTCGAAGCTGAGGACATGACCTTCTATTTCTAATGAAGGCAGACTGTTTTCTCATGCACTAGGGTTTAGGTAGGACCTAATGAAAAAAACTGTAAGTGTGAGGATATCTTCAATTAATATCTGTGTAAGATAAGAAATTAGTCGACAATCAGGCTTAAAAATCAGCTTCCCTTTCAAAATTACCTATAGCTGTGGTCTTTCCATTGTCCCAGAGCCAGCTCTTCTCTGCCTTACCTGTAAGTTCTTCTACCTGATCGGACTGTGAATCCCTGGAGGGAGAAGTTGGGTCTCATTGCTGCAACTCTGTCCTAAGGCTCAGACTAGTGGCTGCTCCACGAAACATGCTTCTGGGACACTGGGCCATCTCTGGACTGCAAAAACCCTAAGACTTCTGTTATGTGCTATGTCCTTTCTACCCCTTTGCTAACAGTGATCAGAATCAGATCTTCACATCTCTCCATTGGATCCTACAGAAATTGATACAGCAGTGAAGGACCATTCATGGAGAGGACTTAAGCACCCTGCTCAGATGTAGCCCATGGGCATCTCAGTCTCCATGTGGGTTCTCTAGTAAGAGGAGCAGGGGCTGTCTCTGGCATGAACTCGGTTGCCTGCTCTTTGATCACTTACTCTGGGCAAGACAACCTTGCCAGCCCATAGAGGAAGAGGATCCTGATGAGGCTTGATAGGCTAGCTACCAAGATGGCAAGGGAGAAATCTCCCTTTCAGTGGGTTAGGAAAGGGGTGAAGGGGGAAAGAGGGAGGGAGGGTGGAACCAAGAGGAGATGAGGGAGGGGGCTACAATTGGGATATAATGTGAATAAATTGTAAAATTAAAATTAAAAAATTAAAAAACAAAAACAAAACCCAATCAATCCTGAGCTTGGAGTGCTGTTTTGAATGGTTACAGTGCTTTCAGAAAACTAGGCCTTGTCATTCTTAAGCTGGGTGTTTCTTCTGTCCAACCCTCAGCCATTCCAGCATGACAGACAGACCTCTCAATCGAGGCCAAAGTAACCTTCCACCTCTTTAGGTTGTTTATAGCATGTGCTTTGTCAAAGCAGCTAAAATAAATAGCACAGATTTCTAAGTACTCATTAAATAATGTTTGTGGCTGGACACTGTGGTGCACACCTTTAATTCCAGCAGAAGCAGGCAGATCTCTGTAAATAAAATGTTAATATTCAAGTACAAAGTAATTCTCCAATATATTAATTTTTAAATCTCACCTGAAATACCATTTACACAGTATAATAATATTTTTATTTATTACAGCATAATTGACAAACCAAAATTATACTATAATTATATTTTTAGAAGTGTTCATTCTAATATGTCGATAGATTAAAGAATTTGCATCAGAACTTTTAGAAAATAATTTCTCAAGTTTTTGACTAGGAAATATATTACTTTTATATTCAGGAAGCATGCTATGAAAATATAGACTGACTTTAAATAGAAATCTTGTTGGCTAGATGTAAAATATGATATAATTTCCTATGAGACTGTCTGTGGAAGTAGCTGAGTGGAGAGAAAAATCACAAAATGCAAAATTGGTTGTGTTAGTGGAGTTAGTTTGACATCTGCCATGCTAGTACCTAGGCCTTCCTAAGACATTACCACAATACCCTGTTTTAGAGGGGAGAGGAGGTTTCAGATTGCCCCTACAAACTACGACAAAGAATCACATATGATGACTGAAAGAGAAACTAGTGGATATAGCCTTTAGTACCATGTTCTATGGCTGTAACTTATATGTGACTACGTTGATTTCTTTCATTCCCGAGTAAATACATTGAAGATAATTTTCAAGCTTCCTGACCTACTTTCTCCCTATCTTCTTTGTCAGTTACCTTTTAAAATATGAGGCTACAACTTTGCTTTAACGGGGTCTCCTTGCCTGTGAGGTACCGTCCAGATTACACATCATAGTGGACAAGTATGGTGTGGTATCTTAGTACCTGTCTTGCTTTCCCGCTCATCTCTGAACCTGTGGTAGACTTTGTCACAGCAGACTACTTCAGGCTTTTGTGTGTTATCTTGTTATTCAGATTGAATTCCCTTTTGGAAGCCTCTTCTATTTCTCTTTCTCCGTCTGGTCTTCCATACTTGTATACACCTTTAACAAAGAATTTATTTTTAAAATTTAATTTAGTTTATTATTTTTTTCCATTTGTTAACAATAGATTTTTTTTCCTCATACAATCTAATCTAAATATGGCTTTCCTCCTTCTACTTTTCCCAGTTTTGCCCCACTTCCTCGCCCTTTCTGTCTCTCATTAGAAAAGAACAGGCTTCTAAGGGATAACAAAACACAACGAAATAAAATACAATAAGGTAAAACAAAAACCATCATGTTGAAGTTGGACAAGACAAGCCAATAGAAAAATAAAAGAGCTCCAAGAGAGGGCAAAAGAACCAAAGACCCATTTGCTCACATATTAAAGAGTCCCGTGAAGGTATTAAATGGAAAGCTATAGGATGTATGCAGGGGACCTGGTTCAGACCCTTGCAGGCCCTGTGCTTGCTACTTCACTCTGAGTTCATATGAGCACTGCTCAGTTGTTTTAGACAGCTTTGTTCTTCTGGCATGCTTCATCCCTCCATCTCCCCATTCCTTCCCCTTCCTTCCAGCTTCCCTAGGCTATGAGGGGAGGAATTTGATGAAAATATTCTGTTTAGAGCTCCATGTTCCCAGGCCTCTCTCTGTGTGTAATATCTGGCTGTGGGGTCTTTGTATTTGTTTTCTTCTGCTGCAAAAGGAAGCCTCTCTGATGATGACTGAATAAGGCACCAAAGCTAAAAGTATAGCAGAACTAGCACAGCTATATCTAATGGGAACAGTGAAAGTCATAAAGCCAGCATAGCTGTTTGACAAATATCCAGCACAGCTGAGCCTAGTGATGCAAAAGCCATAGTGCTGTCCTTCACTTTTGGTCTTGATTTCCACATGTTGCAAGGTTGGAAGGCCTTTTACTATTTGTACAACTTGGAGATATTGAACTGATGGGAAATTTCTTATGAGTCATTTATGCCTTATTCCAGGAGTATTGCTTCTAAGCTTTCCCAGGAAAGTCCTGAGCATTCTACCCCTCCTGCTCTTAGGAAGATATCCTTATCCAGCCTACTTGAAGGTCTTCCTTAAGCCCTGCTGGTTGTGACTCCAATAAAAATGCCAAACACCTCCTTATGAGTCTCTAACTCCCAAGATATTTTTGGCACTCAAAACAAGATAATCAGAACAAAATAACCTTAAAAAGGTAAACAAGATTTGGTGGGCTAGAGAAATTGGCAGCAGATCAAATTAAAGGCTTCTTCCTACTACTGATGGACAAAGAATGGTATGAATAAATGATAAAAGAATGAAATAGTAATACCTTCCTTTCTGACTTTACCCATCAGAGTATAGAAGGAGATGCTAAGACTCATAGCCAAACTTTGGGCAGAGTGCAGGAAATGTTATGGAAGAAGGGGGAGACAGAAAAACCTGGAGGGGACAGGAACTCCATAGGAGACCAACAGAGCAAAAACAACAACAAAAAAAAAAACAAAAACAAAAACAAACAAACAAACAACAACAAAAAACCGAGCCCAGGGGAGCCTGCAGAAAACAATACTCCAACCAAGGACCATGGATGGAGAGGACTTAGACCCCCTGCTCAGATGTAGACCATAGGCTGCTCAGTTTCTAAGTAGATTTCCTAGTAAGGGCATCAGGGGCTGTCTCTGACATGAACTCAGTGGCCAACTCTTTGATTACCTCTCCCTCGGGGGTGCAGCCTTATAAGGCCACAGAGGAAGATGATGCAGCCAGTCCTGATGAGACCTGATAGGCTAGGGTCAGATAGAAGGGTAGGAGGTCCTCCCCTATCAGTAGACTAGGGGAGGGACATAGGGGAAGAAGAGGGAGGGTTGGTGGGAATGGGAGGAGGTGAGGGAGGCTACAGCCAGGATACAAAGTGAACAAATTGTAATAAATAACAAATTAATTAATTAATTTTAAAAGACCATTCTTTCCTAGAAAATTTACCTCATACAGTGCCATTGAGGTGTCATATGTGCAAAGAACAAAGAAAAATACCAAGATTAGACATATAAATAAATTCTACAAAGATACAAAATATAAACATTGTATTATGCCAGAAATTGAATTATAACTGCAGCAGCTTTGGCTTGAAGATTTTTCTTGGATTTAGTGACAATTAGCACTCTGACCATTAAAAGCTGATAATACACTGCTTAGGACATGGCAATCTTCTCAAGCTGGCTTGAAGATTCTCTTTCTAATGCCCTTGAAACTACGAGATTGTAAAAAGTTGGGTTGTGGGGTTGATGAGGGAAAATTGATTGTAAAAGATAACTTCATTCTGTCATGGTTTATCAATGATGACTGATGACTAAACTTATGACCAAGAGGAAGTTAAAACACATATCCAGGGACAAAAATTAGATGATCTATGCTTTGCAACAACATTAATTTATTCCTGCCTACTGAGTTCCATATAAATAAAGAAGCATTCTGACTGCCAGTTAGTCAGGATGCAAGATTCTCCCAAACCCCTGTGACTCATTCCTCCCTTGCTGACTCCTTTTCCTCTCTGTGGGACCTGGCTGCTGGCCCCTGGTACAGAATATCATTAGAAGTCATTTTATTGTTACATTTTTATTTTATTTATTTTTAGACCAGTAATATTTGTGTGTACCCTAGGTCTCTGGGCTATCTAGACTCTGTATCTTGGTCACCCAAGCAGTGTCGGTATGTTCCATTTCATAGAGTGAGCCTTAAATCAAATCAGGCATTGGTTGGTTACTCCATAAGCTTTGTGCCACAGTTGCCCTAGCATATTTTACAGGCGGGACAAACTGTGGGTAAAAGATTCTGTGGTTGTGTCTACATTTCTCTTCTGGTTACCTGCAGAGTATCTTCTCACACCGAAGACAGTAGAACATGGGGTTGGCGTTTCCATGATGCACGTGCTCCACACCTCGGTGTTCAGTGAGTTCTGTGGGTGTTGTCTTTAACAATGGGGTCTTGTCAGTTTGTGGAAATCTACCTATTGTCTTGGAAAAAGCCTGGGTTGTTTGGGGGATATTCATGGAACCCTTTTGTTCGACAACTCATCTGGATAAAACCCAGACCCAGCACTAGAAGCTTTATTTGGTGACAAGAGATGGCCAGTAGTGGATACTGTCTCCCTTATTATTTGGACATTTCATTAGCATCACCTTCATATGTTATAAAAAAGTTTCCACTGCACTAGGTTTCCATATCACCCCTCAAATGCCCTTCAGTTCTAGCTGTTTCTCCATTCCCTTCTTTAGTCCTTTCTCCCCTGCCCCTTTCCCACTTGGTCTTCCCAACTCACCCTCCATACAGGCTCCAGTCCACCATAAAATCTATTCTATTTCCTCTCCTAGGGAGATCCATGTACTCACTTCTAGTCCTTTCCTCTGTTCCCAACCTCTCTGGGTGTATGGATTGTAGTTTACTTATTTATTTAATGGCTAATATCCATATGTAAGCAAATACATACCATATTTATCTTTATTTGTCTGTGTTACCTCACTCAGGATGATTGTTTTTTTCTAGTTCCATCCATTTGCCTGCAAATTTCATGATGTCTTTTTTTTTTTTATAATAAGCTGACTGATACTCATTGTGTAAATACATTGCATTTCCTTTATTCGTTTTTTTTATTGAGAGAAATCTAGGTTGTTTCTAGTTTCTGGCTGTTATGAATAGAGCAACAGGGAGTATGGTTGAACAAATGTCCCTGTGGTAGGATGAGGCATCCTTTAGGTATAAGCCCAATATTAACATAGCTGGGTCTTGAGTTAGATCCATTCCCATCTTCCTGAAGAACTGCTATTCTGATTTCCATTGTGTCTGTACAAGTCTGGCGGAAGTCTGTACTCTTCTGCCAGCAATGGCTTCACGGTCCCTTTGCTTCACATCCTAGCCAGCAGGAGCTGTGATTTTTTGTTTGTTTGTTTTGTTTGTTTTTTTATCTTAGCCATTCTGACTGGTGTAACATAACCTCATAGCAGTTTTCTTTCTTTAAGTGTTTCTCAGACATTTGCATTCCCTCTTTGAGATTCAATGTTTAGGTTTCAATGCCCGCCAACTCCCACCCCAATTCTGAGGTTATGAACACATCACTGTATTTATCTGTTTTTTTGTTTTTGTTTTTATTTTTAATGTAGGTCCTGGGAATTCCAACTCAGGTCCTGTACAGCAAGTTTTTTTTTTTTTTTTTTTTTTTTTTTTTTTATCTACTGAGCCATCCCTTCAGCTCTGCACAACAGTTCTTAAACATCACCATTCAGAACCATCTGAGAATAGCTTTAAATTTGATACAAGGGCTTAGGATATCACATTTAGACTATCAAGGCTTCATGCACTTTAAATTTTAGCATTGACTACCAATTACATTATTTAGCATTTCTGTCTTATTATATACTTAGTGTTATAACTTAGATATTAGTATTTGTTTAATTTTAGTTAAAGAATTTTGTTTAGTTAATAGTTTAAGGTTGATAATATTGTTTTGAACTGAATACATTTTGTCCTTCTGAAGTTCTAAAGTTGAAATAGTACCGCTGTGCTGAGGTTAGAAGGTGAAGCCTTTCTCAGGTAATTAACTCTTTGTCAGAAATGGACAGACAGCAGAATTCTTCTATGCCTCCTGAGGATAAAGTCACAGGACAGTTATGTCCAGGCAAGAGGATTCACACTAGAACCGACAGGTACTGGCTTCCTGATCTCAGACCTTCTAGCCTACAGTGTTAAGTAGAATCAATGTCTGTTATTTAAATGTCTCTACTTATGGCTCAGGTTACAAAACCCTAAGAAATTTAAGCTAGCTGCTCTGCTGGACACATGCAAAGATAGCATTTCACTGTACTGTGCTTCTCATGGTCATTTCCTGATCCCACCTCCGTACATGAAACATTCTCTCTGATTCTTTAGCGATTGTCTTCCATGTTTGACATTTTCACTAAAATCTGATAAAATTTACTTTTATTCACCTTGTGCACTGGTTAATCTTGATGGTGAGCTTGACAACTGACTGGTGTGGTAATGTCTGAAGGGAAGAATGAGGAGAAAGCCTTCAAGCTCTGATTTTCTGGCTGTTGTGAGGTAAGCTGCTCATCCTGTCACTCCTTCCCTTCAGTGATGGACAGAAACCATGAGCCAAAGCAACTTTTCCTCATTTAAGTTCCTCATCTCGGGCTTCTGTCATGGACAGAGACTGACTAATGCCTCTTGTGTGTGATAGACTGTGCTGCATGAATTGAGTTCATACTTTTCTTACCTAAGGGAAACGTTTAGCCGTAATATCTTTGAATATTTCTTTTCCTTCTATAGTTGCCTTTCTTATCACCTCCTGTGTTCCTGATTAGTTGTCTTATCCTCTTATCCTTTCTGTCACTTATCCACTTTTTATTTTATATTTTCTTCCCTTGTTATACCACTTTATGGTTAAGCACACCCTTCCTAGTTTTATATGTAACTGCTTGATTTTGTTGCTTACTATGTTTATTAACTTCTGTTTTGAATTAATATATATATATGTATGCATGTATACATATGCATATATATATTTACCCAATGTTTAGCATTTCTAGTCAACACATTCCTATTAAGTTTTTGTCTGAAACAGGAAACAACCTAGGAACCTGCTACAGAGGGCTTCTGAAAGCCAGAAGAAGAAAACAGGAAACAACCTAGGAACCTTCTACAGAGGGCTTCTGAAAGCCAGAAGAAGAAAACAGGAAACAAACTAGGAACCTACCACAGAGGGCCTCTGAAAGCCTCTGCCCTGCAGACTATCAAAACAGATGCTGAGACTTATGGCCAACTGTTGGTCAGAGTGAATGGAATTTTATGTAAGAAGTGGGAAATAGTAAGAGCTGGAGAGGACAGGAACTCCACAAGGAGAGCAACAGAACAAGAAAATTTGAACACAGGGAACTTCCCAGAGACTCATACTCCAACCAAGGAGTATTCATGGAGATAACCTAGAACCCTGACAATGCAGCCACTTCTGGTGAGAACTGATAGACTAAGATCAGAAAGAAGGAGAGGAGGACCTCCCCTATCAGTGGACTTAGGGAGGGGCATGCATCCAGAAAGGGGGGGGGGGAGGGTGGGACTGGGAGAGGAGGAGGGAGGGGTTTATGGGGGGATACAAAATGAATAAAGTATAATTAATAAAAGTTAAATAAAAAATTAAAAACAAGTTTTTGTCTGATATTTTTCTCTGACACGGAGGTATTATGTCATTACTGATGGGCCTTACATAAGGTTGCAGATTGTTTTGAACTATTTTAAGTGTAAATAAAAATACTAGCATTTGTATAAAAATTACCAATTTAATCCAGTGGGAATGGCCCCATAACTCAGTAAGCTTATATTTCAATTTTGATCTTATGTGATTAAGAATAAAATGACATTCTTTAAAATATGAAACCTGCTACTAGAATATAGTTTTGTTTAATTTTATCTATGCATATATGAATTTAGGATATTTATTTTTTATTACAGTTAACATACTACTTATGTCATTTTTAATTGAAGATTTAATTTTTTATTTGAAGGTATACTGCTAAAGTCCTATAGTAGTATCTAACTAACTAGCAGAGCCACAGGAAACTCGTGACAAAGTGAGTACTGAATAAAATTTCTACATTATTGAGAAATTTGTTTCTTTAGCATATAAAATTATCATATTATAATATTGATTTTTTTCATTAAAATGTTTTGAAATATATGACTTATGAGCCACAGATATTCAGCCGACTTTTGTTTTTTAGCATGCTATATATAATTTACTTTCGTATTCCTGTGACACACTCAAAACTCAAGTGAGATATGTAAGGAATATGGCAGTACCAATTCCATTATATGCCTTATGAAACCTGAACTGGCAACTGGCAAAGATGATTTTGTGTTTTCTAAATGTAAACTCCTTGCTTTCAGTCCCTCACATCATACTTCTTTGAAACACATCCTGCCACTTGGAGGATTCAGGGGTATAATCTCTAGAAAAATAAATTACACTGTCTCCTAATGATTATTTTCCAAATGTTCTGGCATAGATCTGGGAGAAATCTCCTTAGACAAGTTAATCCTCAAAGCAATGTATTTTTAAGATATTATTTTTTATTATTATCATTTATTAAAATATATTCACTTTGTAACCTGGCTGTGGCCCCCTCATTCGTCTCCTCCCAGCCCTACCGTCCCTCCCTCTTTTCCCATGCTCCTCCCCAAGTCCACTGATAAGGGAGGTCTTCCTCCCTTTTCCTCTGACCCTAGCCTGTCAGGTCTCATCAGGGCTGGCTGCATTGTCTTCCTCTGTGGCCTGGCAAGGCTGCACCCCCCAGGACTTGGTGATCAGAGAGCCAGCAACTGAGTTCATGTCAAAGACATTCCCTGTTTCCCTTACTAGGGAACCCACTTGGAGACTGAGCTGCCATGGGCTACATCTGAGCAGGGGTTTTAGGTCCTCTCCATGCAGTCTCCTTGGTTGGGGTATCATTCTCTTCAGGGCACCCAGGGCTCAGTTTTTATGGCTCTGTTGATCTCCTTTTGGAGCTACTCTCTGCTCTGTATCTTTCTATCTCCTTCTTTCATAAAATTCCCTGCATTCTGCCCAAAGTTTGGCTATAGGTCACATCCTCTGCTTTGATACTTAAACTTTAGTTTTGTGCAGGGTGGATCTATTTGCATTTTTCTGCATGTAGATATCCAGTTAGGCTAGCACTATTTGTTTAATATGTTATCTTTTTCCATTGTATTGTTTTTGGCTTCTTTGTCAAAAATCAAGTATCCATAGGTGTGTGGGTTTATTTCTGGGTCTTCTATTCAATTCCATTGATCCACCATTCTGTTTCTCTGCCAGTACCATGCAGTTTTTATTACTGTTGCTCTGTAGTACATATTGAGATCAGGGATAGAGATACCTCCAGAAGATCTTTTATTGTGCAGGATTGTTTTAACAATTCTGGGTTTTTAAAGACAGTCTTTTAGGAAAATTCTTGGTTAGGTTTTTGTAACTTGACACAGGGTGGGGCCATATGGGAAGAAGGAATCTTAGCTGAGAAAATTTCCTCTATCAGACAAGCCTGTGGGTAAGTTGTGGGGGCATTTTCTTGATTATTTATTGTGTGGGTGGTTCCAACCATGGAGAGGTTGACCTGGATTATTTAAGAAAGCAGGCTAAAGAAGCCATGAGGAGCAGGTTAAGCCTGTAGACCAGGGAGGGACATCCTTTACTCTGAGAGTCGCTATTCAGAAACACATCAGCCTCCTTTATGGCTGTAGCTTAAGCCACAGCTGAGCAGTAGGATGCTGCTCCTTAATGTTGATCCTTCTGGGAAGACAGAAGGAATTCTGTTTGTGATACACAGTGGTCTCCACTGATGTCCTGCTCCTACATTTCCCTTCAATGTCTGTGTTGCTCCTGTCTTCCACACTAAAGACTCCGACATAATTTTGGAAGTACTGCCTTGACTAGGTCATAAGCATAAATGAGTGTATAGTTAGCAAAGCAAGCTGTGGAAGCTCAGCTCACACCCAGTTCAGATGTGTCTAGATGATTGGTTTGTTGTTTGTTTTTGAATTTCCAGGGAAGGAAAATGAACTGAATATCCATTGTTTAACACTGACTAAATCTAAATGAAAACATGACAATTTCTCCGGCAGATTTACTTTCCTAATTATGCTTGGCGAATGTTTCCACTGACTGATGGAAAGAGATGGTGCCTGGGAGAATGCCAAATGGCAGAAGGAAGTGTGACCTGAGATTAAAAATGTCCAAGGGTAAACTCCTGAGTGGACAATCTTCAACAAAATTTTTAAAAATAGATGACGTGAATGGCATTATTCTTTCAACTCTGTCCATTCCCTCCTTGACTTCGAAAAAGGATTTTCTTGGCTGAAATACAAACACTAGCTTTGCCTTGCTACTATTTGACAGGAATAATGATGTTGTTTCAACTTTAGAGTTTAGTGTAACATTTTTCAAAGAGGAATATTGGCAAATGAAAGAGTGTATTCACTGTATATGGTGCTGGACTAAATAACATGTTCATATAAGCATGAACTTTGACAATATTCTATCCTGTATTCCTCTCCCCTCTTTCTCAACCTCTTCTTGCTAGTTCCTTTGCTGCTGCTCTATTGTCATATATACATACATATTTTAGAGAGCTATGTGAAATACTTAAACCACAAACAAGAGAAAATGGGATACTTGTCTTTCGAGACTGACTTAATTTTTTTAGTCTGATCATCTTCAATTGCATTCCTTTCCCCAAAACAACCTAACCTCATTATTTCTTATAGGTGAAAAATTTCATTATTCATATACACCATATTTTTCTAAGCACTCCTCTATTGTTAGATACATAAGTTGATCCCATGACTTACTTTTGTGACTGGTGCTGCAATAAACATTGATGCGACACTAAGTCTGTGTGCATTGGCTCGGGAAAATGTCCAGGAATGTAGTAGTTGGGTCCTGTGGTAGATTTTTTAAAATTTTTTATCTTGTTTTCTAATTTTTAAAATTAATTTATTCATTTTACATCCTGATTGTGGTCCCATCCCCCATCTCCTCTTCGTTCCACCTCCCTCAGCCTTCCCCCATCCCTGTCCCCTAGTCTTCAGAAAGGGGGAGCCCTTCTTTCTTACCAACTGATGCCAGACTATCAAGTCTCTTCAGGACTACGTGCATCCTCTTCCTCTGTGGGTTGGCAAGGCTGTCATGCCCGGAAGACATGATCAAAGAGCAGGCAACAGAGTTCATGTCTGAGAGAGCTCCTGGTTCCCTACATGTAAGTGACCTACATGGAGACTGAGCTGCATATTGGCTACAACTGAGCAGGAGGCCTGGGTCCTCTCCATGCATAGTCCTCGGTTGGTGCATCGGTCTCTGCAGGGCCACCTGGACTCAGGTTTTTAAGAGAGCTACTGATATTTTGAATTAACTTTGTATCCAACTTTGCTGAAGGTATTTATCAGCTGTAGGTGTTCCCTGGTAGAATTTTTAGAATAATTTATGTATACTATCATATCATCTGCAAATAGTGATAGTTTTGATTTCTTCCTTTTCAATTTGTATCCCCTTGATCTCCTTTAATTGTCTTATTGCTTTAGCAAGGACTTCAAGTACTATGTTAAAAAAGCATGGAGAGAGTGGGACCTATAAGAAAAAAATGAGGTTAGGTTGTTTTGGGGAAAGGAATGCAATTGAAGATGATCAGACTAAAAAAATTAAGTCAGTCTTGAAAGACAAGTATCCCATTTTCTCTTGTTTGTGGTTTAAGTATTTCACATAGCTATCTAAAATATGTATGTAAATATGACAATAGAGCAGCAGCAAAGGAACTAGCAAGAAGAGGTTGAGAAAGAGGAGAGAGGAGTACAGGATAGAATATTCTCCCTTGCCTTGTCCCTGATTTCAGTGGTATTGCTTTAAGTTTCTTTCCATTTACTTTGATGTTGGCTATAGGCTTGCTGTATATTGCCTTTACTATGTTTAGGTAAATACCTTGTATCCCACATCTCTTCAGGACTTTAAACATAAATGAATGTTGGAGTTTATTAAATGCTTTTTCAGTATCTAAGGAGATTATCATGTGATCTTTTTCTTTCAGTTTGATTATATGGTGGATTACAATGATGGATTTCTGTATATTATCCACTCCTGCATACCTGGGATAAAGCCTACTTAGTCATAATAGATGATATCTTTGATATGTTCTTGGATTTGGTTTGCGAGTATTTTATTGAGTATTTTTGCATCAATGTTCATAAGAGAGACTGGCTTGAAATTCTCTTTCTTTGTTGGGTTTTTGTGTGATTTAGGTATCAAGGTAACTGTGGCATCATAGAATGAATTTGGAAATGTTCCTTCTGTTTCTATTTTGTGGAATAGTTTGACGAGTATTGGTATTAGCTCTTCTTTGATGGTCTGGAAGAATCCTGCACTGAAACCTTCTGGCCCAGGACTTTTTTTGGCTGGCAGACTTTTGATGACTGCTTCTATTTCCTTTGGGGATATAGGACTATTTAATTTGTTTGCCTGATCTTGATTCAACTTTAGTAAGTGGAATCTATCAAGAAAAATTTCCATTTAATTTAGATTATCAAATTTTGTTTTACATAGGCTTTTGAAGTAGGACCTAATGATTCTTTTGATTTCCTCAGTATCTTTTATATCCCCCTTTTCATTTCTAATTTTGTTTATTTGGATAGTGTCTCTGTCTTTTAGGTAGTTTGGCTAAGGGCTTGTCTATCTGGTTGATTTTCTCAAAGAACCAGCTCTTGTTTTATTTTTTTAATTTAATTTAATTTTTATTCTTTGAATTGTTTTTTTTGTTTCTAATTTATTGACTTCAGCCCTGAGTTTGATTATTTCCAGCAGTCTACTCCTCTTGCGAGTGTCTGCTTCTTCCCCCGCCCCCACAGCTTTCAGGTGTGCCATTACATTGCTTGTATGAGATGTTTCCAATCTCTTTATGAAGACACTTAGTGCTATGAATTTTCTTCTTAGCATTCTTTTCCCTGTGTCCCATAAATTTGAGGAAGTTGTGTCTTCATTTTCCATTGAATTCTAGGAAGTCTTTAGTTTCTTTCTTTTCTGAAGCAGTTGACATTGAGTGGAGAGTTGTTCAGTTTCCATGTGTGTGTAGATTTTTTGTTATTTCTGTTGTTATTGAGCTCCAGCTTTAATCCATTGTGGTTTGTATCTTTGAGGCTTGCTTTGTGACCTACTATATGGTCAGTTTTGGAGAAGGTTCTGTGAGGTGCTGAGAAGAAGGTATATTCTTTTGTATTTGGGTATAAAGTTCTATAGATGTATGTTAGGTCCATTTTATTCATGACATCTGTTAGTGTCATTATTTCTTGGTTTAGTTCTGTTTTATTGATCTGCCCTTTGGCGAGAGTGGGGTGTTAAAGTCTCCAAGTACTAATGTGTGGGGATCCATGTGAGGTTTAATCTTTATTAATGTTTCATTTATAAATGTGGGTGCCCTTGTATTTGGGACATCAATGTTCAGAATTGAGATGTCATCTTGGTGGAATTTTCCTTTGATGAGTATAAAGTGGCCATCCTCATCTCTTTTGATTAATTTTGGTTGGAAGTCTATTTTATTAGATAGTACAATAGCTATTCATACTTGCTTCTTGGGTCCATTTGTTTTGAAAACCTTCTTCCATCCCTTTTCTCTCAGGTAATGCCTATCTTTGTAGCTGAGGTGTGTTTCTTGTTTCTGGGAGAAGCGTTATCTACTCATGCAAGGTACTTCAATTCCAAACACATTTTTTAAAAAGATTATGTTTTTAAATAGACTTATAAAATAGTAGATTCCCACTGCATGTTTTCATACACGCTTAGTTTTGGTTAACCTTCTCCCCAACCCACTCTCCTCTACACTATCCCCTGAGGCCCATTTCTGCTAAAATGTTTTAGCCTCTGGCTTTAACTTCTTTTAAGTCTTA
Source organism: Meriones unguiculatus (assembly GCF_030254825.1). NCBI lineage: Eukaryota > Metazoa > Chordata > Mammalia > Rodentia > Muridae > Meriones > Meriones unguiculatus. The sequence goes on along the minus strand of NC_083354.1, from coordinate 95,036,323 downwards.
TTTATTTATTTATTTATTTATTTATTTATAATAGATTCTTCTCTCATTCCATACATCCTGACCTCTATTCTTCCCAGATCTCCTCACCTCTCTTCTCTCTCAGATTCACTTCCAGTATGTTTCCTCTTCATAAAAGAGCAGGCTTCCAAGAATTGACAGCAAAACAGGATAAAACAAGGTATAATAAGACAATGCAAAAGTTCTCATATTGAGGCTGGACATGGTAATCCAATAGGAGGAAAAGAGTCACAGAGCAGATGAAAGAATCAGAGATACACCTGTTCCCTTTGATCAAGGAGGTCCAGTAGTGATCTCTATACAATCCAGGCTGATGCTAGGACAGAAGGTCAGTCTCTGAAAACTGACAGAGGTGATCCATTGCCAAGGACAACGTCCACAGAATTCATTGAATGTAGAGAGGTCAATCTGCTGCCTGCAGGGAACTCCTTTACTTTCAAATTCTATTGCTCTGCTGTCCATCCTCACTTAACTCCTTGCCAACAAATTGCCCTTTTCTAGCTTCCTATCCTTTATAAGCATTGCAATTAAACACTAACTATTTGAAGCTAGCATCTCCTAGAGAGAACATGTAGCTTTTGTCTTTCTGTGCCTAGGTCATCTCTCTCAGTTTGTTTTTTCTAATTCCACTCATTTTCCTGAAAATTTCATAATTTCACTTTCTTTTCAGATGAGTAAAATTCTATTGTTTATATGTAGCACCATGTCATTATTCATCAGTTGATTGGCATACAGGCTTTTTACAGTTCTTGGCTGTTGTGAAGAGAGCAACAATGAACATGGATATATAAGTATCCAGGAGTGATTAGCTGGGCGATATGGCAGATCTATTTTTAGTTTTGTTTTGTTTTGTTTTGTTTTTAAGAAACTTCCACACTGACTTTCATAGTAATTATACCAGTTTACACTCCCACCAACAATGAATTTAGTGTCTCATTTTCCAACATCCTTGCCATCATTTGTTGTCATTTAAAAAATTAATAGCCATTTTTTGATTGGGGTGAGGTGGAGTCTCAAAGTAATTTTAATTTGTCTTCTTGTGATAATTAAAGACATTGACACCCCCCACTTGAGACTGTAATGTAATTTCAACATTTCTCCTTTCCTGTTTGTCTATCCAAGTCCTCCCATATACCCTTCCTCACTCTTCTTCAGATTCATGCTCTGTTTTATCACTAATTGTTGATTGTACACATTGGAATGTTTATGTACATATATTATTAAAAATAACCTGTTCAATCTACCTGTTTGTATGTTTTCATGGCTGACCACTAGACAACCAATTCGTGGGCTCTTCCCTGAGGTAGGCCATCTCTCTCATTCTCAGCTTTCCTCAGTTGCCTGTAGTTCTTGTGAAGCCTTGTGGTTCTTTCTTTCTTTCTTTCTTTCTTTCTTTCTTTCTTTCTTTCTTTCTTTCTTTTCTTTCTTTCTTTCTTTCTTTCTTTCTTTCTCTCTCTCTCTCTTTCTCTTTCTTTCTTTCTTTCTTTCTTTCTTTCTTTCTTTCTTTCTTTCTTTCTTTCTTTCTTTCTTTCTTTCTTTCTTTCTTTCTTTCTTTCTTGGCATGTTAACTTGGTGTCATCTTTGTCCAGGTCATGTTGGTGAGAATTTATGGATGTACCTTCTTATAATGCTAAGAGATACAATCTGGTAGCGTGCTCCCTGATTCTTTGGCTCTTACAGTCTTTGCAGCCCCTCTTCCATAAGGCTCCCTGAGCCTTAGCGTGGGAGTAGATGTATGAATTGGGATTGGACTCCACAACTCTGCATTTTGATTGGTTGTGGTTTCTTGAAACAGTCTCCATCTGTTACAAAGAAAAGGTTTTTTATATATATTAGTGGTGAAGATTACATTTATCTGTGGGTAAGAGGACAAATGTTTAGAGATGTTATTAGTGATTATGCTGGTTTAGTAAATTAGTTCTTGTAAAGACTCCTCCAATAACTATGACTACATTAGTTAGTGTGCACTACCAAGAATTGTTTCCCACTTTCAACAAGTGGGTCTTAGTATAATTACAGAGCATTTGGATATTGTTAGGACCAATTAATGAATGATGAGGCTCACAGCAGATCTTCTATGAAAGAGGTTTATTAGGTGGTTATGAAGAGAGGGAGAAAAGGGAGAGCAGGACATGATGGGGAGAAAGAGGGGAGGCGCCTCGGTAGAGAAATGGAGAAGGCAGAGAAGCCAAGAGAGACCAAGAGAGAAAAAGACCAAGAGAACAAGAGAGAGGAGACCGGGTTGTCCCTTTAAGGGGCAAGATAACCACGCCTACCAGATGTGGCCACCTGGCTGGGGACACATGATGACATCATAAGTTGATAGGCAAACCAGAAGCAGGTTTTGTTCCAAAATACTAACAGTTATCACCAAGGTATCAGAGCTACTACTGCTGCTATTGTGCCATGCTGGTCCTAAACGTGGTGCAGAGTCATCATCATGCAGAGGGATGTTGATTGCCTTCCTCCTTTAGAAGCTTGCACAGCGCCTTCTGGTACCATGAAATCTTGTCACCAGGGATGGAGGAACATTTAGTTCAGTTTCAGCTCTGGACCCTGTTTCTGAAGTGCACGCTGTCTTCACCAATAGAGACTTGCCTTCCACCTTGAAGGAGTAACCAAGGGCAAGAGCAATAGGCGGTATGTTTTGAGTTTCTCTTGGGCAGCCCTGGCCAACAACTTAGAAGAAGACTTGTCATGTCTGGTGTTAGTGGTTTTGCTAAGTGGTCTTTGGCTCACTTTATCTGCCTCCCTCCTTCAGGATTTACCTCCTTCCCTTTTCCCTATAGAGCCCTCCTTTTCCTATTTTTTTTTTTTAAATCAGGTCTACCATTTACCCTCCTTTAACCTTCATCTGTACTGAACACTTTAAAAATGTCTTTTAGAACTTTCTCTCCCTCCATCTCTCACTACCACATCTCCCATTCTAAAGCCCAGTTTTTGATTGGCTGGTTCGTCTTCTTAATGTTTAGTTTCTTGAATTCTTTGAATGTACTAAATATTTATGCATTGTCAGATATATAGTTGAGATGGAATTTCTCCCATTCTCTTCCCTCAATTAACTTTTTCCTTTTTTATACATAAACTCTAAAATTTCATAATCTCCCATTCATCATATATTGCGAAGCACAGTCTTATTAAAAGTTCTGAACTAAGCCACCTTCTTTACAGGTATTCCCTACTTATTCCTCAAGCAGTATTAGTGTTTCAGGTTTTATGTTTAGGCTCTTGATCTATTTGGAGGTGATTTTTGTTCAGGATGAGATACCCAGTTTTCTCAACATTATTTATTCATTTGTCTTCTTTTGAGTAAACATATTTTGCATATTTTTCTAAAAACAGGTAGTTGAGGCAATTGTGAGTGGTTTACTTTGTATGGGAAAGGTATAGGTTTTGTAGTTTAGTTTTGTACCCTGCTACTTTGCTGAACTTGTTTATTAGATCTAATTTTTCTAGAGGAGCCTTTCTAAGGTCTCATAAGTGCAGAACCACATCATTTGCAAATAAGGAGACTTTGACTTTATTTATTCTTTATATCACCTTTCTTCTCTTTTGTCTTACTGTTATAGCTAAGACTCCAAACAGTGTATTGAGTACGGATGCAAACATTGACCTCTATTGTCTTGTTCCTGATTTTAGTGAAAATGCTCTCTATTTACTGTGATGTTAGCTATAGTTTTTGGTCCATAGCCTTTATTATGTGGAGGTATTTTTCTTACGTTTCTAGCTTTTAGGGCTTTTATCACAAAGAACTATGGCATTTTCTCAATACATTTTTATGTATCTGTTGAAATGATCTTGTGGTTTCTATTCTTTATTTCTATTTTGTGGCATAAACAGCTTTAAATGCAGATTTATTGATTTGCATGTATTGAATTATTCCTAGTTTTTTGAATGAAAAATATTTGGTCATGATTAACAATCTTTTAAAATGTGCTTTTAAGTTTAGTTTGTTAGTTATATTATTCAGAAGGTTTGTACTTTTGTCCACAGGTAGCATGACATAGAATTCTTTTTTATGTTTTTATCTTTTTTTTCTGCTTTGGTATCAAGATAATACTTGGTAGTATCCCCTCTATTTCTATCATTTGGAATTGTTTGAAGAACACTTCTATTGGCTCTTCATTAAAGTTTGGTAGAATTCTACACTGACTCTAGTAAATCTAGTAAATCTAGGACTAGATTTACTTTAGTTGGGAGATTTTTTTTTTTTAAGTTTTTGAGACATAATTTCTCTCAGTAGCCTTGGCTATCTTGGATTCTCTTTGTAGACCAGGCTGGCCTTGAACTCACAGCCATCCACTTGCCTCTGCCTGGATGTTGGGATTACAGGGGTGCGCTAATGCACACAGTTGGGAGACTTTAAAAAAACACTGCTTTATCTTATTTTATATAGTACATATTTACATTGTTTTTCTCATCTTAGTATAAATTTGGTAATTCATGAATTTAAAAATGTATCTATTTCTTTTACAATTTCCAATTTAGTGGAATATATTTTAAAGTGTTTCCTAAGGACTTTCTGAATTTCATTGTTATCTTTTATAATGTTTCCCCATTCTATATCTACTTATTGTTAACTTTACAGTCTTTTCTTTTTCTTTAGGCTAACTGCTATGAATATGTTAATTTTCTTTTTCAAATGAACTAATATTTGTTTCATTAATTCTTTACAATCTGTTCCCCCATTTCATTAACTTCTGTCCTAATTTTATTGGATTTTCTCTCCTGGTTGTGGTCTGGCTTTCTTTTGTTTTTCCAAGGACCAAAGGTGCATCATTAGGTATTCATTTACTGTTTCCTTGATATATAACATAGGCGCTTAGAGCTGTAAACCTGAATTCATTGGTTTTCAGATTTTGGGATATTTTCATTTGATTTCAATTTTAAGAATTTAAAATGTTTTTGATTTCTTTAATGATCTAGTTGCCATTCAACAGTTTGTTGTTTAATCTTATTGAGTTCTGTAATTTAGCTGGCTGTTGTTTTCTAGTTTCATATTGATACTGTAAGTTAATTTCAAGAATTGTTTTATATTTTGTCATATGATCTATTTGAAAGGAAGTCCAATAGACTTTCTCTAAATTTCTTATAATTTAATTCTTTCTTTACAGCTGAATAAAATTTCATTTTGGATATGTACCATAATTTCATTATTAATCAATTGATTAATAATATATAGGCTCTTTTCCAGGCAATGTTTGGATGAACTGTTCTGTAGTTGCTAGTAGGTCATTAGATTTATAATATCATTTAAATTAGATAATTCTTCTTTGTGTTTTTCTTCGGAATAACTTGTCCCTTAATATGAACAAGCTCTTCAAGTCACCCACTATGATTCTGTTAGGGCTTGGGTTAGCTAGTTTTACGTCAGCTTGACACAAGCTGGAGTCACTGGAGAAGAAGGAGCTTCAATTGAGAAAATGCCTCCATAAGACTGGGCTGTAGGCAAGCATGTAGGACATTTTCTTAATTAGTAATTGATGTGTTCATGTGGAGTGGGGTCATCTCATTATGTACCCCATGGAGCATATCTTAAATCCAAAGAGAAAGTAGAGATTAGTAATTTTTGAAGAAGTCATGTTACCTTGGCTTTTTGTGTTTCTAATGTGTTTGCACTGGTATGTGTTCGCCAGGGGTTACGTTGTTGCTTGGATTGTTTTTTTGTTTGTTTGTTTGTTTGTGTGTTTGTTTTGCTTTTTTCTGTTCTTCTTTTGTTTTGTTTCTGAGATAAGATGTCTTTGTATAGTCCTCTCTATACTGTAACTCACTATGTAGACCAGGCTGTCCTCAATTTACAGAAATCTTTGCCTCACAAGTGCTGGGATTAAAAGCATGTGCCACAATGCCTGAGCATGTTGGATTGTTTTTAATCACATTTTTTTTTCTTTCAGTAGAAATAAGTCAATGTTTAAGAGGGACTAAGTGTCATATCTCTGTGCTAGATTGAGGTCTCGGTTGGTAGTCAGAACTTGAGCCCACGTGCTTGGGAAAGCAGGTCAGTGTTCTGCATAAACACCCACTATTGAAAAGTAGGCCCACTATGAAAACAGCAGTAGCTCATTGGACAGCGTTCTCCCCGAATTCTAATCAATGTCTTGGAAGTAAAGGAAGTACCATCTATACTAAGATGCTAGTTTCTAAGGGAATAATTGGAAATGTAGGAAGACAAATTAACGCTAGTTTCTAATACTGTGATAATAGAGGAAAAACAGAATAAACATAAAAGAAGGGGAATAATGGGACCCAGAGAGGAGATAAGGTAGCTCTCGTTAAGGACAGAACAAAATAAGATAAGTGAAACAATGAAACCAGATGGCCTAAAACAGTCTCAGCTCAGAAACCCAAACCAGTCACACATGATTTTTGGATAGTTCTTAAAAAAAGTAGTAAAATAAAAATTAAAAAGAGGGAGAACAATGATAGACCAGGCCTGATTTTTTACATTGAGTATTAAAATAGAACAAAAGTAGGGTAGAGAGCACAGGTAAGATGGGATGCAGAAATGTGACTCCCGTCTTTTGCCTGCTTGCTGGTTCTAGGCTCAACTCTTGGCGTTCATTTTTGAGCTCTTGATGCCAGGCAAATCCCTGAGTGGTCTTATTCCCATCGGGGGAGGTCCTTTACAGGTTGAAAATGTGGTCATATCCTTTGGTGAACATTTTTTTGTGTCTAGCATATAGGTTTGGAACTTGTGTTTGTATACCTCTGCAGAATCCAAATAGATCTCCACTTTGCTGAATACTAAATGATTATGACTCGGTTTCTTTTGTATAGGCTCTAGACTTGTTCTGCTGGCTGGTGTCATCATATCCTCCTTTGATATTTATTTATGTTCTCAAAGTATGTGGTTCAGGGAATGTCTAGGAGCTAATCTGCTAACTCCACTGGGTTCTTTTTTTTTTTTTTTTTTTTTTTAAAGGCAGCTTTTATATGCTCCCACCCAAAGGGTTTTCCCTGGCCTTCTCCTTCCTCTGCCTATGCTATGGCCATGTCTAACTTTTGGCTTCTTTTTCTGCTTGTTAAAAATGTTTGTTGCTCAAAATACTGTGCTGATTTTCTGAGGCTTTCTGGCTTAAGCTGGGCAATCTGTTGTTGCTTTCCCTCTCACTGGGAGAAAAGAGCTGTCTAGACCACGCTAATTCCCTTGGGATGGACTGTGGACTTTTCTGTTCTGTTTTGTAAACTTGCTGTTTTGCTTTGCTTTTGAAACTGGAGATTTATTTTGACAGCTGTTGTCCATCTTTCTCTGGGTGTTCCCTTGGGACCCCAGCAGACTGTGCCTGCCTGGAAGCCTCCATCTTTCTTTCCTCTACAGTTAATTTTTTAAAAATCAAATCAGGTAATCTTTTTCAGAAAATATCTCTGATGCTAGCATCATGTAGGCCTGTCAACTAGACAACAGAAACAGCTTCCTGCTTTGTCATTTTGTTCCATCAGTCTTCTAATAGGGGGTCTAGACTGGGTCTTCCTTAAACTGCTTGAGGCTCTTTAGCATTAGTGCTTTTTTCAAATAATTCTTAACAGTTTGGATTCTACCTACACCTGCCCTAGCCTAATTTCTCACCAGTGCCATGTCTTCACATCCTGCAATATAGATCCAGTGACCGTCTTTCCTTTTTTAAAGTGATCATGCCCTAATATTGCTCTACTGTTTCTTCTGTCTCAGGTCATACTGAAATATTGACTTGCTTCCATGCATAAACCCATTATAATAGAATGCAGAGTCAAGACATGCTTGTCTTAATCTTGAGCAGTACTTGTGTGGTATTTTTAATTTGTCATAATTTAAAAGGCTTAACCAACCAATGTCCAAAATACTACATATAAATCACATAGAAACTAAATATTCAGATATTAGGCTTATTAAATAAGTTGAGCATTGCCTAAGCAGTCTGTTTATTGGAATAACTTCTTATGCGCAAAGTCTTTAGTTGAAGATCAGAAACTTACACTGACAGGTGAATAAGATAAAATCTGATAAATAACGCAATATTAAATTGACAGCTATAGAATCAGCTTATATTTCTACAGATATGTTCTCATTTCATATTAGTATACAGGATCCTAAATACCCAAGTGAAACTAGTGTCTTAGAAAGTTTATCTTAAGGAATTTATGGGGTTGTAGGAAGTGCTGGAATGATCCAGAATGTGACTTTAGAGAAAAATAATGCCCCTGGTCTCAGGAGGGCTGTAATATGTTCTCAGTGGAACCTATTGCTCTAGTTTTCAATTACAACTTTGAATCATATTCCTTGATTAGTAACAAGCAATCAATCATAATTAATTAGTTAAAATGTTCAACCGTTAAAATCATTACCATTAATTAAAATAATTATCTGTATTTTGGCTGCACTTCATTACCATCTCAGGGCATTGCTTCCCTGTGCTACTGTCCTCTGTGTGTAGTCTCATGGAATGCAGGGCATCTGGGATCTGTGGGTTGCTCTCAAAATGGCTAGCAAATAAAAGTTTGACCTTTTTCTTGCTCTTATTGCAGCTGAGAAAAACACTCCACTACAGTATTAGGCCGTGTGGGTGAAGCTCTTTGAAATGAGTAAAAAGGGGGACTTTTTTTTTTTTAGAGTTTTCTCATTTAATTTTTTAAATGTACATTTTTAATTCTTCATTAATTACACTTTATTCACTTTTTATCCCCCCTGTAGTTCCCTCTCTCCTCTCTTCCCAATCCCTCCCTTCCTCCACCCTCTGCATGCATGCCCCTCTCCAAGTCCACTGATAGGGGAGGTCTTCTTTTCCTTCCTTCAGATCCTACTCAATTAGGTCTCATCAGCAGTGGCTGCGTTGTCTTCTTCTGTGGCCTGGTAATGGTGCTTCCCCCTCACGGGGAGGAAATTAAAGAGCAGGCCAATCAGTTCATGTCAGAGACAGTCCCTGCTCCCATTACAATGGAACCCTCTTGGATACTGAACTGCCATGGGCTACATCTGTGCAGGGGTCTTAGGTTATCTCCATCCATAGTCTTTGGTTGGAGTGTCAGTCTCAGGAAAGACCCCTGTGCTGAGAATTTTTGGTTCTGTTGCTCTCCTTGTGGAGTTCCTGTCCTCTCCAGATCTTACTGTTTCCCACTTCTTTTCTAAGATTCCATGCACTCTGACCAAAGGTTGCACATAAGTCTCAGCATTGGCATTGATAGTCTGCAGGGCAGAGCCATTCAGAGGTCCTCTGTGTCAGGCTCCTGACTTGATCCCTCTTTTCTCCTTCTTCTGATGTCCATCCTCTTGCCTTTCTGGATAGGAATTGAACATTTTAGCAAGAGTCCTCCCTCTTGATTAGTTTCTTTAGTACAGATTTTAGTAGGTTTATTGTATATTATATGTGTATATGAGTGAGTTTATACCGTGTTCATCTTTCTGCTTCTGGGATAGCTTACTCAGGATGATCTTTTCCAGATCCCACCATTTACCTGCAAATTTCATGATTTCCTTGTTTTTTATTGCTGAGTAATATTCCATTGTGTAGATGTACCACAATTTCTGCATCCATTCCTCCACTGAGGGGCATCTGGGCTGTTTCCAGCTTCTGGCTATTACAAATAAGGGTGCTACAAAAAATGGTTGAGCAAATGTCCTTGTTGTGTACTTGAGACTCTTTTGGGTATATGCCTAGGAGTAGTATAGCTGGATCTTGAGGAAGCACTATTCCTAGTTGTCTGAGAAAGCTCCAGATTGCTTTCCAGGGTAGTTGTACAAGTTTACATTCCCACCAGCAGTGGAGGAGGGTTCTCCTTTCTCCACAACCTTTCCAGCATGTGTTGTCTCTTGAGTTTTTTATCTTAGCCATTATGATGGGTGTAAGGTGAAATCTTAGGATTGTTGCGATTTGCATTTCCCTGATGGCTAATGAGGTTGAGCATTTCTTTAAGAGTTTCTCTGCCGTTCGATATTCCCCTATTGAGAATTCTCTGTTTAGCTCTGTACTCCATTTTTTAATTGGATTACTTGATTTTTTGCTTTTTAACTTCTTTAATTCTTTATATTTACTGGATATTAGTCCTCTGTCAGATATAAGGTTGATGAAGATCCTTTACCAATCTGCAGACTGTCCTTTTGTTTTGATGACAGTGTCCTTTGCTTTACAGAAGCTTTTCAGTTTCATGAGGTCCCATTTATTGATTGTTGCTCTTAGAGCCTGTGCTGTCGGTGTTCTGTTCAGGAAGTTGTCTCCTGTGCCAATGAATTCAAGGCTCTTCCCCACTTTTTCTCCAAGCGATTTAGTGTGTCTGGTTTTATGTTGAGGTCTTTGATCCACTTGGACTTTAGTTTTGTGCAAGGTTATAAGTATGGATCTATTTGCATTTTTCTCCACATAGACATCCAGTTAGACCAGCACCATTTGTTGAAGATGCTGTCTTTTTTCTATTGAATGGTTTTGGCATCTTTGTTAAAAATCAGGTGTCCATAAGTGTGTGGATTTATGTCAGAATCTTCTATTCGATTCCATTGATCCACTATTCTATTTCTATGCCAGTTTTTAGTATTGTTGCTCTATAGTACAGCTTGAGATCAGGGATGGAGATATCTCCTGAAGATCTTTTACTGTAGAGAATTGTTTTAGCAATTCTGGGTTTCTTATTATTCCATATAAAGTTGAGAATTTTTCCTTCAAGGTCTGTAAAGAATTGTGTTGGTAATTTGATTGGAATTGCATTGAATCTGTAGATTGCTTTTGGTAAAAATGGCCATTTTTACTATATTAATCCTGCCAAGCCATGAGCATGGGAGATCTTTTCATCTTCTGAGATCTTCTTCTAATTCTTTCTTCAGAGACTGGAAATTTTTTCATACAAGTATTTGACTTGCTTGGTTAGGATCACACCAAGGTACTTTATGTCATTTGTGGCTATTGTGAAGGGTGTTGTTTCCTTAATTTCTTTCTCAGCCCTTTTTTTCTTTTGTATACAGGAGTGCTACTGATTTTTTTGAGTTAATTTTGTATCCAGCCACTTTGATTAAGTTGTTAATCAGCTGTAGGAGTTGCCTGGTAGAATTTTTGGGGTCACTCAGGTATACTATCATATCATCTGCAAATAGTTATACTTTGACTTCTTCTTTTCTGATTCGTATCCCCTTGATCTCCTTCAATTGTCTTATTGCTCTAGCAAGGACTTCAAGAACAATGTTGAAGATATATGGAGAGAGTGGGCAGCCCTGCCTTGTCAAAAGGGGGACTTTTTAAAAGAATGTCTTGGGCTGGAGAGATGGCTAAGTGGTTAAAAGCTCTGTCTGCTCTTTCAGAGGTTCTGAGTTCAATTCCCAGCAACCACATGGTGGCTCATAACCATCTATAACCTCTGCTACTCTCTTCTGGCCTGCAGATGTATACACACATAAAGCATTCAAAATAAATAAAATCTTTAAAAAAAAGAAAGAAAGAATCATTAAAAGAAAGAATTGCCTTTAAAAAAAAAAAGAATGTCTTTCTTGGGAGGAAGTATTGACTTGTCTGGATTTGGAAGAGATGAGACCGAAGTGTCAAGGGTGGTTATGGGCTAGAAGTCTTTGTGTATATAGACTGTTCCCCATAGCCTCGGCTCTCAAGAGAAATATAACTATTGAACTTTCCTTAGTAGAAATTCTGAGGGCACAAATTTCTCATTAGGCCCGACAGTGGAGCTTAACCTACTACACAGCGAATGTAGATATGTTGTACTTCAGTAGGCTTCATGCTTTGTCAGATTTATGCTTTGTGCTCAGGCTTCTGGTGCAGGAGCAGCAATGAGCACCTCTAAGGATCTCAGTACAATATCTGCTGCAAGACAAATGTTTCTAAATACTCTAAATGTGCTGTTATTATCACTAAAATAAAAACGCAGCCCAAACCAAGCAAATGGCAATCAAATTACCCTTGTATTTATAGCTGTCTATATGAAACATCAAATATTATTCAAATTTTGAAGCAGAATATCACTCATAAACCCTTTACTACTTTAATATCACTAATTCATACTCTTTATTGAAAAATTTCTGTGATTGAACAGACTTTCACTAAAGAAGCTTGGTTTTATTTATAGACTGTCAAGAACTGTACATTCAGGAATTATTTCTATAGTTCATAGTGTTTATGTTTTTCATACATTTATAGCTTTGGGTTTGCACTACCACTTTAGCCAGTTTCATCCTTTCAGCATTTGGGAAATGTGCACAGAGCTTTCATTATAAAATGAAATGAGTCCCCTCAAGTCTACAAGTTGAGCTCACCAGTTTCTCAAAATATGACTACGTGTGTGTGTGTGTGTGTGTGTGTGTGTACACAGAGAGAGAGGTCCTTTCCACTCTTTAGACCATTGTACATATTCAAAGTTCATAGAAATATTTTGAGGTACATATATAACTTCTTAGTGAAATGATATGACAATAAAACAAACTGCCCATTTCTCATGCCACTTATGTGTGGCTGTTTCCTGATTAATTTTCAGCAAGTTTCATGTATCCCGTATAGATTTATTATCAGGTTCATCATGCCAGGTTCATCATGCCACATGTTGGATCTCTACCCTTATTTATCTTGCAGACCCAAACTTTGTGTCTGACTCTCAGTTTCTTCAGTCCCTATCTCTATTTTCTTGTATATTTGATTTTTTTTCAGACTCTATTTTTGAGAAAGAGAATGTATTATTTTTATTCCTCTGTCTTATTTCAGTTATCATTACTTCCAATTATTACATATATATATATATGAATATATGTATATATATACATGTATATATATATATTGCAAATGATGGAATCACTTCTGCCTGCTCCCCTACTCTTATCCCTTTTCTTCCTCCCTCCACACCTCCTATTCACTCCCCTCCCCTTCTGGTTCTTCTCCTTTTATTCTTTTTTTTTTTTGACATGATTTCATTGCATAGTCCAGGATGTCCTTGAATGTTGTGATCCTTCTTCCTCAGCCTTTAAGTGCTAAGTAGAGGCATGACTGACCATAACCAGCGAGATCTTTTCTTCCTCGCTGCTTCTTTTCTCCTTCTTTTTAAAGAAAATGTACTGTTGCATTTATTCATAGTGACAGCTACAACATCTTCTTTATCTATTTATGTGTAATAGATTGTGACCCTTAAAAAATTAGTTATTGCGGGTAGCTAATTTAGTTAAAATGAAGGAGTCAGGGTGGGTCCTAATCCAATGACTGTTATCTTTATAAAGTTTACCACACAAAAGAAAAATGATATAGAAGAACAGGTAGAAGAGAACTGTCTATGTGGTAAAGAGAGAGGGCACAGAAGAAACCTGAGAGCACATTGATCTCAAACATGTGCTTTCAGAATTGTGAAGAAATACGTTTCTGTTTAATTCACCAAGACTATGGCATGTTGCTTGGCAGCCTTAGAAAACTAATATAAACCCTTAAATTTAACTTTGCTAAGCTCACAGCCCAGTCTCATAGGGATTTGCAATATTTAGTCAAATTTATCTATGTAAAGCTTTTGCAGTGCTGCCTGAGCATGGTTAGTCCTTGCTTTAAATACTCTATATGAAAAACTATTATCACCGTTTCATTGTGAGTGGTTGGAATAGTAATATTTGTTATAATGTGGCCTATACTTTTAGTAAAATTTGAAGAATTATTTCTAATAAAAGCAACTCTTGTAGGAATGAGGTATCAATTACATACTGTGAGTGACATTAGAGAGTTTATTAACATCACTTTTGAGAAATATTTTATTTTTGAGATAGTGTTTCTCTGTGTAGCTCTGGCTATCCTGAACTCACTTTTGTAGACCAGGCTGGCCTTGAACTCACAGCGATTTGCCTGCCTCTGCCTCAGAGAACACTGGGATTACAGGAGTGTGCTCTCATGTCCAGCTGAGAAGTAATTTTAGAGCATCTTTCTTACATCAGATGCCAAATGAACAACTCAGAAAAGTATGTATTTATGATGGTCATTCATTTCTAGGGGCTTTTTGTTTACCAATATTAAAAAACACTTCCACCCAGGTAAGATGGCTCATACCCATAATCTCAGCACTTACAAGGCCAAGGCAGGAGGATTGTCATTCTGAGGCCAGCCTGGGCTACAAAGTAAGAACCTGTCTTTTATAAAAGGAGCTGAGTATGGTGGCACATGCCTATTGCTTCAGCACTCAGGGAAATAAGCAAGAAGAGCAGAAGTTTGAAACCAGCATAGTAAGACTGCTGCCACCTCCATTTTTAAAAATGGCTGATCAGGAAGTTCCCACAGGCCCCAAAACCCAATACAGGTTATTGCCATTGCTCTAACCAGAATTTTATGGCAATACTTTTTTGCTGTAGACAGACATCACATGATGCAGTAACAAGACATGGGGAAATGAAGCTGGAACTGAGCTAGAAGCTTCTTCTATGTTGACTAGCTTTTATTTTACCATTAAGTGCTAGCATGCTGGGCATGGGAAAAGTCATCAACAGTCCTACTCAGAATGTTTTGTATGGGTTTAACCAACATTTTTCTGATTGGACTTGAGACTTTTTTCAAAGGAGGGAACTCAGCAACCAATGGTCAGGAGCTGGTGGCTGACCATTGGTTGGAGATTGTAGGATCTAGGGAAGAACCTGCTACTATTGCTTTGCTAAATTGATATATAGTCAACATGCTTTTTCTAATTTTTACATATTTGAGCTTTTTTCCTTAAGTTTATTTTTACTGAAAAAAATTCTATTCAATATATTTTGATTATGTTTTCCCCTTCCTCAGTTTTTCTCAGATCCTCCCCACCTCCCTACCTACAAAATTTTTTTATTATCATTTATTACAATTTATTCAATTTGTTACCTGACTGTGGCCCCCTCTTTCATCTCCTCCCAATCCCACCCTCCCTTCCTCTTCTCTTTCTATGCCCTTCCCCTAGTCCACTAATGGAGGAGATCCTCCTCCCCTTCTATTTGACCCTTGCCTGTCAAGTCTCCTCAGGATGGGTTGCATTGTCTTCCTCTGTGGCCTGGCAGGAGGAGGTGATTAGAGAACCTATCACTGAGTTCATGTCAGAGACAACCCCTGATCCGTATAAGGGAACCCACTTGGAGACTCAGTCTATGGGCTACATCTGAGCAGGGGTTTTAGGTACTCTTCATGCATTGTCCTTAGTTGGGGTACCATTCTCTTCAGGGCCCCCACATTTTTATAGCTCTGTTGGTCTCCTTTTGGAACACCTGTCCATTCCAGGTCTTCCTATCTCCCCCTTCTTTCATAAGATTCCCTGCACTCTTCCCAAAGTTTGGCTATGATTCTTATCCTCTGTTTCGATAGCTTGATCAGTAGAGTCTTTCAGAGGCCCTCTGTTGTAGGTTCCTGTTCTGTTCCTTGTCTTCTCCTGCTTTTGATGTCTATCGTATTTGTCCCTCTGAATGAGGATTGAGCATCTTCCCTAGTGTCTTCTTTGTTGTTTAGCTTCTCTAGGAGTACAGATTTTAGTATGTTTATCCTCTCCTATGCATATATCTGAAATATTCTTAACTATACAACAAGAACATTTGCTCAGCCATGTTTGTAGCAACTCTATTCATAATAGCCAGAATCTGGAAACAACCTAGATGTCCCTCATCAGAGGAATGGATACAGAAATTATGGTGCATTTACACAATGGAATATTACTCACTATTTAAAACAGGGAAATTATGAAATTTGCAGGCAAATGGTGGGAACTAGAAAAGATCATCTTGAGTGAGGTAACCCAGAAGCAGAAAGACACTTCATAAGTGGATATTAGTCAACATGTTTTTAAATATTTATATTCATAGGCTACTACTGCTTCCAGATTTTGTTAGAAAAGCTTCTTGTGTGGGCCATAATGCAGACTCATAACTGGTGGAACTGACAAGAATAAGTGACAATGGAGTGCTCAGCCCTAAATGGGACATTAGCATCATCCATTTTGAAGCACAGAGAGCATATTCGTAGTGGAAATGTAAAGAATGGAGGATCCAGATGATCTGTTTTAGAAGGTGTCTCCTGGATATGGCATAGCTGCTGCACTCATAAACTCACTGGAGCTTGGTTACCTGCCTTAAAGCCTGTGTAGACTGAGTCTGCCAAAGTCTCTCCAGAAGGCATTAGTGAGGTAAAGTCCACAACTCATGCTCATGTAAGCCATCATAATTAACTGAATGGATACACACAAACACACACACACACACACACACACACACACACACACACACACACACACACACTTACCAACACACCAGACATGAGAAGTGAGAAGACTTTTTGGAAAAAAACAGTGGTAACTGGAGTGTCATGAGTGTGGGCAATGGTGGGTGAAAGTAACTAAAATCCATTATGTATATGATACCATTAAAAACAAATATTTTTCAGACTGATGAGTCAATTGGCTTAAGGAGGCAGAGGAAGGAAAGAGAGTTGACTATGGCCTCTTCCCCCAAACTTACCAAGTTGAACCCACCAAGTATAAAAAACGGAAAAATGATCTGGAGAAAACAAGAAGCAAAGAGTTGCTTGCATCACCTCTCCTGAACATTTAAGCCACTCATCCTGGAGAGAGGTAACTTCCACTTAGGCAAGGGAGACAGTATGAAGTCTAGGCTTCAGACTTGAAACCCTGTGCAAAACCCTTTCCTTTTGGCCTTACACATAGTAAAACTAATGTTGTTAAGAAAACATGACCCCTAATTATCACTTTACCTCCAAAGCTGGTTAAGGACCCAGTCTGTACTTACTGGAAACAGAAAGCTAGCACAGGGCTCTGTTTGGGTCTACTATGATGAGACCTAGAAGCCAGAAGAAACTGAAGCCCCTGTATATAATCTTGAGCTCAAAGACAGGGCATCTGTTGTTGGAGACCTGTGCGCATGTGGGATAGACTTAGGTATCAGCTACAACAGTTCTATCCTTTGATTGGCTGGGGACACAGCTGGGTTCTTTCTTTCTGAGGCAGTGCAAATGTCCATACTGGGGCACTCAGTTGTGACCCAGCTTAGTGATAACCTTGGAGGCCAAAGAATTCTCTCTAACTTATATTCCCCAATTTTGGGTTGTATAGATATTGCCAAGTCAATGCTTGTAAATGGGGCTTTACACTTGCTTCAGTGCCAGACAGGGCTCTATTCACCTCCCTGTAGGGTGAACGACCAGCTATAGACTGAACTCTGCTCTGAAGTTGTGCAAGACCTGTGACCACGGGAGTCAGACACAACCCTGTATGATGTAGTTGTCTTTCCAATTTTGTGTTTGTCTTTCAACTTTTATTCAGATTATGTAATTTTCATTATGAATTTTTTCTCTGTGTTTATGTTTATTCCTCTTATTTGTAATTTCTACAAGTGAGATTCATTCTTGATTTCTGCTTCAGAGAGAATTAGAAAAGTGGTGTTATGTAATATGTAATATGTTTACTAAACACAACACAAAGCTATAGGAATCAAACATGGTGTTAACATATAAACAAATGTATAGGCCAGTGTAGGAAGCTAAGCAGTAAGCCCATGTGCCCACAGCAATGGGATTCTTGACAAAGGTGACAATATGTATTAAAGAAAGGGTCATATTTTTTGGTTAGTGGTGCTTGAAAAATTGTATATGCAGATTTACAAGAATGAGCCAACACTTATCTCCCATCAATTATGTAAATCGTCTCACTATGGACTAATGACTTAAGTGTAAGACTGTGGAACCACTGGAAGAAAGCAGAGAGGACATGCTTCAGAACACTGAAATGGGATGGTATTTTGGGAACAGACTCTAGAGTAAAGAAACAAAAGAAGAAGCAAAAATAAGTGGAGTTAAATAAAACTAGAAACCTTTTGTTCAGCAAAGGAAACTGTCAACAGGTAAAGAGAGACCTTACCAGACGAGGATAAGATTTATACACTATATACTTGACAAAACATTGATTTCTAGGATACATAAATGCCTTAGTCAATGTTCTATTGCTGTGAAGAGACACCATGGCCATGTCAACTCTTATAAAGGAAAACATTTAATTGGGTCTGGCTTACAGGTTCAAAGGTTTAGTCCATTATTGTAGTGTCAGGGAGGAAGCATGGTAGCACACAGGCAAGAAGATATCATGCTCAAGAAAGAGCCTAGAGTTCTATACCTGGATCATCAGGCATCAGGAAGAGAGATACTAGACCTAGCTTGAGTGTTTGAAGCCTCACCCTGACCCTTGTACTCCCTCCATGACACGCTTCCTCCAACAAGACCACACCTATTCCCGCAAGGCCACTCCTCCTTAATAGTTCCACTGCCTGGTAAGCAAACATTCAAAGCTCTGAGCCTATGGGGCCATTCCTCTTCAAACTACCACAATAGAGAATTCTTTTTTAAAATATTTATTTATTATTTGCATGTACATGAATGTTTGCTTCTCTACATGTATGTGTCCCATGTGTGTTCAGTGTCTCCATAGGCCAAAGAATGGCATTAGTTCCCCTGGAACTGAAATTAGAAGCAGTTGTGAGCTGCTATATAGGTGCTGGGAACTGAACCCTGGTCCTCTGTAAGAGCAGTAAACATATTTAACCACTGATCATCTTTCTAGTCTTTATAGAGAATTCTTTAAAAACAAGAAGAAGAACAACAACCACAACAAGAAGCAAGCAAGCATGAGATACCAACTTATAAAATGATAATCAAAATTAAAAAAAAAACATTTTCTAAAAGAAGACATTTATATGGTCAACAGACACATAAAAAAATTCTCAACATTACCAGTAAAAAATACTCAACAACACTAATTGTTAGCAGGATACAAAAGCAAACGCAATGAGCTATCACCTCACCAGCGAAATGGCTATTAAACACCTGAATGTAACAAGTGCTGGACATGAGTGGGAAAAGGTAGTCATTCCATTACCCAGTGTTGTAATATAACTTAGAACAACGATTAGAGGAAAGAACGTGGAGGGTCCCTCAAACATTGCAAATAGACCCTCTATCTGACTCACTTGTCTCAATTTTGGGTATTTATCTAAGCGAGGTGAAATGGATACTTAGAAGGAGCATCTGCAATACTCTGTTCACGGCAGCACTCCTCACAATGGCCGAAAGTGAGAACAAGTGCCCATTAGCTAATGAAAGGATAAAGGCTGTGGGTATGTAGACATAATAGGATATTATTCATCTACGAAAAGAAAGACATCTGTCATTGGTGACAACGCAAATGTGTTTGTGTGTGTGTGTGTGTGTGTGTGTGTGTGTGTGTGTGTGTGTGTGATTGTGATCCTGTACAGCAGCACACTCTTACACTAGCAGCTGGACTCATGGTCTGTTCTCTTTGAGCCCCTCCCCCCTTACACATCCACTCCTGCTGAGTGCTGGAGGCTCTCCTTCTGTCCCTAGCCTGATGTTTTTTTCCTCTTGCACATTTGATCAGACAGTACCATCTACTAGCTTCTGGCTGCCTTGCTGAGGGCTGTCATGAAAGCTAATCCAGGCCAGTCTTGAGTTTCTGCTGACCCTGCAGGACTGTCTCCTTTAAAGACCCTAAAGTGTAAACTGGTAAATACCCTCTGCTTGAATTTTGCTTTCTCTGACAAGGAAGGAATTAGGGGAGTAGGTCACCACATCCTGAATGTCACTTCCAAGAGTTGTCTCAATCTGCTTTTTCCCTTCCCTCATTCTGGAAGTAATTTGTTCTTTTCCTGAAGTGGTGGCCTTTTCTAAACACCAGACTTTATGGACAGGTAGGCCCTGGTGGCAGAAAATTCCTCATCAATGAAGCTATATCAATAGGAAAAACATTCTTTGAAAACATAGTAGCCATAGTAATGATGTTGGGGCCCTGTATAATTCCACAGTGAATGAGAAGTTTAGCCTGGAAGGAATATTCTCAGTGTTCCTCAGGCCAGCATTGGCAGGATCACTTCTCTTGCTCAGGGGAGGAGGCGCCTATTCTTAAGTAAGAACTATCTAATTGACTCATTTAGGGAGACCACGAGGGGGTTTCAGATACTGGCATAAAATTGATTTTCTGCAGGTTGGTTGGGTTAAGTTAACAAAAACTACACACTGGCCTTAAGGAAAAGGCCACTGAAATGTTCTATAATGTGAAAATAATAGTTACAAGATCATTGGGGGATGAAGATTCTGAAACCTTTTTTTTTTGGTAGTGATCAGCAGTTTAAGGCTTGCACTGCCTTGGTGGATATAACTGAAGCCTTGAGGTGTCCTCCTGATGACAGTTCTTCAGAGACAAACCTTCCACAACTTCTACAACCCATAGCCTGGAACTTGATTTAAGTGCTGCGAGCTATCAGAGAGGATTATTGTTGTGTGTTCTATTTTTATTGCTGTTGTTAGAATTTCTGGCAACCCCCGATGGTTTTTGTTTCTTGTATTCGCAAAGAAATGCACTCAATGTGTGGCTGCCTTGGTGCGTTGGCCTCCACTATTACCATGTCTTGTATGCATGGGCTGGATCGGAACTCAGAGTTCCTTTGATAAGGTTGGTGTATGCATATATTTTGTAAATGTGATTTGAGGTAGGATTTGGAAAAATATGAATCTAATGATGGTTCACTAATTCAGCAAGTTCCATGTGGAGTGTGTCCTTGTTGTCAGGGGTAAGGAAATGTGGCCTTCTTAAGTTTATCTAAGTGATAACAAACAAAAACAACTTTTGAATTGTTTCAGATTAACTCTCAGCCTGATGTGTATTATACAGTGGAAGCCATGGGAAGGAATAAGTTGACAATGGCAACATCTATAACCCGGAAGTGCTTGACATCTCAGAACAGACTGCACTCTGGCTTCCTAGAGGGTGTTCGAAATGTTGCCAGTGTTTTTCTGCAAATTGGTTACCCAACTGTTGCTTCAGTGCTACACTCTATCATCATTAAAGTGGGTCCTGGCTTTGTCTGTGGAGACTGACTACACCTTCCCACTTGCTGAGAAGGTCAAGGCCTTCTTGGCTGCTCCATCTGCATTTGTGGCTGCTGCCCCTGTGGCTGTTCCTGGTGCTGCTGAAGCCAAGGAAGTGTCGGAGGAATCACATGAGGATATGAGATTTGGTCTCTTTGACTAATCACTTCTAAAAGCAACCAGTTCAGCCAGCTTATTTTGAAAAACATAGAAATAAAAAAAAAAAAAGGCAATGAGTGAGTGATCTTCCTTGGTCTTCCTATTTCTTTCTAAAGCTTTCTCCTCCCCCCCCCCCGAAAATTGTCTTGTAATCAAGAGATGAGATTACTTTGCAATTGTTACTATGTTTTATTTCTGAAAGAAGAAAATTTCAGAAAACTCCATACTGCTTCTTTGATGTTTCAATGAAAAAATTTTGAGGAGCCAGCTGTGGTGACTCAAATCTATAAACTTATGTTTCAGGAGGTGGAGGTAGGAGGATTACTGTGAGTTTGCAGCTAGCCTGAAGCAAAACATGGAAAAACAAAATAAAACAAACAAACAGAATCCTGAAGAGCCATGCATATATCTGGGATTAAATACAATGAAAATCAGGTTGCAATGTTTGCTTAAAAAACTTTTTTTTTTTTTTTTTGGTGGTGCTCGGGATGAAGGGATGGAACCCAGGACCCTGAATATGCCTCCTAGACCTTCATGAGTGGGTACGCTTATTGAATTTAGATTCATTTTGAATATTTTAAATAGATGTTCTAAAATTTTAAATAGATGTTTGGTTTTTCTGTAGATTAACTTGAGGAAAATACAAAAGCACACACACACTCACACACACAAACATAAACATTAGAATACAGGTACTCATGCCAGAAAAGGGCATCAATCAGATCCCTATAGCTGGAGTTACAAGTAGTGGTAAACTGAGAGCCACAAAAACCACATAAAAATGGGTGCAGGGGACTATCAAAGCAGATGCTGAGACTTCTGGACAACTGTTGGGCAGAGTGCATGGAATCTTATGAAAGAAGTGGGAAATAGTAAGATCTGGAGAGGACAGGAGCTCCACAAGGAGAGCAACAGAACTAAAAAATTTGAACACAGGGGTCTTTCCAGAGACTCATACTCCAACCAAGTACCATGGCTGGAGATAACCTAGAACCCCTGCACAGATGTAGCCCATGGCAGTTCAGTGTCCAAGTGGGTTCCATAGTAATGGGAAGAGGGACTGCCTCTGACATAATCTGATTGGCCTGCTCTTTGATCACCTCCCGCTGAGGGAGAAGCAGCTTTACCAGGTCACAGTAGATGACAATGCAGCCACTCCTGATGAGATCTGATAGACTAGGAACAGAAGGAAGGAGAGGAGGACCTCCCCTATCAGTGGACTTGGGGAGGGGCATGCATGGCGAAGGGGGAGGAAAGGTGGGATTAGGAGAGGAGGAGGAAGAGGTTTATGGGGGGATACAAAACTAATAAAGTGTAATTAATAAAAAATAAAAATACTCCCCCCCCCAAATAAATGGACACAGGGAATCAAACTTAGGTGTTCTGCAAGAACAGTACAGACTCTTAGCCACTGAGCCATTTCTCCAGCCATCTTAAAAATAACTCTTGGCTTAGAAGTACAAGACTTACTTTACTTTAAAGTTGCATGTACCAGTTTGAAATGTGTTTTATAGATGATTTTTACAATATACAGGGACATTAAAGAATAATCAGTGAAGTATAGGATGCTAGAGACAGTGTATTCTGTACCCTGTAAGACAATATCAGCACATGGAAAACATTAAATAAATATTAGTTGAATGCATGGATATTATTAGATTGTCATACTTTAGTCAAAGAACATATGTTGCAGTTTTCAGAACGGATATGATTATATACCTTCCTGTGCTACTGGTCAGAATTTGGGGGTTGATAATGCATGCTTCCTCTTTTACTGGTCACTTTATGCCAAGTATACTCCATGATAAAGGATAAGTGTTCAAATAGCCTTCTTCCAGCACTTATTTGAAGGGAAGTATAAAAAATTCCTCAGAGATTGTCTTCACTAACAAAAATACAGTGCTGAATGGCATGAGGTCCAGAGAGATAGTGTTTCTATGGGCTAGTTAAGAAGTGTACTACATGCTGTTGCTAGGCAACAACCCATGCCAGTTCTTCTTGAATGAAATCCAAGAGAATCAACAGAAACCAATGGGCGTATGAGGTGAAGGGTTTTCACTCAGAACACCAACTTTTCTATTCATTTTGCCATTGTAGATGTCATGTATCTTAGCTAGAATTTGCTGGAGAGAGGGTCTGCATGTAGCAACAATTTAGAAAATTCTCCCCAAAGCCATTTTATGAAATCTTGCTTATGGCCAAGTATTAATTATAGGATTTGTGTACAAGATGTAAATTCAAAGAGAAGGAACACATTTCTCTACATGATGTTCCATTTTCACCAATATGTAGCCGCCCACCTACTTTTTTTCTATTTGAATATTCCATTCCAGGCCTGTTTCTCCTTGACTACATGTTTCATGCAGAGTGGGTATGCGCTAGACAACATGCTCAGATTACATTAGTAACTAGAAAATTTTGTCTTGCAGCAGGTGGTCAAGGTGCTTGTCATGACTAACGTAACAAGTCCACTACTTTGGTTGCCTGAAAGCATTGCAGTAGGAGAAATTGTGGCTGTGGCCGTGTTGAAAAATGCACCCATAATTTAGAATTTAGACTACCAAATCTTTTGCCTTAAATTCCACTTATCACAAATTATGTGTATTGTTCTGAAACTATCAGGTACTGACTCTCATAAATAATGTCATATTACTACTATGTCCTAGACTGTAACACACACAAACAGTGTATGCACAACTGATTTACACTTGCACACACATTTATAAGCTAATGTAGCCAAGGTTTATTTTCTACTTTGCATTTTTTTTTAAGACAACCCTACTCAGTTGCTTATTTTGATCATAAAATACCTTGGATGGTATTGACAATAGGGCTTCTCAGATGCTGGTAATACTTAAAGACTTCTAAGATCTCTGATAAAAGTCTTGATAACTCATGAAACACCATCTTCTGAGATTTTTTTTTCAGGTCTGCATGGACTGTATACTGAGGTGGATTTTTGTTAAAGGGAGCTAAATCTGAGATTCCAAGAAAGATTCCTTAAGAACTTAGAAAGGACTTCTTGTACATAGCAAAATAAATATTTTTATATGAAATAGTTACAAAAGACTATAATGTGTAAGGCTAGTGACTACGTCTACTTCTCACTGCAAAAATAGGGAACCACCAGCTCGTAATGTGTGTATATCTGGAACCACATTTCTTTCTATTCTGTGAACATCTATGATTAAAATAATTAATTTAGTGTAAGTCATTCTGCTTTTCTTTTTTTTTCTCTCCATATAATTGTAAATAAGATTAAACAATGTATTCCTCTGATTTGCTAGGGTTTGGTACTTATATTGATGAATTCACACACATATATTATTTGTTATATTTTGCAAACATCTAAAATATATTCATTTTCTATTTGCATCAATTTCAAGTCTTTGATCTCACAAATTACACTTCCAGTAACACCGTTGTACATGTCTCCTGGTCGTGCCAATGTTATGTCTATAAAGTTTTAGAACTTAATAAGGTCTGTATGTGTGTTGCATGTGTCTGACATATGTAAAATATGCACTCACATGCATACGGAGGGCAGAGAAAGATGCCAGCTGTTTTACTTTGCCACCTTCCACTTTATTTCTTTGGGACAAGATTGCTCACTGAATCTGGAGTTAAGTTGGTGGCCAACATGCCCTGGCAACCCTCATGTCAACTCCCTCTCCCAACCATCCCCCCTAGCCATGGCATTGCAGTCACACCTGCCTCAGGTCCTCATCATTTTTCAGCAGGCCAATTCCCCACCAAGTGTCTCCCTGGCCCTGGTAGCAGGCAGGGTGTATTTTAAGTGTAGAATTATTGAGAAATGTATAAGTTCAAATTTACTAGATGACTGCAGCTTCTCCCCAGTGTGGTTGTATCAATTACATACATTTCTCTTAGCTTTACTTTACTCTTACCATGTGATGAAGCTTATTTTTATAAAAGTGTGGGAGAGTGGAGTGATATGGTTCTGTTTATTAGTTGGTCATTGTCTTAACAAAGAATCCTGCTCCTTGCATGAGTGTGCACAGTTTTGTAGAGAGAGGAAGTCACAGTTGGTACAACCTAGATGTAGAAGTGTAGCTTGTGATCTTGCATTCAATTTATGTTTCATATTTGTGGCCATTACCTTCTTTCTTGTTAGTAGGAATTTATTTCTACAAAAAAAAAGGTCTAGCAAAAGTTGCTCATGGTTTTATGGCCTTAGGTGGGTTTCTGAAATCTAAATTTCCTCATAATGTTGCAAACCCTCACAGAGACCATCTGCCATGAGTGCTCAAAATTAATAATATATCCTAAGTCACTTAATCAGTACCTTTATTGAAACAGTTATGGCAGAACCCACCATAGGGGTTTTTCTTTTCTTCCTTTCCAATTTCAGATGCAAACATTTACAAGTATCATTGCTCTTTACCCTTGACAGTGTTTTTGATGCTGTGGTTTGTGTAAATTCCCAAGTTTATGTGTTGGAAACTTTCTGCTATAGCAGTGCTGAGGTGGGCCATCCAAAGAGTAGTTAGCTCTTGAGGGCTTTGTATTTACAGACAGATTGATGTTCTTATTGAGAAAGTACTCATGTTGTAAGCAAGCCTGGCCCCCTTTGCCTTCTAGTCTTGTGCTTTCTTCTTCTCTTTTCCAAGTAAGCATACAGCAAGAATCTCTTAGCACCACCCCTTGATCTGTGATTCTCATCCTCCAATTGTAAAGGATTATTTTTTTTTTTCAATGCAGTTTATTCAGGAACATTGAACAATCCTCAGACCCCGGGGAAAGCCAGCCCACAGCTTAAATAGCCTCTGGGTAGCCAACCCAGGCGTGCCACGGGGGCAATGCAGATAGGTCCACATACATGGAAGCAAGCCAGATCCTCAGCCTTAGCCAAATGTGGAATTGTTCATGACAGAGAGCACTCACCATCGGGAAGGTGGAAGGCGGAAACCAGCTCCATCTTTAAGGCATAGCATTCCGCAGCTCTCTACAGTTCCCCCTTTTTGTTTTAGACGCATCAGGCAAGAGTAGAGGTCTGATCTATGATATTAGAAATAAATTGGGACTTTGTACAGATGTTCATTTAGGTGTCATCCACCCAAAGAGCATCAGACCCGTCCGATACCTTTTTCTCAGAGGCGGGACCTGGGGCATCAACCCGCATGCAATCAGACATGCTCTTCTCTGGGTCCAAAGCGGCTGACCCTGAGTGCAGTGCTTAGCCTCGCATCCTGAGCGTATCATTTTAGCTTTTTATGGTATCCAACCATGCTTGGGGAGAAAGTCCTGCTTCAATGGCTGTAAAGGCCTGAATGATCATGGCTGCATCACACTGTTGTGAGACTCTAATCTTGCATATATACCACAGGCAAACCAAGAAGACCAACACCAGAAGGCCTGCTAACACTCCCATGCCCGCCCATTCCTTCAGATGATTCATGGCTGCAGCAATCCATGTTGATAATCCTGTGGCTAGTCCTGCGTCCACTCTGGTAGAATTTACTGTGACAATATTTTTATAAATTATCCAGTCTCCAGTGTTCTGTTACAACACACAGAGTGTGCTAAGAACACATGTGTTAAGTAAAAAGACAAGGCATAAATCCTTCCTTCTTTTAGTAAGGTGCTTGCTTGCTTCATAGCAATCATAGTCTGTTAAAACAGGGCTCTCACAGAAGACTCCTTAGAAAGGAAAGCATAAGTCATGGAGGGAACAAGGTCTGGGTTGCTGTGTCTCAACCGTCACTAAAGCAGTGAGGTTAGGAAGATAAAGCCAATGAAAATAAATGACTATCTCAGGCAAAGAAAGGGAGAGAGATGTAGCTACAGAGAAATACACACTTTCAATTATTTTGGTCATTTTTATTTAAGAACAGTTAACTCATGATTTTTCTATAATGTATAGCATACATATATACATGCATACATATGCATGTATATTTTAAAGTATGCTATCCTGTGTTTGGCCTGTGAACAAATAAATAGTAATTATGTTGGATTTACTATTCTTACCATTTTCAGCCTAGTTTGGTAGATTTACCTGGTTGGGTTGTAGAGTACTGAGCTAGGGGCCAACAGCAGGTGAGATCTTGAGCTGCCAACAATAGGAACCTGTGTCTAGTAGTGTATACAAAATGACAGACTGAATGGAGAACTCTGTTTATATGAAGCAGGGGAAGGCTACAATTTATGAAGCTCTAAATGAGTCATCAAGGTTTCTTTTTATGGGGGAAAGATAATATTAACAGCTGTTCCATTGGATTCCGTTTGCTCAATTCAATAGGAATTTTCTAATGGTTTATTTATTTAATGTTTTACATCATGTAAATATTTTGCTCTGATTGTAATATGCATTTGGATCTCACATTTCAGGTTTATGCTTTTGTGATGAGATGTTTTTGTGTGTGCATTTTTGATCCAAGGATATTGTTGAATCGGAGCAGAGCTGTGTTTAAGAACAAATGGCTGGTGGAAGGGTTGTCAGTGAGAAACAAAATCCTATTGAAATTTTCTCCTGGTGTTGACATTGTGCCTGCACCCCCTTCTTTGAATCTCTGATCACGTGATTCCCGTCCCTTGCTGGCCTCTTAGTTTTTCTCACTGCTCAGTTTCTTTACTTTTTTTTTTTTTTTGTTGTTGTTGTTGTTGTAGTCAAGACAGACTACTATGCTCTGGTAGCAAAGATTTCAGTGGCTTCTCAGCGCAAACATTATTTCTGGCTCTGGCCTCATGTCCCGTGCTGTCCAGCTGGAGGCTCTTCTCCTGGGGGCCTTTGGATAAGAGAAACCTCTCTGCAGAGGGAAGCACCACTAGAGCTCATGGCCCTTCAGTTGCCACACAGGAAGAGGAACCTGGAGCACTCTGTGAACTTTTCTTCTCAGACTAGAAGCGACACACAGATCTCCCATGTGAGCTTTCTGTGGAGGTTCCACGAGTGGGTACCAGCTCTGGAGAAGGAAGTAGAACAGAGAGCAGGTGAGTCACAATAGCCACACCCTTTACTTGAAAAATGAAGAGGGAAATACATCTAAGAAAGGATTTTACTAAAGATTTCCACACTCCTTATTTGGGTAGGTGTGGGGCACTCCCTAGAGAAGCTTTGTATCAGACTTAGATGTTTGTAACCCTCCGAGCCCTCCCTCTAGCCCTTTTTAAAAATTATCTTTTTTAAGGGGATCTTTTTAAAAATTATGCAAAATTTGAGTTTTTAAAAATGTTAGCAGTTATGGGAGAATTACCAGCAGGGCCACAGGCTTGATCAAAAAGCATTTTTAGGCCTACTTCTTCTGGTCTGCACTTTTCTCTGGTTAGTTGAGCTGTCATTCTGAGTGCATTGGCGCCCCAGGAAGTTGAAAGGAAGTGGAGTTCTCTCTCGCCTGGTTTTGTTAGTGTATCGACGTCATGTGACCAGACTGTTAGGGTTGCCAGTCTTAGTGTTTCTTGTGTAAAATAAGGAGGCTGTATTAAATTATAAGTTGGAGTTGCGTTTGTAGCACTCTGGGAATGATGCATAGTATTTGGACATCATCCCTTGGGATCGAGGTGTTTGGGAAAAGGCTCATATTCCACAATTCCATCAAAGCAGTTGTGTTGAGACCTGTTTTCAGATGTGCACCTAAAAGTCTGTGTGGGGTTAGATTTTTCCCTCTAGTTCCTGTGAGTTCTAAAATCCTAGAATTTTGTAATGGCAATTGTGTAAAAAAAGGGAGAGAGAGAGAGAGACATGCTAAATATTGATGAACAACTGCTTCTTTTTATTCCATCTGAAGATGAATTAAGAAAAAGGTTGTTTTGGCATGAATCTACATTACCACCAGGTGAGAAGGACAGGATGAAGCTGAGCATCAGCATCGTGGTTCTGGCTGCTGCTAAAGTGCCACTTTTTCAGATATGAAAAAGTCTTTTTTTTTTTTTT
Source organism: Meriones unguiculatus (assembly GCF_030254825.1). Classification (NCBI taxonomy): domain Eukaryota; kingdom Metazoa; phylum Chordata; class Mammalia; order Rodentia; family Muridae; genus Meriones; species Meriones unguiculatus. Next base: position 95,007,427 of record NC_083354.1, on the reverse strand, counting down.
AATAATATCCAATCAAAGATCTGTAAAGTTTTTGTTGTTTGGGCTTCCTGGTACACACACAGCTCTATCTGTTGGCAAATTTATGCTTTGTTTTGTTTTTTACTTCTCAGGAAATGATAATGTAATGTGGTTTAATTAAATCTCTGTGTACTTACTCTATCATGGTACTTCTTGACAGTACATTTTCCCCTTTCTGCTGTCTGTGAGATGATTGAGATGACAGAAAGGAGAGATACTGCTTGGGTTGTGCAAATGCCTGGATGTAAATTAATCTTAAATTAATCTAAAAACATTAAATTAAACTAATATTTAATGAAGTTTATCATTTAGGAAGTAAATTGTGACTTCCTTTGGTATTTCAATGCATCTGGCTACTGTGTGCATAGAGGTTTGTGGTCACATGCCTCCGTGGCAGCTTTTCTGCATTAGAATGCTATAGGTTAGGATTTCTCATTTTCTAAACTGGAGAAGAAACCTCTTGTTTGTAAAATTTATTAATTTTTGCTCTGCTGTTATGCAAGTAACAGCTCGACCTAATTTTTTTTTTCTTTAACCAACTATATATTTGCTAAGTGATGCCCAGTGCTGTGGTGAGGAGACAGCTGCGCGTCTGCTTGCAAACGGGATGATATGGGATGATATCATAGATATTGTGTTGTAAACATCCCTGTGGCCAGACAGTATGGGATGCAGGGGTGTCTAGTAGGACATTTCCATGGCCATCAGACCCCATTTAAAACTTGACCTAGAGGTAAAACAAACACAGGCCACACTACCTGTCATCTTGACTTGCTATTTAAATTGGTTGTTAATGCCAGTCATCTGATTCTCTCCTCAGAGGTCAAAGGCCCGACCTCTGGCACATATTCTTGTCACTATGATGTACTTCCTCAGTAACCCATGGGCAAAAGTCTGAAATCGTGAACAAAACAAATACTTCCTTGGTAAGAATATTACTAGTGATGACTAGAGAGAGAGAGAGAGAGAGACAGAGACAGAGATAGAGAGACAGAGACAGAGGGACAGAGACAGAGAGGCAGAGAGAGAGGATAGAAAATGAAGTTGTGGAATATTAGGGATATTATGTCTGGATTTGACAGTTTTGTCTTTTAATTTGTTTATCTACATCTATGCAACAATAACAATATAGATTTAAATTGTTCTAAATACGCATTCTTAGAAAAGCTTCATTCTGATAAACCTTCCTTTGCCTTCTTACTGCCCTGGATATAAACCTATTTTGGAAAGAAATCTGTTGTAGTCCAGGTACAGCTGGCCTTCAAGATCCTGTCTGCTTGAGAGAAAATGAACTGCAAATCAGAGAAAAATAAGGAATGAAAATATTTGAGGAAAGCACAGGCCATTTTTGCAAAGGTAGGCACAATTATTCAGTTAACAGTAAAAACAGCAATATTTGTAGTGTTAAAAATGGAAACAAAACTATAAATTTGGAAGCCACTGATTGCATTGCCAAGGTTTTTGTCATTCCTAATTACTGGTCACTGATACAGTGTTTAAAAAGATTTACATAGTGGTTTAACTGCTCTCTTGATTCAGAAGTTTCTCTTTTCAGATAGACCTAATAAAAGGCAAGGAGCTGACCAGAAGCCTAGCATGGGCACAGGGATCAAATGGAGCACCTAGAGTGCTCAGGGTGGGTAAATTGAGAGCCTAGATTGGGCAGGGAGTGCATTCAGCGAGCCTAGGGTGGGCAGGTCAGACATATTAGCCCCCTGCCAGACAGGAAAGAGGAAGTCAGCTTGAATAGCATTTTCTATCATTCTTGTGCAGTAGCAATAGCTCCTTGTAGGTGAAGCCAGAATGCGTCAATGTTGGTGAGCCTGCAGAATGCTGTAATTAAGGCTGGGTAGAAAAGACAGGGGCAAATCTTTGTTTACTAGCACATTTACATGAAGCTGGTACTAGATGGTGTGAGACATGTAGAACTCAAGGCTTGATTACACAGGATGTGGAGAGATAAGAGGGAAGAGACAGAGTGGAGAGAGAAACAAGAGATGGGGAAGCAGAGTGACACGAGAGAGAGAGAGAGAGAGAGAGAGAGAGAGAGAGAGAGAGAGAGAGAGAGATTCTTCCATTCTTTTAATGGAATTTGAGAGTCATCTGTGGGGTGTCATACTGTATTCCACACATATGCTACAGTTTACTGTGGCATTGTCTCCTTACTGCTAACCTCTCCTCACTCATCTAGCCTTCCCTCTTAGAAAAAAAAAATCCATATTTGTCTCTACTTATCTATAAAGCATCTGTGTTCTATCACCTCCAATACATATCTGAAACTGCAAGCAGTACTGAATACTATTTATACTGTTTATGCTTTGATACATAACAAAACTTATAAGTCGGTTTCATTAGAAAATTAACTATAGTAATAAATAGTTAAATAGAGTAATTTTAATAATGTATTTTTGGGCTATTACTAAGTAAAATAAGGGTTCCTTGAATGCAAACACTATGATCCTGGGATAATATTATAGTTGAGAATTTAGAGGGGTACTAACTACCTAATGGGTAGGTAGTGTATACAGTGTGGATATTCTACACAAGCATAATCAAGTTCTGAGTAGGACAACATGATAGTTTATCATGTTACTCAGAATTAGGAAAAATTTCAAACTTACAAACTGTTTACTTCTGTAATTTTCTGCAATTTTCATTTAATAATCCCAAATCATCTAACTACAGCTAGCTCAAAGTATGGAAGGTGAAGTGTGGAAAAAGACATACTAGTATAAATTTATATTGTTATATTGGCAATAAGGAAAGCTTTCGAACTTGTTCTTGCTTGTCATGATGCACAGGCTCATCTTTTGGGACCTTCTGGTAAATAAATTTCTCTGTGATACCGTAATTTGACTCCTTGATTTAAGAAAAATAAAATAGTTCTGGGAGGTAAGATGATCACTGACAAATAATTTAGCTTTTCTGCCCTTGCTGACAGTACTATTGAAAAACGAATTTCTCCTCCCTTTTCTTTCATCATGAAGATCCTGTAGCCCATCTTAAACTTCATCTTTTCTACCAGCCCTTTCTGATGCCTTTTCAAGCCTACAGAGCTTGCGTGTTTGCGTGGTGGTACCTTCACAGGATTTTAGGTACTGTATGTAGGGATGGTATTTTGAGTGGAAAGGTGCTAAGAGGAAAGTGAGAGAACCGGTGTATGAAAGCCTTCTTAAATGTTCATTTTTAATTTTTTTTTCAGATATGTGAAAATGGTTTAAACATTTGATGTGTTTCATTTAGTCTATCACTTAATGAGCATGATTGAATTGACCTGACTCATACTAACTAGTTTTTGGACATAAGCAGTCTATGGTACGTTGAAAATGTAGTTTTTACACTTGTGCATGCATGAGACTTAAAAAAGTCATGATCAGGTTTGTCTAAATGATAGTCCACAGGCTGCATGCATGTCAGGAGACCAAGAATGAAGCATAACATGTTTGAAGATGACATCATATGACAATATCAAAAGGACAGATACCCCTAAACAATCCTAGTCTTCAACCTGGTTGATTTCTTTGTTATTGTATTATTCACACATTTCAGGCTCAATCAAAACATATGACTGAAAAAAATTTATTGATAGAACAAAAATGACTAAAGCTAAGACTTGGAAGTAAGTGGTAGAGAAACAAAATTCTTTCATCATGTCAGAACATGAGTGTTGCGAGGGAGATTCCATGATGGGAAAAAATGCTGGCACATACTACTGTAGATTTCAAGTTATTAAGCTAGAGGCATGTCACTATCATGTCTTGAGGGAGTTTTCAAGAATGGGAGTCAAGTGGCTGGGGAGATGACTCAGTTGCTGAAGTGCTTGCCACACAGACATGAATATTTGAACTTGGAATACCAGCATCCACAGAAAAGCTCGCATCTTTAGCTCGTGCATCAGGGAGGTAGAGACAGGTGGGTCCTTGGAATTAGTGCTGTCATGTGCAGAGTTGAGAGGGAGACTGGAAAGTGAGGGACTAAGGACGTGCTATGTACTGTGTTTCCTTAAACCTTTAGTGTTGCATGGAAGGGAGGGCTTATTTCACCTACCTGCTGGTCACTTGAACTCTCACAAATGTCTCTCTGCCTTAGACAAACCCAGTGAAAAGATAAACAGGTCCCCTCCATTCTTTTGGAAAAACAGAACGGAAGTTGTCAGGAATGTGTGACATACACAGACACTCCTACTAGGGTTTTTATAGAGTACATGTTTATCATTTCCCCCATTTTCTTGAGTAATCACAAACCAAAGCTCAAGGCAGTAGAACTAGGTAGGCTAGCATCGTAATGCATAACCCTAGCATATCGGAGTCTTTGTAGGAAATAGCATAGGTTTCAGGGCCAATTTTGGCCTTCATAATGAGACCTTTCTCAAACAAACAAGCAATCAATAGACCAAACAAACAAACAAACAAACAAAAACAGTCAGGGTTGTTACTGGCTTAAAAAAGATCTCCCACAAGCTCGTGTATTTGAACCCTTGGCTTCCAGCTGGTGGCGCTGTTGTGGGCAGCTTTGAATTCTTTTGGCCATGAAGCTAGCTAGCAGATGTAGGCTCATAAGAATGGACCCTGAGGACCATCACCAGCTGCTTCCTGTCTGGCTCTTTGCTTCTTGAGATTCCAAGATATAACAAGCCCCACCACAAGCTCCTGCCACTACAGATGGAGCCCCTAGCCACCCTGCCTTCTGTCCACGATGGACCATAGCCTACACAATTGTGAGCCAAAAATAAGCCTCTCTTCAGTTAAGTTGTGTCTGTCAGGTGTTTTGTCACAGCAAAGAGAAAAGCCATACAAAGGTAGAGCTGGTCCCGCCCTGCACCAGCAGGTGTGAATGTCAAAGGCATTCATTGCACCTGAGTGGGAGCTGCTTTACCAGCACACACTGTGCCTTTCTTTGAAATGCTTAGTTAGGCTTATGGGAATGTGACTTTCTGAGGCCAAACATGAAAGTTTTCCAAGGTTCTCTGTTTCTCTGACAGGCCATGGAACTTCTGGGGCTCTAATGAAAGGCAGGCTGCTATTGCTGTCATGTCAAAAACGCTGTAGTCAGGAAAGGCGACATGATTTCATGGCTAATGATTCCCTCCCTAATATCAATGTGGGCTGCAGTGAGGATAACCAAGTTGAGCTGTCTTAGATCAAATGATTCAATTAGGCCAGCTGTCTCTATTTGTCATGGCTCAACTCGCTTTCAAATTACCTTTCCAAAGTGCATACGTGCCTTAGTATAGAACTTAACAGCTCAACTGTTTTGCAGAAAAGGGAGACTTAGGCATGATTAGAAAAAGTCACCTTTTTTTTTTTCCTCCTCTTTTATTCTCACAGGCTTTTATTCTCCCCAACTTGCTTCTCCACATCTTCCAGGTCATTCTTGTGGGAGGTCCATTATGTGTTTGCACAGCTCACATTGCAGCATCAGCTATTGTCAGGAGGGTTTTTGTTTGTTTGTTTGTTTGGTTGGTTTTTGTTTTGTTTTGTTTTTGTTTTTACCATGGATGCCCTGGAAGCATCTGTTGACTAGAAATTATTAATTCAAAAAAGGAAGCATTGGTCAAGATAGTTCTAGATTGCTAAGGAAAGTGAGCCCAAGGTTCAGAGGGGTTTTTGTTTGTTTTTATTTTTTATTTTCTGACTAAGTTCCAATCCTTCTGTTGGTATTTGAGAAAAAAATAATCTGGATCAGAGGGGAAAGGCTCAAGGTTGAGAAGCATTAACCCCAACTTCTTGAGATCAAGGGGACTCTGAAATTAAAGTGTTTTTTGGATGCTTCCAGATATTAGTCACTAGCAGCAGCAAGATCTAGGACATGCTCCTCAGCCTCCAGCATTGGGTCTACAGAGCAGTTGGAGCATGTCTACAGGACTTGAGCTAAAAGCAAAAATTTGGGGAGAAAAGGAAAATTTGTTTCTGTTGAATCTTTACTGTCTGCAGAGAAGAGCAGAGGTTGAGTGAAGAACAGAAAGCCTTGGGAAGGGCCCACAGTCCATAGGAAAAATGACTGTTGCTTCTCAGTTAATTGGGGTTGTAAGAGATGCTTTTGATCAAAATGGGACCTGAGTAGAGTTTAGGCATCTGGGGACTTAAGCAGACTTTTGCTGTGAGCCCATATCCTCTTTCTGCTGCTCTCCAGACATTTTAATTACCTTTAGGACACCTAGGATTGTTTTTTCCCTCAGCAGAATAGAATTAATGGAGCGTTGGGACTCTGTGTCAGAACCCATGTTCAGGACATGCAAGGCCCTAGGTTCATCCCCAGTACAAAGGAAACAAAGGAGGGAGGGAGAGAGATGAAGAAATTTATAGCTTCTGTGTAGGTTCAAGAAGAGAAGGTACTGTAAGAGACAGTGCTATAACTGACCTTCACTAGAGAAGGTAAGAGAAGTTCACAACCTTAGTGTTTCTAGGTGAGCAGTCTCATTACCCTTGGGGGAAAATGGCCATTTTATTGTTAGGCACTAGTTAGATAGCAATAGTCTTGAAGGACATTAGGGATGATGAATGAACTTTTGTCTCATTAAAACAAAACAAAACAAAACAAAACAACAACAACAACAACAACAAAAAAAAACAGCTTGTAAAACCAAGAATTGGAACCAAACCACAGGATCCTAATTACTGGTCAGAGGAGGAATCAGACCCAAGTCTGATCCTTGGCCCTGGGAAGAGATGGAGACAGACCTTGAACGTCCAGAGATTATTAATATGTAATGATCCAAACCTGGTTCCCAGAGCACTAAGACTTGCAGGATTACTGTGAGCAAGTGGATATCTGATAAAGAATAAGAACATACCATTGCCTTCCTAGAGAGTCAGTCAAAACGGTCCTGCCATCACCTGACTAGAAAACATTTCATGGAAGTTCTCTGTTCTAGAGACTTATTAGCTTGCCTAAACCATAAACTGGCAGAATGATCTCTCTAGCCATTATCCACTCTCACCTTCTCTTCTGTGCTATGATAAATTCTGTTTTTACTCTGTGCATCTTCTCTAAAATCTTTCCAGAGAGATCAGAATGTCTGGGAGTGTAAGGGCAACCAGAGAAAGATACTGGAAATAGCCTGACTAAAGGAGCAAATCGAGTAACACTCAGCGAAAGAACAAAGATCTGGGGTTTGATTTTTGCCCTGCTGGTGTTGCAACCAGTGCCTATGAGATCTTGGCCCTTTATTTTTATTATTTTTGTCTTGTTTTGAAGGAGTAAATGACCACTACTATCGGAAAAAGAAAGGCAATTGAAGTAACTATAGAGATGAATGTAGCGTGAATAAAACAGGCAAAAATCCACTGGCTTGCTGTAATGAGGAAAAGATGAAGGTGAAAATCCGGAACTATTTCTTGAATGAAATTGCAAGGGAAAGGACTTGGCTTTTTATGAACCTAAAAATACAGACATGAAAAGAGAGAAGAGCAGTGGACTGCCACATACACAGTGTCCTGGTTACTCTAACATCTTGAGCCTTCAGTTTCCCAACTGTAAATGATGAGGAGAGGATGTCCAAATGCCAGCTCTGCTTCTCCATAAGACTGAGCTTCTCAACTTAGCTGACTTACATCTGACCTACTCACACTTCAGCATTCACAACTGGAATGTGAGTGTCGGCTTCAAGCCAGATGGTCTGAAGCCTTTTTCACTCACTCACTGTCCTATCTTGTCTCGGTCTATTGTTTCATTTCTACAGCAACTTTGCTATCAATTTCTATGTTCTTCTAACTAGGGAAACACCTGCCTGAAGACATAATTAGCCTAATTCACCCCCTGTTAGAGTGAAGCTGTGCAATAATGACATATCAACTTCTAAAATAACTCTCAGTTGTGGGTTTTAGCCCCTTTAACAGGACTCCACCAGGTGACCTCCTTCCCTGCTTTGCCCTGGCCTCATTTCCAGCCTCACTGAAGCCTTGAGTTTCTGCCCCATGGGTCCAGCATGGTGTATCTTGTTCCAACAACAGCAACAAAAGTATGTACCTTTGGGGTTAAGGAGGATGCAGGGCCATTCTGAGACCTGCTTCCTTTTGGGTCTTGGTGACTAGGCTAGATAAAGATGCAATGGTAAAGAAAATGATGACCTAGGGCCTGCTGTTGACAAAGGAAGACTTTTATCAGGTGCCCTGCTCTGCTTCCCCGACACTAAGGAGGCTGATCTCCTAAGGCCAGGCACTGTCTTAGACTGTCATTGCTGATGCTGCTGCTTTCTGGAAAGAAGCAGGATGTGACCTTCCTTCACTCTACCTGCTGGGAAGAGATATTTGATGGACATGAAAGAAAGGAACTGCTCTCCGTAATAATTTTACGTTTGTGACAATCTTACAAATTTTTAACTTTTATATCAATCTTTATATCTTAACTCTAATAGTTACATCAGGTAGGCCCCCTTTCTCTCTCTCTCTCTCTCCTCTCTCTCTCTCTCTCTCTGTGTGTGTGTGTGTGTGTAGGGGCACATGGCATGAATTTTATTATAAATAGAGAAGCATGGCCCACTGCTCTGTTCACAGCTGACTATAATCACACAAGAGCCCCTTATGTGTGATAGGATCCTTCAGAACCCATGCTGTCTATTAGAGACTGAGTGTTGTAGCCATTTTGTAGGTAGGTGGTTTTATATGTCAAGTCGTATTGTCCCACTTCCTTCTTTGGGGGTTGATTGTGAGGTTTTACCTCCTGGAACACCTTTTAACTGCCTGTCCCATGAGTCTGGGTCCAGTGACCCTTCTACCTTATCCTACAAAGCCACAACTTTCTTGTTATAGCTCTAACGCCAGCTTGTTTGATTACCCATTTCCCTTTCCTGGGTTCTGAACTCCCGCAGAGATTAGGCTTTGGTCATTCTTGGACCTTCAGGACATCTGCCTTGGGTATCTGACAGCCAACTTACCTTCCTTTGGTCTCACTGAATGAATGGACACATAAATGAACTCACTGTGTTCACCAAGGCCAGGAGAAGTTACGATTCATTAAGTAGCTCTGCTTTCTAGTGCTTGAAGAACTCAAAACAGCTTTGATTCAAAATGTTGGCAAAATAGACTGCCTCCACTATTTTGACTTTTTCAGAAATGAATTGATGAGGTAATACATTTTGAAGCGACGCCGCAGAAACATATCATGCTGTGTTTTTAAAACTAAAGTGCTACAGGGACCTTGTGCTCTGGCTTATGTCCTGGTTAGAGTTATGAAGGGTTTGCTAACTGGTCTCATTCCAGAAACTACAGATTACAGAAAGTGGATTTCTTTGGAGACTGATTTCTCTTCCTTTAGAGCTGGGGAAAAAAGAATTGAAATGTGAAAATGCGGAATTTGCTACAAGGGAGCAGGCAGCCAGACCAACCATTGGTATTGTGACTTTTTTTTTTTTCTTATTTATGAATACTTGCTACTTGATTGTAAAGTTCAGGAACAGAGTCTTTGTAGTCTCCAATCAGCTAAACTACAGGGCTCACACTTGTGGAGATTCCCAATTGAAGAATGACCTGGATCTCCTAGGCGTTTAAGCTTGTATTAGTTGTCCAATGAATATTGGGCATGTGTTCCAGGCCTGGCTTTTTGTTCATGTGGTCATGCATTGTTAATGTGTTTCTTTCTCATTCTTGAATTTTTAATTGCTTATGTAAATAGAAATACACTTACAAATTTTGCCTATGAGCTAAGATAGGAATGCAATTTGCCTGGCTTCCTCTCCCCACCTATGTCTATGAGTTTTGAGTCTGGTACTTACATGCTTTATTTCTGGCACACTTGAGAGCAGTCTTTAGTTCTTCACAAACTTCTGGTAGCCATTGTCGTCGCAAGAGATAAAAACCTCCATCCTTGAGTTCCATGATATGATATGCTACTGTCCCTAAATAAAGAAAATGAAAAAAATTTATTTGCAGCTCCTATTTAAAAAAAAAATCACTGTACCTTGTCTGTAAGGGCTAGATATTAAATATTTTAGGCACTGTAGATCACATATAGTCTCTATTGCATTCTCCACATATTTATTAGTATTTAAAATTACTTAAAACTATAAAAATCATTCTTCAAATCATTACAATCCTTTTCATACCAGTAACCAAAAACATACAAAAACAAGCTGGATGCTATAGTTTCCTAAGACCTAACATAAAACAGAGTGTATATTAAAGGATGTTTGGCCCTCTGCATCCACAGATTTAGCCAACTTTGGACTGAAAAAAATTCAGGAAGGAGGAAATATTCCATTTGTACCAAACATGTGTAGAAGCTATTCCTGTCATCATCCCCAGAACTTTAGAGCTTAAGAGCTGATTACATGGCATTCCCTTCGAATTGTACATTACAGGTAAGTGAGAAAAGGTATAAAGGTTTGCAGGTAGATACAGCTTGTTTGTAAACATTTTCCATTTTATATCTGGAACATGAGCATTCAGTGATAACTACATGTAAAACAGTGACAGTGTTTGACATGAAACAGTTGGCAGAGAGCTACCATTGAAAAGTGCCTAGGATTACTATGTCATTTCCACAATTTACATAACATCAAAGAGATTTTTCACTTAACAATCCTTGTTATACCTGGGCACTCAAAATACAATAATTAAGCAGGACACAAGTTTTATATTCTTATTGGACAGATAGTCTGTAGTTGAGATGGTTTCTAATCATCTCTCATTTTGCTTAGCTGTAACTTAAAGTTTAGTGGTTTTTTTTTCTGATTTTATAGACAAAATTTATAAACACATGGAAGGGCTTGGATACTGACACCTATGAGTATCTGTTGATACTTGATAAAATCATTTTATGGGCTCACAAGATAGTTCAGTATGAAAAAGTGCTCATTGTTCAAGCTTGCAGACTCGAAGTTCAATTCTTGAAACCTATATAAAGGCAAAATGAGAAAGGGATTCTAGAATTCTGACTTCCATGCACATGCTATGGCATGGCTACAGTCACATGTACACATATACCATGTACACACAATAATTAATAATAATAAACACAATTTTTAAAAATTTAAGTGATTTTAGAGTAGGCAAAAATGTAGGCTGTGTACTGGGTGTGGGATTTGTTTTTGAGGCATAAGGCTGTAGGAAGTTCTATCTCCACAGGAGCAATTGGCATTTCTTCTTTCTGTTTTCTTTTTCAAATAGACTGTGCACACAGCTCTGGTGTTGCTCTCTGAAATCGTTTCCTTTATTTTTTGAAGGAACCTTTGGTTCTTGTCTCCGTTTTGCAGGAATTGGCAATGTCATGTTCAATGTTCTTTCTGTACATGTTTTGTTGTTGTTGTTGTTTGTTTTATTTTTTGTTTGTTTGTTTTTTTGTGGCTTAATAGCGAACTATTCCAGGGGATACATATGATGAAAGTGAAGATTTGAGAAATGAATAAGAATACATTGAAGTGAAAGGCATCAAAAAGCATTGTGTTGATCAGGATTGTTCTAGAAACAAGACTAAATCAAGACTTCTCTTTTGGAACATAACACTTTTAAACGAGGCCCATTTCTTAGAGTAATTCAGGGATACAGAATTGGCAGTTTGCCTTACGTTGTCAACTTGTGAATCTTAGAAACATATTGGATTATTATTGTCTGTCTTTATGAAAGCATATGCCTCACTAGGTGTGGATAGTCCAAAAAGGTACAAAAACCTGTCTGGGCTCATGTTTGCAGTATTAGGGCCTCATAGAAAGTAACTTTTTGAATTTCAGATTGATCCAATTTATCTCTCTGTGTACACTGCTTTTCTCTTTTGTTTTCTAGTTCTTTGTAGGAACATAAATTACATCCTGCACATGCAGTGATATATATGTGTGTGTGTGTTTGTGTGTGTTTGTGTGTGTTATGTATGTCTCCATCTTTGTCTCCTCATTCTGTGGTAATTTATCCCACCTATGTTGAAGTCTAAGGATAAGGTATGGTTTCCCTGGAATCAAAAGTCCTTAGTCTAATAAGACCTCATTATCATTAACTAAAAGACTGTCTAGAGTTCAAAGCCTGATTCTATTCTATGCTAGTTTCTCGATCTACATTTTTGTGAGACTTAAACATTTTTTTTGCGTGCAAAATTGGGCAAATGGATAATAACTAATTAATAGAGTCATTGTTCTGATTAAATAAGACTATATTTGGTAGATGTTACTTATACCCTGCATAGAATTATATAAATGTTAATTAATTTAATTTAAACATATATCAGTGATATTTTTCCCCTCTGGCTTCTTGCCCAGGCAGCTCTTCCAAGCCCCAGAGATCCATGCTGGCTGTCTCTATAAGACATCCGTGCAGATGAAGCATGTGGTCCCGGCTCAGTTCTCCACTTCCATCTGGATGTTTTTGGCATGACACAGACATTGTTGCAGCTTGCTGCAGTGACAGTGTATGCTAATATTAAAAAAAAATACCCACACTGTATTGTGTGTAGTTGACGTTTGTCATGTAGGAACTTACCCTCTAGGAACTTACCTTCCAAGGCCTCCTGAGCTACCTACTAATTCCTGGTAGCACTGTTAGGAGATGGAAGTTGAGTCCCCAGGGATGCCATTCTCTTTTTCTTAGTTGGGTTACTGTCCTTAGACATCCTGGCAAAGTTATTTTGGAAAAATCCGCATGCCAAATTCTGTTGCTTCAGAGATTAAAAACAAAGCAAAACATAAAGTATAGAATATTCTGCAGTCATGTACCGTTAGCCTCACCATTCAGACTCCACATTTGTGAGTTTGTATGTTCGCTAAAATGTCTCTGTAACACCCCAACCCACACTCGGTACTTTTAGGGAGTGCTTCCGAGATTACACAGTGCATGGACAAAAGTACTCCGGCTGCTGAAATAGAATCTCCTAGCAAGCTTGACCGCCCCCAGCCCACATTCACACCCACTGGCTCTTCCTTCCATGGTGTGTTTACTACCATGATTTTGTTCACATTGTTATGGGCTGAAAGTTTCACTGTGTAGAATGATGATAAAATTCTGTCTGGGGTTTCTAAGTGCAGAAAGCTGAGAAATGGCATACAGATCTGGTGTGTGTGTGTGTGTGTGTGTGTGTGTGTGTGTGTGTGTGTGTGTTAGATGAGCTTGGTTCAGGCACAAGGTAGAGTACTGTGGCTGTGGGATCAGTATTAGTGAATTTGCAATGCATATCTACCCAGAAATACACAGAATCACTGAAATGATAGGCTCCCATCAATCTTTCTTCCCTTAAGTCATTTTTTTTTCATAATAATAATAAAAAAAAACTGATGAACTCAGATGGAGGTAAATGAAGAAAAGACCAAGTGGAAGAGGTAAAAGACATAAGTCAGTCCCCCTAAAATAACAAATGTATCTCAGCATCTGCCTCAATACTCTTCTGAGTAGAGTCTTTCAGAGGACCTCTATGGTAGGCTCTTGTCCTGTTCCCTGTTTTCTCCCTCTTCCAGTGTCTATCCTGTCTGCCTTTCTGAATGAGGATTGCGCATCTTACCCAGGGTCCTCCTTCTTGCTTAGCTTCTTAAGTTGTGCAGATTTTAGTATGATTATCCAATATTTTATGTCTAATATCAACTTATAAGTGAATATATACCATGTGTCTTTCTGCTTCTGGGATACTTCACTTAGAGTGATCTTTTCTAGTTCTCACCATTTGCCTGCAAATTTCATGATTTCCTTGTTTTTAATTGCTGAGTAGTATTTCATTGTGTAAATGTATATCCATCCCTCAACTGAGGGACATCTGAGACTCATAGCCAAACTTTGGGTAGAGTGCAGGGAATCTTATGAAAGAAGGGGGAGATAGTAAGATCTGGAGAGGACAGGAACTCCATAGGAGAACAACAGAAATAAAAAATATGGGCCTAGGTGTCTTTTCTGATATTGATACTCCAACCAAGGACCATGAATGGAGATAACCTAGAACCCCTGCACTGATGTAGCCCATGTTAGCTCAGTCTCCAAGTGGGTACCCTAGTAACAGGAACTGGGAATGTCTCTGACATGAACTCAGTGGCTGGCTCTTTGATCAACTCCCCCTGAGGTGGTGGGGGGCAGCCTTACAGGCCACAGAGGAAGACAATGCAGACAGTCCTGATGAGACCTGATTAGCTATGGTCAGATGGAAGGGGAGGAGGACTTCCCCTATCAGTGGACTTGGAGAGGGGCATGAGGGGAGAAGAGGGAGGGAGGGTGGGATTGGGAGGGGCTGAGGGAGGAAGCTACAGCTGGGATACTAAGTGAATAAATTGTAATAAATTAAAAATAAATTAAAAGAAAATAAAAAATAAATATAAATAAATGAGAAAATGAGTTAGTATGGGAAGGCATGAGTGGCAGGTTGCAAGTTTTACAACCTGGATGGCTTTGTGTAGGACTCTAGATGAACAGTCCTAGTCTAGGCATTCTGAACCTGGATTTCACAGGCAGCCTTACCACTTCCAGGGGAACACTGTAGCACAGTTGTAAACTACTGGGGCCTTCATTTCCTCATGAGGAGCTTGAAAACCTCCAAGTCCTGCGTCTCTCAAATTCTAGGAGACAACCAAGGGTAATAGGTAATATTACTTATAGGTAATATTTGGGGGGTGGGGAGGTTCTTGGATTCCCCTGATCAAAAACTTGAGAGTATATTTCTTATGTATGATACTGAGGTTTTATGTTTGATGGTTCATGGCTCTTGGTGAGAGAAAATCACACTTAGCTAGTGGAGTTTAAGAGATTGTAAGTAGTAACAATGACAGAATGTAAGATGGGGAAACAGACAGCTTAGGGCATGTTATCAGAACATAATCAGGTTCAGTGGTGCACAGTGAGGTTAGTCAACTCTAAGGCTGAAAGAGTAAGTGGACTCTGGTTATGTAGGGCCAGGACATGCAGGCTGACATGGTTTTATCTGCTTTGCTGCATATGGCAATCACTGTAGTTTTTAATCATGTAATTAGGATGCTTTAAAGGACCAGTTCTGATAATGTGATAAATTAAAGGATATTGATATTAAAGTTAGGGTAGAGGGAACATTCTGTCTCTTCAACATTCATTCTACCTATTCTGTTGTCAAGATTTTGACTTGTGAATGCACCCACATGCCACTTTAATATACTCCAATGTATTATTAGAGAAAATTCATAAAGAAATCAGCAGCCATTCAGGGTTCTGCTAGCAGTAATTTATTCATTTAATTTAAAGGAATTAGAAGCTTATGAAAATATTGGAAAGGTAAGGTAGTGGATCTGAGGAAAACTATCTGCATTGTGGAGGACATCAAAAAGTGCTACAAGCCCAACACATTGTGCTCTGGTCTTTTTTGCTTACAGCCACAAAGTGTAATGGTTTGAAGGAGGATGCAAGGCAGCATCCATCAAATCTAACATCAGCTCCTGTCAAAGTATGCATTCCTCCCTGCTATTACCCCAGAAGAAGCAATGGCTCCAGATTTCCCCCTGGCTTCAAAATCTCACACTGGTTCCCCCTTTGGTAGAATCCATTGAAAACCTGCAGAAAGTATAGTTTCCACTTGGGGAGCACATGATAGAGACAAAACAGTACTATTTTGCTAACAGATAATCTGACACCTGGATAGAGAACTTCCATGCTGTGCTGCTAATTCATTCATATATGAGCTAATATGAACCTTTCAGGGATGAACATGAGCCTCAGTTTCATCCAGTCCCATAACAGTATGTCTCAGAGTTTTAAGGACATCATCAATCAGTCATCACTGATTTTGAACATATGAGCAATGGTTCTGGAGTCATCTTGTAATCATAAAGATAGGAGATAACTGATAAGAGTACCCAAACACAGAGGGAAGAGGAACTAAGTCAAGACATTAAGTTCATGGCCACTTTTGAGCTCTTGAATTTAATCAGACCTAAAGTGAATCCTAAATTTGTCATTTTTGTGGTCAATACATTGTCTAACAACATAAGCCATTTAGGTGTAGGTTTTTGTCACTCATAACTGAAGACTAGTTAGACAATCATGAAAACTGAACAAATCCAGTTCCTCAGATGGTTATTTGGAAACAATAATTATCTCATGGTTCCCAGTCCTAAAACTGCAATTAGCCACATGTATTTATAAACTAACTAGAAATGTACTGATGGAAAATGATACCATATTTTAGCCCAGATGAACAAAGCCTAACCAGTCTTGAATGTGTCAGAAAATGAGCTACAATCTGAGTGTCTGCTGGAATGCAATAAATGGAAGCTATTGCTGCTGTGACAGGGAACCTGGCACATGGCATTGTGTGACAGTTCTGTATCACAGATATATGAGATAAGTTGACTTGGAGGAGAAAGGTTTGTATGGCTTCTCCTTTGAGAGGAGCTGAATAGCTATTCAGTTCACTTTGAGCCTACAGGGGCACAGTGCACCATGATGAGAGCATACAGAAGCAAAGAGAAACAGGAAGGGTTTGAGATTCAACATTCCTATAAGCATGTATCGTCACTGATTTAACCTTGTTCCACTGGACTCCACACTCTAAGGTTCTACCACTCACAGTAACACCAATGCTGAAGATCCAGCATACAGCACGTGGGCCTTTGGGGGTCACCTAAGAGCTAAGTCATAATGGCTGTTTACTACATGTGAAAATAGAAGCACAGTGGAACACGTGTGCAGGTACAAAGATCTGGTTGAAAATGTGTCAGGATTGAAAGAAAATCCCCAAACTGTGTTGCTACTTTCCTTCATTTGCCTTTTTGTCAGAGGTATCAGTATCTTTAGAAAAAGCAAGGAAAGCTTGGCCACCTGAGCTTCAGAAATTAGGATTGGCATGGAAGTATGGAGTTATTATCCTATTTACCTGCTTAACTGTCAAGTACAAAACAACCCTTTTCTTATTCGTTTCTAGCTTCCTAAGAGGAGAGGCAGCTTTTGTTATGCATGTGTACATAAGGGTTTATGCGCATGCATATTTCTATTGCTGAAATTTGCATCGGTAGTTTTCATTGGTTGGCTATTGACCTGTGTGCTCTGGCAGGCAATACTCACAGGAAGTCTTAACTCTAGTACAAAAGAAAAGCTTGGGAAATCTTCATTTATAGATGACTTAACTAGGGAAGGTTGATCCTCTGTGGGCAATGTTATCTTAATCAAGGCTCAAAACATTGGATAAATGCATTCACAGCTATAACTCAGTATTATTAAATGCCATTCCATGGAATGGATTGAATTGAAAGGGAGATTTTAATTAAGGAGTCACATTGCAGTAGCTAATTAGCCTCTCCTTGCCTGTCTTCTTCCATGATGCCGATTTCTTGTCAGAGTTGCAAATGTCTCCATAACCGGCTTTCTCTGCCCATATGGTTGTGCCCAAGTCAGATCTTCCATAGGATGCCAAACAGGAAAGTGAACATGAACGAGACACTAGAACAACAGCCAAATCTCTGTCCAGATACAATGCAGGAGAGGTATCTTCCTTTCTTCAAACATTTGAGTGTGTCCTAACTATTTCACATGGTATTATTAGTGGCTTAGTCCTCAGAGCAATACAGTCACATCCCTTTTGTTTTTCCAGTTTATCTGCAAGGTTTTTTTTTTTTTTTTCTTTTCATATTAGTAAGAAATCCTTTTCTGTCTCCTGTGACTTTGTTTGACTCTGAATTAGCCAAGAATCTTGGGCTAATCATCTGTGGAGGTGACATGAAGTTTCAAAGACAAGGCCAGGAGAAAAACAATAGTTATTCTTGTTAGCGGATCTTAGTTACAGACTGATCTTCATTTTAGACTGCTAAAATTTCATGCTCACTTGTTTGGTCTTTGTGGGTTTCCATGATTGAGGCTTCAGTTCTATTTTTCACGATTGGTCATCATTTCTAAGTGTCAATATCATGTGAAAACTTGGCAACTCTTTCTGCATTCATAAATTAGAGGGATTATCTTGATTATAGGCTCCCTGTCCAGAGTCCTATTTATGTATGGGATCTCTCCCCATCCTGTATGTTTGTATATAAAGTGTTTACTTTCAAAGTATTTAGTTTCCTTTCCTGCTATCAGACCTCAGCTAGAATATTTTGACATATGAGAAAAATATGGTACATCTGAACATGAAAATGGATAAGGCCAGAATCTTAATCTTTCCATTGAAGAATCCTTGGTTGTATGTGTTGTTATGTTCCTTTGATCTATCTACTAAAGAGTAGGAAGATCAGTCTTGGACATGCTGCAACATCTCCTACATGTCCTCCAGTATTTGAACAATGGTTTGTAGACAGACTGTTAGAAGCAGAGAGAAATGGCTGGAGACAGGAGCATGGGAAACTTCAACATTCAGAATTTGAATTTGTGTTGAGACAAAGAGGACTGCCTTCCTCAACAACCTCCCTGTGACAGGCCCAAACTGAAAATAATTCCAAACCCCCAAAATGTTAAGGACCTGAAAGTCTAACAAACGAAATTTTGTTAATTCAGAATCCTGAGGCTATGTTTACTGATGAGAGAGATCATGAGTTGGACATGGCAACCGTTTCAGCATGTTGAACAATGTCTTTCTTTAGCTTCTACCTCCATCCCCCATATAAGACAAATATTTTCAGTAAATGAGTCATTTGTTTAAAATAATACCTCCTATCTAACCTCAGGTGTGTTTTATTTTGTAGGGTTTTTTTTCTTTCTTTTTGAGCATTGTGTGGTTGATTTGAACCTTTGTGTTTCTCTCTCTCTCTCTCTCTCTTTTTTCTCTAATCCAGAGGGTGTGCTTCAAGCAATGCTGAAACTGTCTGAACTACTTTG
Organism: Meriones unguiculatus; assembly: GCF_030254825.1. Lineage (NCBI taxonomy): Eukaryota > Metazoa > Chordata > Mammalia > Rodentia > Muridae > Meriones > Meriones unguiculatus. The sequence continues at coordinate 94,988,744 of NC_083354.1, read as the reverse complement.
TAAAAAACAAACCAACAAATTTGTAAACTTTCTTTTGTAGTCTAAGCATCTGTGAAATGAACAATATTAAGAACATAGAAAAACATGTGAGTTAATGATAAATAGGAGGTTTGGGCTAAGAAATATCAAGCTGCTAGGAAATGTTTCCTTCACAAGTTTATTTCCATGCTGTACCTCCTGTCCAGGCACAGGATCATTTATTATGCTGATGAACTTTGCTAGAAATGTTAGGTGCCCCTAGAGGAGTTGATTGGAAAAACATGTGTTTTTAGATTTCCAGGTGTCATTAGCATTTTTCCAGTTTAAGCATTTTATAGAAGAGAGAAATGCTAACAGGAAGAGCTCTGCACATCCCTGGAGACCCAGAAGAACTAGTTTCAAGTCTGGACCTTCCTGTTTTCATCTGTACACATCTTGCTCAAGTTACTAGTTCAGCAAATTCAATGGCATAATATCCACGTGAATAATTAATTAAGATAGCATAACATGGAAAGTGTGCTAAGAAAGTATCATTTTCCTTCAGGATCAAGGATATATCCAAACATATTTAAAGGATACTGAAGTTAGGGGTCCTCAGGGCAGAAAAGAGGACAGACAAAAGTAGAGGGAGAATAAAAAGCATTTAAGACATAGAAACTGTGAGTTAGAAGGCTCAAAGTGGGTTTCAGAATAATGAGAAAACAAGGCAGAGGAGGACACAAGAGGCACTCTGGACATCAGGGAACAGGATAGGTATCCTGTGTATGACATTTACATTTTCTCTAATATTTACTGCCTCTAAAAGTTTTGAACCAAGAGAGTAACAAATGCATTTAAGTTTCAAGGGCACCATAATTTTGAGTAGAGAATGAACTAGAAAAAAAAAAGGAAGAATGATACAGAAGACAGGATAGGAAGCTACTGGAATAATTCAGAAAAGATGGAAGTACTGAAATAAAAAGAGAAGCACAAAAAATTAAGGATTGTTGAGAGTTGGTAACATATTTGATATGGGGAGATAATAAGAAGGAACTAATAAAATAATTCTATATGTCTACTTGAGATGGTGAATTAAAAGAATATTTCATAAAATGATTTTTATTTGTATGAATATCAAGATTTCAAATATGAACATGCTTACTATGTATGTAAGACATGTTAGTCTGCTTCTAAAGAAAGGCCTTAGATACATGAATGTGATGTTCAAAGAAGAGGGCCACGCAGTAGACTGGCATTTGGGCATCAATGGCATATATACACTTGTTTAAAGTTATGGGAGTGGATGGATGATGTCGAAAATAAAAATGCATGAAGACCAGGGTGCTTCCTCAGTAGAACGGTGAGGAGGGGAGGGTGTGCCCAGGCGAGTAGGAAACACTAAAAGTGAAGGGAAAACTGAGTTTCCTAAGGATGCTTAAAATATGAAAAAGGGGACAAAACAACCTGTTCAGTGTTCTTTACAGTCATGTATACACGTAGTAGCATGGTATGGATGAAAAGGACAAATTGGCATGACTAGAAGAATCGGTGAGAATTCCGGGTCTCACAGATAACGAACTCACAGGGTTCTTCACTCATCTTACAGGAAGTTTATATATGTAGAACGCACTACACCACTTACTTATATTTGTGGCCGAGTTTTCAGTATATAAAATGGGATGTCCAAGTACTGTAAGTTCCTAGGAGAGTTAAACTGAAGTAGTGAGCGTGTGAGCTATGATGTGACTATTCCGGAAGAGACTGTAAGTCTTAGCCAGCTAGAGGCTACAGTTTAATAACGATACAGGCAAGGGAGAAGGCCTTAACCCAAGGGGGGGTTAGCTGTAAAGTAGGGAAAAAAAAATGTGTGTTTTATTTTCAGGAGACTAAAAAATGAATGAACAAGTTGGATAAAAAGGAAGGAAGGAAGAAAGTTAGGAAGTTAATCTGGCACACTAGGACTTTGCTTAAAATAATTAATACTATTAATAATAAGCTCGCATTGGCTGCAGGCGCCGGTTCTTCCCCTCCCCCTCAGCCTGTTCTTTCTTTAGCGCTTCATTTTCCCACCCTTTTCTGCCCCGCCCCTCAGGAAACCCCTCCTTATCTTGGGGCGGCTGTTTGAAACTACAATGGCTACGCTTTCAAGCATCAGAACCCGGAAAGACTGCTCAGAAATCCTCTCCTCCGAGGATCTGATTTTTATCAGATCTCTGGGCAGCAAGAGGAGCATATGGTTTCTTTGTAGGGCTTGGGGGAAGGGAGGATGTATGCGGAAAGGGATGCCTGTGGCTCCAGAGCTTTCAGCAAGGAGAGCATGTGCTCTCTGGCTTTGCGTGGCTGCCCTTCCCCCACAGCCGTGTCATCTACACACGTTACGTCCTGTCCTCCGGGTGGGAACCCGGGCCCTACTGTCCTTGTATTTGTTGCTCTCATGTACAGTACCTATATGGGAAAGGTTCTCTAACTTTTTCCATCTAAATTTATGAAGGCTTTATGAAAGCCTCGAAGAGGTGTTCTTTGTTTCTGTTTTCTAGGTATCCAATGTAGGACCTTGCATATGCTAGCCAAGTGTCTTACCCCAGAACCGCACCTTAAGGTGTCTTACTACAGACACTTGACACTCATCACCTCCACGCCCCATCATCCCTCTCATCCCCCTCTTTTGGTCGTGTCCCCCTACAACTTTGAATCCTCATTGTGGGATACCCCGGCTTTCTTTTCTTTTTTTTTTATTCCTTTTCTCCTTCCTTCCTTCCTTCCTTCCTTCCTTCCTTCCTTCCTTCCTTCCTTCCTTCCTTCCTTCCTTCCTTCCTTCCTTCTTTCCTTTCTTTCTTTCTCTCTCTCTCTCTCTTTCTTTCTTCCTTTCTTTTTTTTCCTTCTTTCCCCTCTCTCCTTTCTCTTTTTCTCTTTTGTCAGGGCCTTGCATGAACTATATGAACACTCTAACCTACTTTCCTTAATCTAGAAAATACTTTAAGGATCCTAAACTATTGCTGGAGAGATAATTCATGCTTGCTGCTCTTCCAGAGGATATAAATTCAGTTCAAGCACCCATGTTGGTGAGGGAAGCTCACAAAGACTTGTAACTCTAGCTCCCCCTCTGGTCTCCTAGGGCACCCATTTGCTTGTAGGAATATACACACAGATTAAAACATTAAAGTAAAAATAGAAAACCAATACACACTCAAAAACCAAAACACCAAAAACAAAAACCAGAAAAAAAAAACTATGGCAAGAATTTAAAACCACATGATTGATTTCATGAGGAGTTGGAATTCATAATTGTATCATTGACATTATGAGCTTGTAAAGTAAGGCATTGTGAATTTGGGTACTAGCATGTAGCAAGCATTAAAATTTGGCAGGCATTTCCTTCAATTCACATAGAATCTCGGTGGATAAAGTCTTGATATAAAGGTGTTGTTCATAACTTCAACTTAAAAAACATTTATGAAAATGGTACATTCTGAACAGGAGACAAGCAACACACATGTACACACACTCTCAACTATAGAGTAAATAATTAGAGCTTTAAATAGTTGGGCAATCTGATGGAGGCCATTTGAAGAGAGAAAACGAAACTTCAAAAGCATTATCAAAATAAGGAGATAAGAAGAAAATGAAGTAGGAGTTTTAGAAATTAATTAATTAAAATCTGTTTATTAATCAGTTGATTGACACCTGTCAGTGGATAGCTCTGTGCTGTGTTGTACAGATGTGATGTGAGAGCCCAACTTTACTCTCAGTCTTTTAGGGCATAATGGCATGACTCAAATTACCAGAAAGTAAAAAACATCCAGTTATCCCCCTGCTAGCTTACAGTTACTTAAGCAGAGTGGAGGAAGTAATCAGAAAACTAAAGATGTGCCTAAAATACAGAAAGCAGAGAGGTAATTCAGATACCAAAAATGTGGTATGGAGATATAAATTGGTGCAAGCATAAAAGGATGCTCCAAAATGTAGAGGTTAGAATAAGAAAACTCTTTAGCTTTGTTGATCTCCTTGTGGGGTTCCTGTTCCCTCTATGTCCCTATATCCCCACCCACATCTTCTTTGCACTCTGCCAGAAGTCTGGCCCTGGTCTCAGCATCTGCTATGATTCCCTGTTGGGTGGAGCTTTTCAGAGGACCCTCTATAGTAGGCTCCCATCGTGTTTCCTCTCTTCCACTGCTTCGGTGTTTATCCTGTTTGCCACGCTGAATGAGATTTAAGCATCCTCCTTAGGGTCCTCCTAAGTTAGGTTCTTTAGGTCTGTAGATTTTAGTATGGCTATCCTATATTATACTGCTAATATCCACTTATAAGTGAGTGTATAGCATGCTTGTCTTTCTGTTTCTGGGTTACCTCACTCAAGATGATCTTTCTAGTTCCATCCATTTCCCTGCAAATTTCATGATTTCCTTGTTTTTAATAGCTGAGTAGTATTCCATTGATCTCCGAGAAAGGGGAGCAGGGGCTGCCTCTATCATGAACTCGGTTGCCTGCTCTTTGATCACTTGCCCCTGGTGATGCAGTTTTGCCAGACCATGGAGAAAGAGGATCCAGGCAGTCCTGATGAGACTTAACAAGCCATGAGTTAAGTGGAACACTCCCACTTTCAGTGGACTAGGGAAAAGAGATGAGGATAGGGTGGGACTGAGGGGAGTTGAGATAGGGGGCTTCAATCTGGTTATATAATGAATAAATTGTGAAAAATAAATTAAAATTAAAAAAGAATTAGAAAAATCAATGAAAATGAACATTTAATAGGAGTTCTGTAAGAAGAGACCATAAAAGAAAATACTGGAAAAGACAATGCTGAGAATTTTTCAGACCCGATAAACAGAAGTGAACATATCAACTTGAGAAGCTGCACATTACTAGAACATCAATAAAAAGACATTCATATAATTATAAATCTGTAAAACGCTAATGAAAAAGTAAAAACTATCAAAGTTGCCAGAGGGAAAAAGCAGATTCCCAAAGAAGGAAGAAACTTCAGCTGATCACAGATTTCTAATTAAAAGCCACAGAATGCATATAACATGAGATATGGGAAAAGCAAACTGTCAACTTACAATTTGTTATACAATATGTAAAGATTAAGGAGAATAAAGATACCTTAGTAAAAATCAAGGTTCAAAGCCCCAGAGAAAACTCTGTTCAAGTCTGTTTACTATGAGGACACATAGTTGAAAAAATATTGAAGAATGAAGAGAAAGAAGACAAAGAGATCTGTGTTTAGAAGGCAAGCCTGGTTCTGAGGAGCCCTGTCTTGAAGACAGTTAGATAAGCTGAGTTCCCTAAATAGCCTAATGGGCAGGGTGATCTTACTTCTCCACAAGTCTTGCCTGGGAGATATTCGTAAGTTTCTCAGCAATAGGATAGGCCATTCTGGTAGATGCTAAAAGGGAAAGGTGGAACACAGACATTGAACAGAGCCCTAGTGCTTGCTTCTCACAGGAAGAGAGATTCCTCAGTTTCAGTTCAGAAGCCAGTTATTACAAGAAGAAATCAGGGTTGTGCGGTCTCTCCAGTGTATTATTTAAACCTTTGGAGTCTTTCTTTTCTTTCTTTCTTTCCTTCTTTCTTTCCTTCTTTCTTTCTTTCTTTCTTTCTTTCTTTCTTTCTTTCTTTCTTTCTTCCTTCCTTTTTTCTTTTTGGTTTTTCAAGGCAGAACTTCTCTTGTATTCTTGGCTGTCCTAGACTTGATTTTGTAGACCAGGCTGGCCTTGAACTCACAGAAATCCACCTGCTTCTGCCTCCCCAAGTGCTGGGATTTCAGGCCAGCACCACCCCTCCCAGTACCTTTTGGGGTTTTAACCAAATCTGCTAGACAGTCCAAGAAACAAAACTGTGGTTTTTACTCAGAGGGAGAAGAATACATCAATAAATTACGATAGTCTATGTCATGGGTTGCAATGCCAGCTGGAGATGTGTGTGGCTATAGCATCCTGTGAACTGGGGTAGCTGTAGGCATCTGGGTATTCTGTGTATGTGAACATTTGCACTCCTCCTGGCTTTGTTAACTACATGTAGTTCTCTGTAGCCACTGATGATATAACATAGAAGCAAGTTGGAAATTTATGGTATGCTCATATTTTTCTTATTATATCAACTGTCTTGGAACAAATTTACATTTCCAAAATAAGTGCTATAGCAGAATTGACTGTGTAAGAAAATATAGGCATGCATATTCCTTGGACATTGAGTCTGGAAAAAACTTCCTAAATAGATGGAAAAAATTTAAACCAAAAATAGGAATAAATTTGACTGTACTTAATAAAATGATATCAGAAACAAAGTAAGAACCTTACCAAGTGGCTGATTTGGGGGGGATTAGAATTTTGCTTTTACAGAGAACTTCTCCACATTAATATGAGAAAGGTTGCCTTTTCTACTTAAATCATCTGTGCAGATTTCTGTCCTATAGGAAAGGGGTCATGGGAGCACTGTGGATATGAGGTGGACTGGAACTTGGGCCCCATGAATGGCAGACTGTAAGTATAGTTGCTTTAGAAAACATATCTGATTTTGGGAGAGAGAAAGTCCCCAGGATGCAGAGTAACAGAAGGTTTATTTTGAAGCCAGTAAGCTATAAATTTTATAATATAAAGAAAATTCTGCCTGGAAATTCTCAGAGTTGGCCCTTCCTGGTGGAAGCAGGGAAAATTCGATAGACTCTGACCATCAGTTGCTCTACTGGCCTTAACCCTCTCACAGCTGGAAATGAGGAGCCTAGGCAATATCACATCCCTGACGAGGGATGCTGTGATGCCAAGGGGTTAACAGGCACTTTGTGTGAAGTTTTAATATTCCACAAATGAAATGTGCATGTGAAATGGGAAAAAAAGAGGAAAAGATTATATTTGTCAGCTGGGCTGCCATATGCTGTTCTGGCCGGAGTGCAGCAAAAATGGTGACAGTTCTTTCCTGAATGAGAATCTCCATCAACTCCTGATTTCATGCCTTTTCTTTGGGCAACGAAGAGGCTTCTTTATCACCAGAGAGTCTACTGTGGGGCATCCTGCACCCACTTTTAAAAGCAGAATGATGGCAATTTGGTTTGGGTGTTTGGAAATAGAAAAGGCACAAAAGTCCCAGAACTCACTGTGTGTGTTTTTCTTTTATTTCGTACATAAAATTGGCCTTGAGGCTAAAAACAGCCCTCTCAAACACTGAACAGCTAGCTGAGTGACAAAGAGAGAGGAAGGAAGATTTACTATGGACCTGTTAGTTGTCAGCAAAGTCAGATTAGTTTCACAGAACTGATTCTGCCAGGTTTCCCCTGAACCAGGCTGTGGTTGCATGCTCCTTTAATCCCAACAGAGGTGGACCAATCTCTGTGAGTTCAAGGCTAGCCTTAACCTGTCTCAAAAAAAAAAAAATTCTTGTACAAATTTGGCAGGCTATGATGACTATGTTTTTAAGAAATAAATGTCCAAATCTATTTATCATAAAAAAAAATGAATAAGATGATACAGTCTCGGGGTGTGAGAATGTAGCTGTTTTAAAATTACATTGGACCTATCTGCATTGCCCACGTGGCACGCTGGGGTTGGCTACCCAGAGGCTATTTAAGCTGTGGGCTGGCTTTCCCCAGGGTCAGATGATTGTTCAAGGTTCCTGAATAAACTGCATTGAAAAAAAAATTACATTTTTCTGTCTTTGCATTTGAAAATCCTACACCAAACAGAATTACTTTTTCTTTAAATAAAGTTTCATGAGTTCTCTTTATGGACTGAATAAGTGATATAATCCAGAAATATTAGAAATGTAAAAGTTTATAAAGCAAAAACTTGCCATAATCTAAAGATAATATTACAATAGCTTGCTTACTGTCAGTTAGTATATAAACATAGTGTAACATATTTGACAATATATTATTATGCTGTAAGTATGATTCTTAACAGCTTTATATATCCTCCTGATAGAATGAATGCTTCAATCTTTGTGAAGAACCCCCCTATTATTGGCATTTCCTTTTTTTTTTTCTCAGTTTATTTCCCACTTGTTGACAAGGGAGTCAAATCTTTTGTCTCTGTGGCTTTTCTTTGCAGAAGTGGAACTCTTTCAAAGAAATGAAAGTGGAGGTCACTTTGACCCATCAACAGTTAGAGTCCTATAGAGATTGTGCTAAGCTATTTAATATAGTTCATTATTTTACCTGAAAGATTACATGGAATAATACTTACTCTATACCTACCTGACTACCTGGGTTGGGCTCAAGTAATATAAGCATAAAGAGTAAAATCAATGCTTTTTATAGTCAGTTGCTATGGTGTCTGATATGAGGCATAGTTTAAAGAAGACATACTATCAGTGGGAACAAATTCTGACAAGCGCTAGAATGTTGAGAGTTCTAGTTGTAGATGGAAAAATAAAGCCAGATCATAGGGCTTCATTTCTTTGAATTTCGATAAGTTTGCTAAAAATTAGAAAATAAAAAAGTAAGCAAACAAACAAAAAAGATAAGAACCAAGTGGAATTTCAGAGGTGGAGGATTACTAGGCATTATGACACAAACCTATAATTCTGTCACTTGGGAACCTCAGACAGGAGATTAGGAGTTTAAGACCCAACCTAGGCTACATTGTCTGTTCAAGATGTGCTGAATATATAGTGAATATATATCTCAAAAAATCAAGGTCTCTTGATGTGTTGTAGTTTTCTATAATTGAAACATTCCCTCTAGAATGTAGGAAGGAAGCTTGGGAGGTAAACAACTCACAAGTTTCAATGAAGTCCTAAAACTAACAAGATCTCAAGGCCCTCCTCTCAAGGTTACAAAAGCAGTAAATGGCTGCTGGGGGAGGAGACTCCCAGACTTGTTAAGCAGCATGGCATCATGCAGAGAGTTCTAGAATGACAACTTTTGTGAATCAGTACCCAGTTTTGATGCGACAGCTGATTTGAAATGTTTTTGTTAGTAAACCCCTGGCCATGTACCTGTAAGTAACTCCAGTAAACTCAGTGTTTCTCCGAGATGACCTTTGGTGGAATCATTTCTTTGATTTGTCATTAGTGCCCTATGAGATGAGCAGACACATCTCAGGAAAATATGTCACAATAGTTCGATTTACAGTTCAGTGCGACAGTGCTTGCTTAGTATATGCAAAGCTCTGGATTTGGTCCAAAGCTCTGCAACCATCAATCAATCAATCAATCAATCAATCAATAATAAGACAAACCAAGAGAAAAAAGATTGTGGCATTATGTGATACCTAAGTACTTATTTGCTCCATCTATGCAGAAGTAGAGTGCTGCATCAGTAAGGGCTGGTAGCTGCAAGTGTGAAGGGAGGCAGAGGCAGAGCTTTGTCTTTTTTTTCTCACTTCTGAATAGTAGGGAGTACTGGGAGGACTATATGAGTAGAGAGGGTGAAGATAGGCTAGAGTTGGATGGTGGTGAAACCCGACGCTCTACACTGAATGAGCACAACATCTGAACAGAGGAATCCTCCTGTGGTGGTGCAATCTTCTATCTGCTCTGGATTAGAGCAGACTCACAAGCAGTTGAGTATTTCCCAAAGTCTAAAAGGAAGAGCAAATAGCAAGAACTATGTTGAGCCTTGCACACCTGTACTTTTCTTCCCAGGGCTACCTGCTGGGAAGTGACAAGAGTAGAAGGGGCAGAAAAGGAAGAGGAGGAAGAGATGAAAGAGGAGGAGGAGGAAGGATTATAGACACATTTGACAGCAAGTCCCATGACTTTCATTGAGAACAACCTAACATGAAAAATAAATTTTTTGAAAATGATGACAAAAGCCACCGAATGAGGAGAAAGAGGAGACAGCAGAATTAAGAAAGTAATGGTTGGACTAAGTTAGTATCGTAAAAGACTAATAAACCATTTTCTATGGTTACTGTGAGGACTCACATTGTTTCATGGGTCAGTGTGTTTGGTCCTTTAGATGTTCTATGAGTAAGTGGCATCTCAACGTCAAAGGAGGAAACTAAAGGCACATGGGCTATTCACTAGAAAGTAAGGAAAGCAAGATTTACTCCAGATATGTTCTTTGAGTTCGAGTTCTTAAAAGTTAAGTTTTTTTCAATCAGGATGTAAACTAAGTAAATAAATAAACAAATGCAAAAAAGTTAAGTTTTTTATTTGGCCATCTTCTACCTTCTCTATGCAGAGACAAAAATCACCAGATACTAACAATAGATCTTCCCATGGGATTTTTTTTCTCCTGTATTTCAGGAATTAAAACAACAACAACAGTATTTTACTAATTTCTTAAAACAATTAACTTAATATTATAACAGTATAACAATGTGATTGTAATAAGCGTTTTATTTTATTCTTCACACACTCAATTTGCCTACTTGTTTAAAATTTACAGAAGTAATATTTAATGTTACTTTCATGCTGCACATAACTGTTGATTGCTTGCAATCATTCTTGATCAGCTTTGGACATTTGAAGACATCTCAGAACACCACACAGATAGTATTTTGGTTTTAGGTATTCTTCACATTTGAAACTTGTGAATCTAATCTCCCACACACATCATGTTCCAGTAAAATTAACTTTTAAAGATGAATTGTTAGTCTCTGCTTCTCATTAGAATGTAAGTTTCATGAAAGCAGGGAGTCTTATATCCCTTACATGTAGAACAGAGGTACTCCATATGTGTTTGCTGAATGAATGAGTGAATAAAAACATGAATAGGAGATGTAGTTCATTAATAGCAAATAAAGTGGGTAGAAAAGATGGTTAGAATTGTAAAATCCTTGAGATTAATTTAAGTGCTACCCAACTTAATTATGATTGTTAACATAATGTTTTTCCACATTTAAACAAACCACATTAATAGTTCTAAATATATATAATAAGCATTTCATATGCTTCAAGTATTTGAAAGCCAGGTATCTTATCTATGCTAATCCAAGTGTTGATCTTGAAAGAATTAGATGTAGGATATGAGCAAACACTTCTGACTAGGTCCTTCTGCAAGGGTGTGACAATAGTTTTCTTTCAGAAATTCCAGGCTGGGGTTAGTGGGTATAGCACAATTGAAAGAGTGTTTGCCTAGAATGAATAAGGTTCAGTTCTCTAGCAAAGAAGATGATAAAGCAAAAGAAAAGAAAAACAGAAAACCACCCTTGAGGACTGGTTTAGTCTATCTTGGTAATGCTAAAGGGAATTGATAGAATTTCCATGTGCCATCTCTGTCGGCAGGAGTTCCAGTTTATTACGAGTAACTTGCTCGAATTATTAATCGTATTATGTTTACTCTCAAAGTGTCCTTGTTTAAATGATAAATTATAGGGGCACTCTATTAATTAGGCCTTAGAAAATCAAAAGCTCTTTTTGCCTCTAGTTCAGGGACTTAAACATTTTCCATAGTATTATTTTGGTAGAAGATGAAGATTATGTGACTAAAATTGAAATTACAAAATTTCACTGTCATACGCACATATAGTACCTTTGTGATAGTGCCTTGTGTTATTATTTTTACTTTTTTATTGACTTCATTAAGAACATGTCCATGTAAAGATTGTATTTATTTTAGTTTTTTTTTCTCAACACCTCACAAAGGATTTTATACTCAATTAATATTAGTTGAATGGAATTACATAAAATGGAACCAAATTGTAAAAGTGTTTCATGATGGATAATCTGTGTGTTTGCATTTTAATCCATAAAATGGGGAAGAACAATGGGCCTATATAAAATTCCAAATTTATTATACTAAATGACCTCTTCAAGCTTCTTTATAGTCACTTTACTACTTCCTTGAGGCTCCTGTTGTCTATCATTGCAAAACATTTGTACTCTGAAGTAGATTTTTAAAAATCTTCAAATGCAAAACATTCTGTTCACTATGGAAAATCTCTACTATGGGCCTTGATTTGGGGTTATTCTGTATAGAACAGAGATATATCTTTATTGACCCGGGTTTTCACCAGAAGGACAACAGAGAATTACCAATAGAATAGTTGGCCATAGATTACAATTTTCATTAGTCAAAAATCCAATGAATAATTTTTTGGCCCTGGTGAAATTTCAAGAGCCTGAAATAAGAACCAGAGAGAGGACCGATCTTGGAGACTGTGTGTTTTGTATTTGAGTGCCGAAATGCTTGGCCAACTGGCAGGGTACTTAGCTCTTCTCACAAGTTATAGGATAGAAATTATTTCTCTCTTCACCCATCTGCTCTTGGAGCTCATGTTTCGTAGCACAACTTACTGTTAGGGGGGAAAAGAAGATCAACGAATTTGAAAAGAAGAGAAAAATGAAACACCCACATTGACATAATAGCAAATATGATGGCAATGAGGGTTTGTCACTGTGTGCATTCATACAAAGTCCTACCTTCATGTTATTATCACCAGGTCTAATCAGCTCACAGAGATTCTTGTATTACCTCTGGAAAGGGAGGAAATGACATTTTAATAATATTAGAGTGTTTCTCAGTGAAGGAAAATCAATAGCCCTTTACTAAGCACTTACTTAAGCAGAGACAAAGGAGTTGAGAGTCTGGATATGAAAAAAATTCACAGCAGGTACAAAGAATCAAAGAAGGAAAGATTGTGTGGGGAGATGAGGAAAGAGTATGCTTCCTTCTCTGTTTAATTTTCTTTCATTAGCTTTAAGCATCAAAGGAAGTTAACTTATCCTCCCACCTTGGCTACATTTTCTTAAAACCCAATCTCTGCAACTAGCAGAGAGGAAGATATTCTGCTAGTGGGAGGGGGAACTCTTGAGGTACAGCTGAGTTCATAGCTGGACATGCAAGCATTAGGTCCTCAAATTCACACTATAGCATTTTCAAAGAGCTTCTTACTCAAATGGAAGGATACATTCCATAGTAAGACAAACTTTAAAAAAATTTTGAAAAGGGCGATACATGTCATTTCAAAGGATTATATCACCTTAAGAATTATAAACTGTCTTAGTTACTTTATATCTTGTGTGACAAAATACCTGACCAAAAGAAAAAAAAAAAACCTTAAGGGAAGGAATATATTATGGCTCACAGTTTCAAGGAATACACAGTCCATAATGATGGGGAAGGCATGAAAGGAGGAACATTAGTCTAGCTGGTAACATGTGTAGAAGCAGAGAGAGAGAGAGTGAGAGCAGTAAGGGGGGGTAAAAACTACAAAGGCCCTTCCTATTGACACAGTTTCTCCAGCAAGTCTCTAGCTCCTAAAGGTTCCACAACTCTCTCAAACAGTACCATCAGCTGAGATCCAAGTGAGCCTGTAGGGGACATTTCACATTCAAATCATAATCCTTTCATTATAATGCCTCTTCCTCTTGAAAGGCTGCCTTGACTTGCATGTCTTTGAGTTGACCCAAATAGGGTAACAGAAAATAGAGAAATGACAGACATACAACGAGAAATGCTGTGATTGGGTGGACCATGCACTCTGGTGGAGACAGATCAGCAGCTCAGAAACGCTGCATGTTTATTGTATACAGTTGGATGAGGAAGTGGACTTATCTATCATATACATCTAAATGAGAAGACGAATGACATGGCTAGGAGACAGTCTCAGCTATGGGAATCTGGAAGAAGAAAGCTGTGGGTAACAACTTTCTGCATGTGCTTTCAACAACCATACCCCTATCAGGGCAAGGTCTGGCCCTAGGCATTGGACTGAGGCATTGCTGTTCTTTCCGTTGCTATGCTCATATCAACAATACCCATTTACTTAGAATCTCATGCATGCCCCACAAAAGACTAATGTTTTATGAAACTGAATGTATCTGATGGCTTAATGAGTGATTTGTCCTTTAAAATATGTTTTCACACACACACACACACACACACACACACACACACACACCTCTCATTCAGCTAGTGTGAGCTCTGTTCATATACATAACCTATTGTCTTATCTACCAGAGAAAAAGTTACACATCTCTTTCTAAACCCATAGTTTAGAAGAAAAGAATAAAAACAGTAGGTATGCTAGCTTGTTTTAAAGTGTATACAGTTTCTAATTCTTGGAATTTTTTAAATATATTTTCCTTCTACTACACTTAATCTACAAAAATTATAGGATTTTTCAATATCTGAGGAGCTCTCTCTTAACTGGAATGTTGCAAAATTTGTCTACTCTGAATTTATGTGTCTTTGAGACTCAGTTAAAAAGCCACCTCCTTTGTAGTATTCCCTGACTCTCAGAATGTATTTGCCTCTCCTTGTCTCCAGTTGTGCTATAGTACTATAGGAGAGTGATTAGGGAAGGGTGGATAAGATTAACTCTAAGTGGAAGAGTCAGAGAAGATTTTGGAAAATGATAAGCAAGCCTTCCTTAGAAGAAAGTGTGGCCCACCAAATCAAAAATAATGTTTTTAGAGTTTGTAATTCCTTACCTTCTGCCTTTGTGAATAGAAAATAATTCCATAGAATTTTCTCCAGTAATGATCACCTATATGCAATAAAGTTGATATTTAATGGTGAGTACTTGATTGAATGACTGTTAAGCTGAGATAGGCATGCTGTTCTGTCATTTAGTTCCTCATATAGGAACTCATTGAGTTTTCCCACTATATCCTTCCTAAGTATATGAGACTCCTATGTATGTAGAAGATTCAACTAGCCTTGATGACATTCTATATTTTTTTCTATTTTGTCCAGGGGTTTTTAAGAAGGCATTTTTATTTCCAGGGAAAGACAATGCTCTAAGACTTCTAAAAAGTGTTGCCAATGACTTCATGGTATTCAATACATGGTTGCCTATACAAAGAACGTGGCATCATTAATGTGACTATTAGTACTTTTTAAGGTGTCATTACATGGCTTTTACATTCAGATTTGGTCTGGTGAATCTTAGCTAGAAACAGTAAGATCTCTAGCCCTGTCCCCTTGAATTTCACCATCATGTAAATGCTGGGAGAGAGATTTTTATGTAGCAAGTCTCACTGGAACGAGAAATCATGATTATGCTCACAGGGCATAGATGTTTTACAAGAAACATTTAAGGGCTGTCATCTTATGGATCTTGACTTAATAAATTTGTTCCTTTCTACCAAAGACTTAGCCAGAAATAGATTTGAAAAAAAATTTGCATTTTGGGAAGGGTTTGTGTTATTGCCTTTTCTGAGTGCTTGCTGTAATTGTTGAAATATATTTCATAGTATCTTCATCTTTTTTTCCTATCACTGAGCAAACAGCCTTATTTTTTTGAGACAGAAAAATGCATGTTGGGAAAGTGAGAAATCTTCCTTAGGTAACCTCAGAACAGAGGAACTTTGTGCATTATGCAGCCAAGGCCATGCCAAAATGCAATTTGGAGGGTGTCCAGCCCTTCATTGGAAAGTAATGGTTTTCACTGAACTGAGTTATGACCAGCTGTTTACAGACAGTCTGTGACATACTGATAGAGCAGAACACCGTATGTTGCTTTCCAAATCAAATGATACAAGAAGTGTGACAGAGTGGAGAAACATCTGTCATTAGCAATTTTCAGCACGCTTCACTAATTCTGGACAAAATACGAGTAATGAACTTACCGCAGGAAACTTCAAATACTACCACTGCTGAAACAAGCATGGAAACAGTGAGTCCTCCTAATGGTGTCTTATTTAATTCATTTGCAGTAAGAAACAAACGAAATGGGTTATTTGTTTTTGATCATGGGATAGTAAATACTAATGTGAATCACAATGCTTATTTTAATCAAAGAGAAGAGATCTGGGAATTCGGCTTTCTTTGAGTTCAGATAGGCAGCTTTATTCTATTTTTAATTGTTGACGAGTAGGGGTTTATCTTTGTAAGCAGCAGAGTTAAAAAAAAAAGTGCCCTGATGCAACATTCGCCAAGTTGTGTCTAAGACCGATGCTCTAAGCTCAGGCATTCTTGGTGTTTGTTGAATCCATGTGCTATTTGCATATTGCGTTTTCCCAGTCTTTCTACTAAGCCACTCGTATAGAAGAATGTGTTGGGTCTTTCTCAAGCTGTTTTCTTTCTACCATTTCTTCTTGCCTTTTTTTTTTTCCTGGCTGATAATTTTCATTTTGCGGTCCCACAAATTTTCACAGTTCTGTAACGAGCGCATGGTCCTCATACAGTATCCACATGGTTCTCTACTGGTCGACGTCACACTGTTTATGAGATCTCAGAGCCAAACCAAGTGAAGGCTGCAATCTGTGAGCATTTTCCTTTTGTATCCTTGCAATCAATTGAGCTATTAAGCCATTAGCATTCAAGGCCTACTCTGTGCTCAGTTTATTCCCACACTTAACCGCCAAAAGGGCAAAATTTCTCAACAGATGAAGATGTTCTTGACTCCAGAAGGAAATGCGGTGAGGAAAGATAATAATAAAGATAATAATTCTTTATCCAAAGTTTCAACTAACATTCAGAAAACAGTCATGTGGAATGCAGACATGAGAGATTGCCCAACCCATTGGTGCTCTACCAATGGGACCTACTTTGGACTGTGTCCCAGAACAAAAAGACTGAATACCATTTGAAATTGTTGACTGTAAAATGTCTGGAGGAAGACTTCAAGGAGCTTCTTAATTACAAAGTTATTCATGATAAAATGATAGTAACCTCAGATTCCCAGTTTCTTGTAAATTTTAGTGTGATGTCACATAAAAAATGAAGCTACAAGCTTCTTGACATCCTAGAGAAACCAGATTTAGCCTTGGAATGCTATGGGGCATCATCTTCATCTCTAAATATCTTTAACTCTTTTTTTTTTTTTTGAGGAGAATGCTTCTCTTACTGATGTATTTATTTTTTAAAGCAGTTCCTGAAATTATTTTATGGTTGAGAAGAAATATTCCAAGATATGCAAATGCTAAATTCTTCCATTTTTATAGACATCTGCATTGAAAAACAAAACAAAGCAAAAATATAGATGCCATTGAAACCCATCATTACATTTGTGATCTAGATAATAAAGTAAGCAGACCCGAGCAATTCGCTAACACTAACGCTATTCTTTACATAAACAGTAAATGTTTAGATTTTCCTGTTCACTGACTAACAGCACACATATCATAAACACTAAGCTGTTATAGTACGTTTCGTGTGTTGATTCACTTTAACAGTTGTTAGTGTGAAGACAGGAAAAGAAAAGTGGGTGTAATGAGACCATGTGCAGTATGCTGTGAAAACAGAGGCCCTTATTTGGCATAATGGGTTGCACCATAAGGGCCATAAAATTGTGCATGTGTTAGTATCATTTTAATTATTACGGGTGCCACATGTTAAGCAGAACTACTAAAACAGCTTCAAAATCCTTACTGCTGATCGCTGCATTTAATTACAAATAGGAACATTTGGAGATAGGTCACCATAAACCCTTCTGTTGTCCAAATGAGCTCAAATCTGATTTGTGCAATTATGTTTTTATACCACAGATCCTGTTGAATAACTATCGGGAATAAAATTTTAATAAGTGCTGATTAAATGTAGGTACATCTTGCTTCCTAAGAATATTTATGAGCGTACATCAAACTTAAATCAAGGTATCATCTCTATTTTCCTATGGACAGGGTCTTGATCATTCACTCGTAATGCAAATAAGCCAAATAAATTTATGTGCAATGAAATATTGTTATTTTTCCATTGGAGCATAACAGCTCTGGACTTCAATTATTCACTGTGTTTGTGATCCCCATGCACTGTACTGTAATTCTCTGGAACTGTGATCCCCATGCACTACACTGTAACTCTCTAGAACTGTGTTCTCATTACCACACTACATCTCAGATTTCATGGTTTTGTGGCTACGTGTCCTTCCAAAGCTTTTTTGGGAAGGGAAAAGGAAGTTTTGCCCTCAACTAGAATAAATATGATTGGAGAAGTTAAGTTCACTTTCCGAAATTGCTCTTCTATGCAATTATTTATTGATTCATCTGTTCCTTTGTTTGTTGGTTACTTGGGCTGTAAAATTCATGAGTGCATTGTGAGAGAGCTGGTATTTTTGGGTGCTTCACATATGTTACTTCTCTGTCTCACGAAACATGTTTTTGAATCTTTACATCAGGCTTAGGCCTCATTGGTACTTTGAACATGAAATTACCACTGTGTCTCCAACAAAAATAAGAGAAATATATGATGAACCAAGAATTTACTGATGGGTAATAGCACCATGAAAGTTGTGAGTTAGTACAGAGAAAAAGGCCTAGCCTAGAACTGGAATCTGTTTAAACTGTTATGAGATAATGACAGATATCCATATTCATCCATATGGATGTATGGATTTGTGGATTATATAATCCCAGCTGGCATGAGCTCCTTGTTACTCTGATCTTCTGAGTTAGTGCCATCCTTTTAGAGCATCCTCATCCTTTTGTTTGAACTAGAAGATTGTGAAGAAGTCACTCACTGTGCTGGAAGCATAGAATCCATTTCTCTACCAAAGAATATTTCTCAGGATAAGTTGTGATGTGTTTGTAAGGCTCTTTGGGTTGTGTATGGTTAAGCACCTATCCATGTGGCTCTACTGTATAGCTACCCAAATGTGCTCCAGCCTACGCCTCTATACCCAGGTTCAGGTGGAAGGAAGACAAGGGACCACTTCAGTAAAGACCTTAAAATCTGTCCACCATAGAGACAGATGCCAGCCTGAATGCCTTGTTCTGACTCAGAGATAGTGTTCAAGAGTACAAAATAAGGATAACAGAAAAAAAATTATGCTTCTCTTTGACATAAACTCCCAGTGTACATGTGTAGGCCTGAAGATACAGGACAGCTACATTCTCAGAATCCAGCATTTATCATTTGAATCTATTGTCTCATGGCAATTGCATTTAAGAAACAAGGAGACAGCTAGGCAATGCTAAAAGCAAGGGTTTCAAAGTTCTTTCTAGGATGTGAAAGTTTTGCTTGACAGTGTGAAGTTATTCAGCTAAGTTCTACTGTGTCTACAAAACTCTCATTGCCATTAAGCAGCTTCTTTTAACTTTGGTAGCAAGACACTGAAGAGAGACTACCAGTGTTAGTAGGATTATATCTTTGATGGACTAATTAACTAATTAATTATGAAAAACTCTGAAAGTCAATTAAATCATTCATAAGAATAGGTCAGGAGAAACCCTATGTATTCTAAGAGCATTTGTGAGGAGTCATGTTCAACACATTGATCTCCACTAACTTTTACCTCTTAACACATTTTATAATCAGTAAGAATAAAATGAAAGGCAAGCAGAAATGAGTAACAGATGGGAGTGGAAGAATTTCTCATTTTCCAAATTATTGATCCCTTCATTTGTAAATGTATAATATTGAGCTTTGAACTGAAATTCATCATGAAGACTGTTTTAACAATTTCCCGAAAGTATCGCATCAATGTTGGCCTCTGGGTGTTCACTTTAGCTTCCCACTGTGGTGGGGAAGCACCAAGCATCTTAGTGCAGGGCATCTGTGCCCTGGGAATATCCTTCTGGGTTGCAGTGCATTCCCATGGAGACTTTTTGTGCTAGCTTTTAGCAATTATTCCTTTGCTTAAAGAAGAAGCAAATGAATTAACCCTTTGACCCTTTTATTCCATGGAGCCCTGGGATGTGTTTAGTAGTGGAGACTGGATGATTAGTCTTAGGGTGGTTGGTTTGTCTTTAGGGAGCCTGTGTCTACATGGAGAGACAGACCAGAAAATATACATTAAACACGTCAAATTCCTGGTAAATCAAAGTGATACGCCCATAGCTTTGGATTTTTAAATGTGGTCAGGCTCTCTTCCCCTACTAATGAATTGGCTGCATCGTGAGCTTCAGATGCAGATCAGTTAAGAAGTTATTACCACTACCTCTGCCATTATCCTCTGCCACTACCCATCACTTTGGTCTGAGCTAGAGTCCTTAGAAAACTTTCACTGGAAATTCTTATTTTTTTTTTTTTTTGAGGAAAATTAGTGTTCTTTCCAGCTGCAAGAGGACTAAGAGGGAGCACCAGTGACTTTAAGAAGCCTTTTAACTATTTTATTTATGCCTTTAGGGTCAAGAAGCATGAGTATCAGAAACTACCTTCTAAGCAGACCCACTTACCTCCCAAGATTCCTATGTCTCCTGATATTCCTAAGGGAAGTTTGTGTTCATTGCTAACCCTAGGTATAAAATAACAGATTACTTTATGACATATTTTATGAAGATAATTAAAGTTTAGCAATTTTTATTTAAATTGAGAATGCCCATGAAAATGGTAACCATCAATTTCCTATCCTTTATGACATTTTTATATATGCTTAGTATTGGTTGATTCTCCTCTTTCCCTATTTCCCTCCCCCACCCCTAGCTTGTAGCCTTGTACACCCTTTAATTTTCGTGTCACATGCATTCTATTACACACCCAAAACACACACACACACACACACACGAGAGAGAGAGAAAGAGAGAGAGAGAGAGAACGAGAGAGAGAGAGAATGAGAGAGAGAGAGAGAGACTGCTTTTTAAAATCTCATTTCCTTCTCTCATGGTCTCCTTCCTAATGTGACGAACTCCATGAACTCTTCCCACACTTAATGTCACAGAACTATAAATACATAAAAACTGGAGTGCACAGATGATGGAGAATGGTGACATATGTACTTCTGAGCCTATGTTACCTTGTTTAATATTTTCCAGCTTCATTCATTTGCTTTCAAATTTTATAATTTTGTTTTTCTTTATGGCTAAACAAACTTCCATTGTGCATATGGACCAACTTTTCATTAGCCATTTATCTGTTGATGGAAACCTAGGTTGATTTCATTTTCTTGCTGTTGTAAAATGAGTATCAAAGAATGTGCAAGTACAGTAGGATATAGAGTTCTTTGGGTATGTTCATGGGGGTGGTATGGCTCGGTCATATGGTAATTTTAATTTTAGATTTTTTGAAAACTCCACACTATTTTTTTTTATGGCAGTGCTAGTTTGTATTCCCACCAACAGTGAATAATCATTCCTCTTTTCCCACATACTCATTAGCATTTGTTATTACTTGTTTTAATTGGACGATACAATTGCTCATGACCATGGTCAGAGTTCATTATTTACATAGGTAGGTATAGTTAGACGCCTGTCACTTTCTTATGACCCATCATGGTCTCTGGTTTTCTTTCCTTCCCAGTGTTCAGATTTCTTTTGAAAAATCTGTCACAAATAAAACAATTCCAGGGCTGTGATTTCATAAGGATTTTAAACATAGTAAGTTAGATTATGCAACATCTCAAAAGTTGTCACTACGATGGAATTTAGTTGCATTCCTGTCTATTGGAAAATTCAGTTGCGTTTATCTTGATGTCTTCTTTCTTCATGCAACATGAGTGATGGTCACCAAAGTTTCATTTCCCTAAGACATGAAGTATTTAAAAACATTTTCTGAAATGAATCTGAAAAACAAAAGTCGGTTTTGCTTTTGAAAAAAATTGATAGAATAATTTGTTGTAGGTGATTACATCTTTTGGTGGATGTATTTTGAGGAACACTGCATTCATCGGCCACCCACTAATTTTCCAAGTTTCAGATGTTTTTGTTTATCACCTCTTGAATTTTCTGTATAAGCTAGAAGTGAAACTGATACCAATAATATCTAGTGTTATTTAAAATTTGGCGGCAAACATAAGCAAATATATAAACAAGAGTACCATATCATGTGTATATATACCCTTAATATAAACATATATGCCTTTAGTTTATGTTTCAAGTTGTCTCAATACTTTTCTATTGCTGTGATTAAAAAAAATCATTACCAAGACTACTTATTAAAGAAAGCATTTGATTTGGGACACAATGAATTCCTGTTAGACCAAGGCAGGTCCTGATTAGATTCACTTTCCTACCTGCACTCTGGGACATTTTGGGGAATCATCAATTATAGAGTGAATGAGACAATCAATTATTTAATTTATTCTTATTGATACATTTACCAAATGCTTATATTTTGCTGAATTTTCAACACACAGTACAGATGAAGTGATTTCTGGATCATTCTCGAAGGGAAAATGCATTCATTGGTACTACACCCATGCCAGGATCTCAGGCTTCAGCAATACAACATAGCTAAAAGTAAAGACTTGGATTTTTGGCCAGAATTGTTTATTATAGAAGATGAAAGTAGAAAGAGCCTTGAGGACACGACCTTGCATGCTGAGTCCCACACTCTGCTCCAACAGAGGAGAGGAGGATCAGAGTCCAGATGTGCTTCATTGACACGGAGCACACGTGCTCAGTCTACACCAAACACATTGTGTTTGCCTGTGTGGCAGAGTTCTTTTAATCGCCAAAAAAAAAAAAAAGAAAATTGTACCAAATTCAAAAGATGCTCAGGCTCCAATTTAATTTTGCACTTCTCAGTGCTTCCTCAAACCTTCATATTGTTTGACAGTATGTTGCATGACTGTTGCCTGTAAGTGTGAAAAGTCAGTATGAGAGTTCACAGCAGGTTGATGGCCTGGAGAAGAGAAGTGTGTCTGAGGACATTTGAAAGTTGTAAAGGTATTATTCTCACATGGAGTTATTTCTCAGTGGGTGTGAACAACAGCAACTCAGCAAGATGGTGTAGTGTGAAAAAGAGTTTCCTGAAAAATGATGTGCAGACATATGCAGGAAGCCACATGCTTAGTACATGCACAGACTGCATGCTGAACTTCCAAGGGTGGGGATACTTGCCCATGAGATGAACTAAGGATGAAACAGCCCCCAGTGTAACACAAGCCAGAAAGGACTGCGCTGGGGTTGTCACTGACCCTCTCAGTCAAGCTGTACACCTCCTGAAGGTTGAAAAAGGATGAGTGCAGTTGCACAGGGGCTGGGGGTGGATGAGATAGAACACCAGAAATCGTTCTATAAATAGTGCTAGAGGACCTACCTCTCCTCTGAACAATGTTTTGTTTATTTTGTGGTAAATTGTGTCACCATTGTGGAGTCCCATGGGGGTTTTATGAATCCCCGTAATGGAGTGAAGAGATTCATATATAGAACTATACCATTCTTCCAGTCGCGTCAATCTGCTGAGGAAACACGCATTCAAGTTCATGTCTAGCCTTTGAACTCGGTGTGCTATTTATGTGCTAGGTTTGTTTGGAACGTTTCTCTATGTGGCAGAAAAATCTTTTTTAGAATCCTCTTCTTTGCATGTTAGTGTGTGTGTCTGTGGGTTGTGTGTTGGTGGTAGTTATAGGCATGTGCCCCAGGACACACAGTTTGTGGGGATCAGTAGAAATCAGTTCTCTGTGCCATGTGGTTTTCAGGGACAGGACACAGGTCATTAGTCCGGAAGGTAGGTGCCTTCACCTACTGAAGCAGTTCACTGACCTGCATAAGAGTCTTCATGGGAACTTTTCTTCTCAGCTGTATACGTCTCCTGAGGCTTCTGTTAACCGCAGGTAAGGGAGATGTGACAGTTAGAAGAGGGAACAGCATACATAATACAGATAATTATCCAGTCAAAAGGAGAAGTGGAAAACTGTGTATTCAGTATGTATTTATTTTACTCCACATGCTTTTAAAAGGGATTTGATGTGGCTTACAAAAAATAAATAAATAAAAGGTATGTATGCCATAAGGCCTGCAAAAATGTAAACAGAAAATAAGAATTTGAAAAGGAGGAAGATTCAAATATGCTAACTAAGAGGGTTAATGAGAATCAGAATTAGTCATTTCACTACACAGATGGAGGTTTACTTATGCGCTTTGGTTGGCAGGTGTGCTGGATCCGTGGTGTTAATCTCCAGGTTCATTGTGTGGGAGGCCCCAGTGAATTTTCCCCTTCAGTTAGAAAAGACCCAAATAAAGAGCTGCAACTTGCCATGAGTCCTAAAACTGGACAATATGGGGTCAGATATGACTTCATTTTCCAGACCTGCAACTTGCTATTCTGAGGTTTGGTCATCCTGCAACCAAGGGCTGCTGACCGCAGAAACACACACTATGGCCACCTGTTTCTCATTTGTGTTGGCATTAGTTTATTTTCTAAAATAGCTTTTTAAATGATCAAAGCAGCACACACTTCTTGCAAAACTCCAAACAAGAGCTGAAGGATGAAAATGAAGATCTGCTATCCAGTCACACTCGAGGAACCTGTTATTTTAGGAGAGCATCATCTGCGGGAGGCTCTGCGTGCACACTGCACGCAACCTGTGGGTCGTTCTTGGCTCGCTGTTTCCCTGCTCATATCAGATACGCTGGAAAATACTACTTGCTTGACCATCTCATTTATAGGCTCCCAGAACTTTTCCTACCCTGTGCTTTTGGCACCTGCTCTGTGCTGTCAACAGCCCTCCCCGGGTGTATTGCCATTGCCTCCTCCTCCAGTGCTGCCACAATCTTTTCTCATCACAGCATGAAAATATTCCTCTGAGTATGAAGCACAAATTTGTGCCTTCTATGTTTAAAAATCTCTGATGACTTTCTAATTCAATTAAGAAAAGGTGAAAATACTATATTTCATAGCCTCCATTTCCTTCACAGCCTGGTCTTACCCTGTCCACTCTCACTTGCTTTAACATTTATATTTCAATTAACAATTACATTATACTTAAATTAACCAACCACCTGCTACAGGTGAACGCTATTGCTTCTAATATTTCCTATTATGAGTAATGTCAGGATAAGTGTATTGATGAGTCTGTGATTGTACAATTATATAATTTCACTTTCGCTAGAGCTATGTTGTTGAATTTCTCTGAAAAAGGGTAGAGTGGTGGCACTGGAAATGACCCACACCGGTCACAGTTATGGTGCAGGCTCCATGGAAGTGATAACAGGCTATACAAGCCATGTATTTTGCATCCAGATTCCTATTTGGATAGTGGTTAAGATTTTTGAACTACTGTTGGCACCAAATTTAGTGCCAGTCTTCTTGCTTTGCCTTGTCAAATTGGACAGGGAAACGGCTGTCTTGCAAAAGTGGAATTGTCACTAATTGGCCACAGAGGAAAGATTCAAATTCTTGCCAAAAGTCTCCTGCTTTCTAACGGAATAAAATCTTCTATATAACTTTCCCCTCTCATTAAAAAGAAACAAACTCAATAGGAAAAGCACATTGTATGCTAGACGGTGCTCTGTGGCTGAGAGTTGCTGATGTTGGTCTGGCCCAGGTGAGGCTGTCTGTCCTCTGTGGGAGGATTGCTGGACATGGGAGAAAGGAGACTCCTCTATGCAGACTTGCTTTCTTCGCTAGTTTGTAATGTCTGGTTAAGGGACGTCATGGAAGGAGCAACAGAAAATAACTTTTGACTTCACTTTGGCTTTTTCATTTAGTGAGAGAAGAGTGCTCCAGGTGCTGTCCACACAGGAAATGAATGCTTTGTAAAATGTTTTGTCACTTGTAATGTTTGGGAGTCAACTTGCTTCTCTTTATTGTGACAAAGTGAATTTAACAAGAATTAAACATTGATTTGTAGCGAGATACAAATCTCCTTACGTTTTACTGCAAAGTGGACATTGTCAAAAGTTACTGCTCTGAGAAATGAGAAGGAAATCATTGTCACATTTCTAAAGGGTTTTTTTTATTAACATGTGATATATAATTTATAAAAATCTAGCCAGATGATACTTTCCTGAACATTTCTGAGAACTGGATTTTAACAAATCTATTTCTATTTAAATTTAAAAGAATGCAAATATGTTTACAAGTCTAGAAATATGTATGTTGGAGTTTAAAATGTGATTGAATAAATTTTCAGGAGTTAAACCACTTATTTTTAGAATGTAAAGTAGGTTTTAATTTTAGAATTTCCTAAAATGAATAAAAAAGTATGAATGCTGCCTTCCATACCATGTCAGAACTTTGGGATATAGTTCATCTTTGAGTTATTCACTGACACAAATGATTTCATTAGTATTTAAGGTCTTTGCTGTTGTTTTATTATAAAGGATTTTTTTATGAAATTCTCACTCTGGATCCTCCTTTCTTGTACTTGCCAAGGCATCCAGTCCATGTGAGTCCATTCCTTAAATACCCCAAGAATGAGACCTGGAAAAGGGGAGCAATAGATAACTGAGAAATATTGGTATATTAGACTGTGACACTTGTTATGGGTTAATATCTATGCACAATTGAGTGCTTATGAGTTTAGTATTGTGCTAGTATCTCAAAAAAAAAATTCCTCCAAGGCTCCATGGCTTTAGCATCAAATTATTGCATGCAAGCATAACCTAAGTTAACTTGGAATGCTTAAAAGTTAGAGAATCAGTTTAAAATTTTCATGCAAATATAACCAGATTTTGTTTAATTTCATTAACTTGTAGAAATCACAAGAAATTTAAAAAATTCTCTTCTCTCTCTCTGTCTCTCTATCGCTCTGTCTCTATCTAAGCAAATTGATATATATATATATATATATATATATATATATATATATACTAATTAAGCACCTCTATACTATTTTTTCCTTCTGAACCAGGTATATGAAGGATGAAAACTTGTCACAAGAGATTCTACCATCAGATTCTACCATGTCTCACTTTATCTTAGCTCTATGACTACAGATGTCAACTCATCACTTTCAGTAGTGTATAAATAATAAACAATGACCTATAAAAGACCAATAAGACAATGACCTGCCTCTTGACAAAGGCAATATGCCATTTTCTCTCAATACTCAATAGCAGGTGTTCACTTCATGCTCTCAAAATACATTCTGTCCAGAACTAGCACATTACATGTGTCCTTTACCTCCTCCCCTTCTTACTTTTCATGAATGTTTTGTGAGTTCGTTCTTCTAAGTCTGTATATTGGTATTCTGTAGTGTTTGTTTCTTTGCTCGTTTGCCATTTTACAGGCAAACACATTTCATTTCCATGTAATTTCACTCAAATGCTCCTCAGGGTCTCCCCTGAACTAAAACTCAAGTATTCTTTTGGGTGTTCCTCCTCTTCCCCAGAGAGGCCTTTTCCTCTTCTGTTCAGTCACTTTCCACATATTTATCATATTTTACTTTTCCAGGGCACTTTCTATTACTGTTTGTTCATATGCTTTTTGTTGGTCTTTCCATTCCTTCTACTAGGATATACAGAAGGATAAAACTCTGGTCATAGTTAGGTGTCTTGTTGACTACCTGTAATACTAGCACTTGGAAAGTAGATGTAGGAAGATCAGGAGTTCAAAGTTATTCCGGCCTAAACAGTGAGTTCAAGGCCAACATTGGTTATATGAAATCCTTTCTCAAAAAGAGAAAATAAAGAAGGTTAGATGGACTAAACAACAAAACAAGCAAACAACAACAACAAAAATTTCCTCTTGAGATCACCAATGCATTCCCCAAATTTAAAATGGGTAAGAACATCCATGTTTGTCTCTCTGTGACTATTTGATCTCCTCATTTAACAGATCAGAACACTAAGACCAGGAACGGTAAAGTAACTTGCCAAAAGCTTAGAAATTAACCAAAATAGAGGTGCCATATATACAAAACAAGTTGTTGAATGGAGACATATACAGAGAGCTATGGAAGTAGAGGTGGAGGAAGCTTTGAGGTGACCACCTTGGGAAGAAAAGGTATCCTGGCTATTCTGATCTTGAGAAAGGTGTATTAGACCGAAGATATGGCCTTTCCAGAGTCTAGGTGCAGAAAGCCATGAGGAGTCAACCACCATTAAGATTTTATCCAAAGCAGTATCCTGGCCACAGATATATTTTGTATCTGTTAAAGATGTTAAAGAAGACAAGCCATGTGAACTTTGTTCTTTTCTGTGATTACAGGGAGTTTTAAAGACCTTTTAGTGAGTAAGGTTAAGAAAAGTACACCCACCTTTGAGCTAGATAGGGTGAGGGGCTACATCTTTGCCATAGAGGTGTACCCCAGCTGGTATGAAAGCACATCCAGGATTTGGAGGTCTCTCTGGATAGAAGCAAAGACCTTCAGAGTAGGCACTTCCTGCTGGATTAGCACCAGACAGTATTTAGGTCTTGATCTAACCCTGATGGCAGTACTTAAACTTGTCTTAATACTTGTTACAACTCTGATCATCTTCTGTAACCAACAATGTGGGGGTTGCCTCTGTATTTGTGAGAGAACAGTGTCCAGGCCTCTTTGTGGACACTAAGCCAAAGCATACTTGAGTCTTTTATAGGAAACAGTACAGCATGTGTGTCTAACCTCCAGCATCCTTCTGTGCATTATATATACTCTTTGGATCACTTTTGTATATTGCATGGCATTAATTCTGTTGAATGCGTTGTCCTGTATTTCTAATGACTAATAATAAGAAAAAGTCTGTATGTATTCATACAGATGTAATTTGTTTTCAATTGGCACTGGGAGATGAATCTTCAGATGTGTAGAGGGCACGGCAGGAAGAATCCCACCATCCTAGAAAAGTCATCTGCTTGTGCAGAGAAATTAGAAAGGAGATCAGTCAGACTGAGAGCGTGGTTTGTGTAAGGGCTCCAGTTAGAGCCACAAGTCTAACCTTTCCTTTTTGATTTAGTGTGGTCAACTCATTGTCTTTTACAGTTTGGCTGGGAATCCCTGCCAGTTCTTTCTTTCCAGGAACCTTTCATCACTTAACCTCTCTTAGTGAGACTCTGTGGGTAGATTTCCCAGATTTTTAATTTTATAAGTCCTAACTACAATAAAAACTATTACGTTGTGTGCATTCTTATCTTCCTGTAATATAATCATATTTATCTTTATTTAACATAATTTATCATATGGTTTTTGTTATCTTAATCATAAAATGTTTTACAGAAAAACCTACATAAAATATCCAGCATATTTAATTCACTCAAGGCCTGGAAGTTTATGTAATCCAAAAAAGACTTAATGACCCCATAAATTTGTACTTTGATTTTGAATATATTCTGGCAAACAAGGAGAATATGAGATTGGAAGTCATTCTGGCTTCCACACTTGATTTATATTTATTTGTGAACTGCGGTTCCATTGGCTGGAATGCACTGAAAACTGGTGCTAATGAGATTTAAGTCCCTGTGAAAACTGAATCTCAGATGCTATCATGTTCTAAAGTGTGATTTTTCACTCACTTTTTTCAATTTTATTTCTAAAATAATTATTATGTTAATCTCTTTCTAACAATCCCAAATATGCTACCAGCTTTAAATTCAATAATCCTTTATGAGACAGGCAAGAACCAAACACAATTAACCCTTAGTTACTACTTCAGAGAAATCTGTCCATATCTGCAGGCTGATTGCTATGATTTGGGTGTTGAATGTTCACCCAAGAGGGCCAGAGTGGTGCTAACTAGGAGGTGATGAAACTTTTGGGGAAGGGACATCGCAGAAGACCCTTAGTTCATTGGGAGTGTGCCCCCAAAAGGCACACTCATCTGTCTTATCTCTATTTCAATTCAAAATGCTGTATGGCTTCTGTTGGGATGTGTTGCCCTTACCTAAGGCCAAATCAATGGAGCTGCCCAATCTTGGCCTTCAATCCCCCAAACTGAATGAAGCAAAATTTTCTGAAAGACTTTACTGTAACATAAAACTGACTAATGTATAGATATACCTAGGTGATTACAGCAGTGTATCTCCTGTAGTAAAAAAGGGTTATGTAGCTCTACTGTGTTTGCATTAATATGTTTTGGATTTTTCCCCCCAATGTATAGAGAGTTTCTAATTCTATTTGTAGTCTATTTAAAACAATAATCTTAATAGAGATTTTGTTTAATCAAAGCAACTGCATTTGCAGAGATCTATCTGTATATTCAACGTTTTTTTTTGTTTTTGTTTTTTAAATGAAACAACCACTGTTGCCTGTAGGCAACAGGCATAGGTTAGCAAGCTCACCATTTTCTTTTAAACAATATAGAACTTCTATGGGAAAAGGACTATCTTTGCTTGCCTTCTTTCTGTTTCTTTTGCAATTGTTCAGATGAATTTTTTTTTTTTTTCTGGGCATGTAAGATCTCAAGGTATCCCAGCATGCCTTGGGATTTTACATAGCACAGTGAATTCTCAAGCTGATTTTCCATCCCCCTTTTCGTGGTACATTTTCCAGAGTTATTTGTGTGTTAAGCTATACTGTGAAAACATTATCTTTTAAAGCTAACTTAGGAGTGGGAAATTTTTCGTATTCCTTTATAAATTTGGAACAGATAAGAAGTTGTCTTATATAGACCGTACACGATGGTAGATTTTGCTTGTTATTACTTAAAATGTGAAGTTCTGAACCATGAACATGAGCACCTATTAGGTAACTCTGATTTCATATGTTGCTGAATTCAGATATATGTGTATAGGAATTTCCATCCCTGTTGCACCTGAAGCATTTTGAATAGCATGGCTGTTTGATGGCTAGGGATTCAGAAAACATCATTGCCATCACAGTCATAAGACATCCAGAATTGGCATCTAAAACCATACAAACAGAAAACCTGAAGCCCAAAAAAGCAATTAGCTTACCCTTACAAATTTATCATCTAGCTCCTTGCAGGTCTGTGTCAACACAGATTGACCGAATCATGAAATTTTATTAGACAATGTGAAAACTCATTTATTGTTTTGTTTTGTTTTGCCATCCATCATTGCTTGCAACCACAATCCACAGGCGCTCCATTGTGGTGAATAACAACGGGGAGCCATGGCTGGCTGTGGCTGGTGTGGAAGTACAATTTCTCACTGACAGTTGTTTTCTTCTAATGCCTTTATTGCAGGCCTCTCCGTCCTGAGTCCTGATTTCTTTACTGAACACCAAACCAGAACTAACAGCTTTGATGTGGTGCAAGACCAGTTGGTACCCCCATCTGCCATATTCTGTTTCAGTTCAGGGTCTGCTGTGGATCAGGCTGTGCCCATCCCATAGGCTGACTGCTTGCTGTCTCACCTGTGTAGCATAGACTGCATGGGAAAGAAATCAAGCAGAAAGTAAAATTTGTGATCAATAACCAGAGAAAGGTACAAAGAGAGAAGACACATTCTTGGGGAGGATGTGGTCACTGGGCTCATTGCACAGGACACCAAACTTACCCTGAGGGAAAACCAGAGGCAACTGTAGTGTACCGGGTTTGTATCTACAGGCTATCTTACAATTGTGCCTTTATTAAGTCTTATAGCAGTCATGGCTGTTTTCTTGGATTCCTTTTTTTTTTTTTTACAACATGCGGGGACTCTTCACAGTATCTAAAGTATCATTTATAAGAAAGAACATTATATGATGTCCTGCATTACATATGCATTTGTGTTGTATACTTGCTAATTTTTCACTATGGCCCTAAAATGTGATTATTTCTACCTTCTTGCTTCTCTTCCTTCTTCCCACATCTAACAATTCCTTTTTCTGTGTGTTAGCTTTCTATCACCATAAAGAATGTTTGAGATAATTAACTAATAAACTGAAAAGATTAGCCAGTAAGGTGGCACATACCTGTGATCCCAGGACTTAGGAAGCAAAAGCAGAAAGAGCAGGAGTTCATGGCCATTGATTTTGATTTGTGGTTATTCCAGCCTGCCATCAGGTGGACCCAATTCTCTTAGACTCGTTGTGGGTGGTTGTAGTGGTTTGAATGAGAATGGCCACCATAGGCCCGTATAGTTAAACGTTTGGTTCCCAGTTGGTGGACTGTTTAGGAAGGTTAGGAGATGTAGCCTTGTGGGAGGAGGTATATTACTGGGGATGGGCTTGAGTTTTCTGAAGCTGTACCAGGCCCAGCCTCTAGCTCTCTGCCTCCTGATGCAGATCAGCTGTAAGCTCTCAGCTACTCACCAGTGTACGTGCTTGACTGACACTAAGCTTCTGACTCTGATGATCCTGGGCTCAGCCTCTGAACCTATAAGCAAGTTCCCAATGAAATGAGTTTTATTCTAAGTTTCCTTGGCCGTGGTGTCTTTTTACAGCAGTAGAATGGTGACTAAGATAGTGGTCAGGCTGGGAGGCAATGGCACTGGGATCATGATGAACTCCGCTTTCGGCCAGGAAACAAAGGGGTCTGGGGAGCAATATTTCCTTCAAGACCCCTCATTCCTTACCTAAAGACACTTCTCAAGAGCTCAACATCTCCCAATAGCATCGACCTAGGAACCAAGCCTGTTGCACAAGGCTTTTGGGAGATTTTCCTGATCTAAACTATGGCACTCTTTGCCTTCCTTAGATCTTCCTCCCTTTACAAAGCAAGTAAGGAGATCTGTCTTTTTTTTTTCCTAGTTTATTTTTATCTTCTTTTTTTTTTAAATTACAGTTTATTCACTTTGTATCCTAACTGTAGCCCCCCTCCCTCATCCCCTCACAATCTCACCCTCCCTCCCTTTTCTCCTCCCATGCTCCTCCCCTAGTCCACTGATAGGGGAAGTCTTCCCCTTCTATCTGACCCTAGTCTATCAGGTCTCATCAAGACTGGCTGCATTGTCTTCCTCTTTGGACTGGTAAGGCTGCCCTCCCTCCCAGGGGGAGCAGATCCGAGAGACAGCAACTTAGTTCATGTCAGAGACAGCCCCTTTCCCCTTACTAGGGTACCTGCTTGGAGACTGAGCTGCCATGAGCTACATCTGTGCGGGGGTTCTAGGTTATCTCCATGGAGCTCCTGTCCTCTCCAGGTCTTTCTGTCTTCCCCTTCTTTCATATAATTCCCTGCACTCTGCCCAAAGTTTGGCTGTGAGTCTCAGCATCTGCTCTGATACCCTGCTGGGTAGATTCTTTCATAGCTCCTCTGTGGTAGGCTCCTGTCCTATATTACCCTGTTTTCTCTCTCTTCCAATGTCTATCCCATTTGCCTTTCTGAATGAAGATTAAGCATCTTACCCAGGGTCCTTCTTCTTGCTTAGCCTCTTTAGGTGTACAGATTTTAATATGTTTATCCTATATTATGTCTAATATCCCATCCACTTATAAATGAGTATATACCATGTGTGTCTTTCTGCTTCTGGGATACCTCACTCAGGTTATCTTTTCTAGTTTCCACCATTTGCCTGCAAATTTCATGATTTCCTTGTTTTTAATTGCTGAGTAGTATTCCATTGTGTAAATGTATCACAATTTCTGTATCCATTTCACAGTTGAGGGGCATCTGGGTTGTCTTCAGATTCTGGCTATTAAAAGTAAAGCTGCTACAAACATGATTGAGCAAATGTCCTTGTGGTACACTTGAGCATAGTTTGCCTATATGCCTAGGAACGGTATAGCTGGATCTTGAGGTAGCACTATTCCTAATTGTCTGAGGAAGTGCCAGATTGATTTCCAGAGTGGATGTAGAAGTTTACATTCCCACCAGCAGTGGAGTAGGGTTCCCCTTTCTCTACATCCTCTCAAGCATATATTGTTAGTTGAGTTTTTTATCTTAGCCATTCTGATGAGTGTAAGAAGAAAACTCAGGGTCATTTTGATTTGCATTTCCCTGATGACTAAGGACATTGAACATTTCTTTACGTGTTTCTCTGCCATTCAATATTCCTCTATTGAGAATTCTCTGTTTAGGTCTGTACACCATTTTTTAATTGTATTACTTAATTTGTTGCTGTTTAACTTCTCTAGCGGTTTTTTTTTTTTTTTTTTTTTTTTTTTTTTTTGAGAAGAGATGAGACAAGAAATTTGCTAGATTCCAAGGATTAGGTCTCCTCCCCCACTCTCTTCTGGATACCGTTTTATGGACTGTATATCAATAAAATCATGATAAGAAATAAAGATCTTGTCACCAGTTGGAATCTGAAGAGTTGGATATCTGTTGTCATTCAAATGAAACATTTAAGTGACTGATGACACCCTTCCTTTCTGCCTCAATAAAGTCCAAGTGCAAATCCCTCTTGAAAGTATTTTTTTTTACTTTTATTAATTACACTTTATTCACTTTGTATCCCCTCATAAGTCCCTCCCTCCTCCCCTTCCAATCCCACCCTGCCTTCCCCTTCTTCATGCATGCCCCTCCCCAAGTCCACTGATAAGGAAGGTCCTCCTTCCTTCTGATCTTAGTCTATCAGATCTCATCAGGAGTGGCTGCATTGTCATTTTCTGTGGCCTGGTAAGGCTGCTCCCCCCTCAGGAGGAGGTGATCAAAGAGCAGGCCAATCAGATTATGTCAGAGGCAGTCCCTGTTCCCATTACTATGGAACCCACTTGCACACTAAACTGCCATGAGCTATATCTGTGCAGGGGTTCTAGGTTATCTCCTTGGTTGGAGTATGAGTCTCTGGGAAGACCCCTGTTCAAATTTTCTGTTTCTGTTGCTCTCCTTGTGGAGTTCCTGTCCTCTCCAGATCTTACTATTTCCCACTTCTTACATAAGATTCCATGCACTCTGCTCAAGAGTAGGCCATAAGTCTCAGTGTCTGCTTTGATAGTCTGCAGGGCAGAGCCTTTCATAGGCCCTCTGTGGCAGGTTCCTAACTTGTTTCCTGTTTTCTTCTTCTGGTGTCCATCCTCTTTGCCTTTCAGGATGGGGATTGAGCATTTTAGTCAGGGTCCTCTCTCTTGATTAGTTTCTTTAGATGTACAGATTTTAGTAGGTTTATCCTATATTGTATGTCTATATGAATGAGAATATACCATGTGTGTCTTTCTGCTTCTGGGACAGCTCACTCAGGATGATCCTTTCCAGGTCCCACTATTTACCTGCAAATTTCATGATTTCCTTATTTTTCATTGCTGAGTAATACTCCATTATATAGATGTACCGCAATTTCTGCATCCATTCTTCATTTGGGGGGCATCTGGGCTGTTTCCAGCTTCTGGCTATTACAAATAAAGCTGCTACAAAGTATTTTTAATAAAACTTTATCTTTCTGCCCCCTTTAAATCCAAGGAAGAGGAACTCTTCTTCAGTTGATATACTACTTCACTGGGAAACTGGTCCTTTGGAATAAAAGATGAAGCCCAAAGAACTGAGGATGAAGCTCAGATATTCTCAATGGAACAGAAAACAAGTATTTGTCAGAAATTTAGAGTGCAACATTTAAAGGTATATTGATCTCATATGAAAAATAAAAATGTTATTTTATTTAACGAAGTTGGGTAAATCAAGGTACAACATTGAATGGAAATGTCTTTCAAGTTCTATCTCAAATAATAGGTTTAGATTGAGAGCTTTCAATTTTGAATTATAAAGACACATTAAGTTACCCTATTGCTATATGATGTTGTTTCTATTTCTTGTCTTTTCTATTTTCCTTTGCCCAGCCCTTCTTTCTTTTTCTCTGTTGCTAGATAACAAAACCAGGGCCTTGCATATGAAGACTGTACCCAGGAACTATCACCTTAATTCTTTCTCTAGGTCTGTTTTTGAAATGTCTGGAGTGGTAGCAGGGTTTGGGAGGGTATGAGTGTGAGGCTGTGTATTTCTCTCTGTCTGGCTTATTTAGCAAGCTCAGAAGTCATCTTGGTGTTTACACAGAGTTCCAGTGCGTTTCCTTAGAACAGCTGTGATTTGGGTTTTGGTTTGTGGGTTTTCAAGTGATATAGACTGCAAACTTGGTAGAGAATGCTGTGCCCATGATGCCCTCTCTGAAGGTGGTGTTTTCCCTGTCTCCCGCATCTTTTCATGATGTCACTTATTCCTTATGTTCCACTGATTGCCCCACACCATCCTAGATTCCCCCATGCTGTTTTGAGACCTTTTACAACCAGCCTACACACAGAATGTCTCCTGCAGAGATATCCTTTCATTAGTTTAACCACCTGTGGAAAAGCTGTACTGTTTAATCTATTTGTAAGCTTGTTATGTTCTGGTTTGTATCTTCAAAAATATTTAGAATTGTTTAAAAGAGGCTTGGCCCCTTTAAAAAGCAGCTTCAGCAGGCAGGATGACACAGGCAGTGATGAAAACCAAAGCTGTTGAGAGCTGCAGCTGTCTGGTCCTTTCGTATGCAGATTTATGGAGTTGGGAGGGTTTGGAGAAAGAGCTAAGGGAAGAATAACTAGTTGGCAAACACTGAAGAAAAGGGGCCTCTTGCTCAGGCTCTGACTGTTTCAGGCTCACTTAGAAATCAATAGCTGTTAGAGTTGGCCAAGATGTTTTCTAATCCAAATAATGTTACCTGGTCCAATTTTCTCTTCTGCAAAATGTCAGGTGATTTGCTGAAGGTCAGAATACTTCTAGAGGCCATATGTAGTGGAGAGCAGGTAACCAATACAAGTGTTTCTGCTGAATGAGCAGAAACACATTACAGGAACCAGTAGGTGTGCTACATGTACACATCTGCTCTCTTCAAGCACAACACAGAATGTTAGAAGTCAAGGCAAGTGTGTCAGCAGCAGTGGAACACGGGCTGAAAAGAGCTCTGTGTTATTGCCTGCACAGCCTGAGAAGACCTTTCCAGGGACCTCTACTCAGATGGAGGAGAGATTCCCAACCTTGCATCAGAAAAAAAAAAAAAATCAGTACAAGCCAGTATGAAGCAGAGTTGAAATTTACTAGAAAGAAAGTTTACCATAAATGCAAGAACAGGGGTTAAGAGAGAGAGAGAGAGAGAGGCTCTAAGGGTGGAGATGGAGTAATATCATCCAAGTTCCTATTCCGATGGTGTAGGCTTGCTTTGAGTGTGTTTAGAATAATCACATATACCTGGGTTTGGAGGCTTCTACAGGTATATCTCAAAGGGTTGCGAGGAATTTAAATAGATAATAGAGTGGTTCTGGAGGTGAACTGGATAGGATTATAGCTGATGAGGTACCCCAGTCACAGTGATTTCATGAACAGTTGAGAGGTTCTCTGGTTTTTGTTGATTTATTTATTTTTTTTCTGAAATCAAAAGTATATCATCTTGTTTGTGAGATTATAGGTTTACTCTGGGAGAGAAAAAAAAATCATATACACTTAAGCCTTAAGCACAACTCGTTTGAGATATCTTTATGTAAAAGGTGAATTTCTTCTGTGTAGTCAACCTTTATAGCAAATTTGATCAATTGTGCTGAAAGTGTTGGCTCAAGTAGTAAGGAACGCTGACTGGATTCTAGGGTGAGTGGCTCATTCCTATCTTTGGTTTCCTTAATTCTTTTAAACATTCTGTCTTGCTTGAAGGAGATAGGTAGACAAGTAAATCCTCTCGCATTGTAACAAGACCTCAAACTTTAGCACAAACCACTCCATAGTGGGAGCAGCATCAGGACATAAAACTCAGCACATGGAGAGTACCAGCTACTAAAATGAAACAAAGACATGACTCATCCAAGTCCATAGCTCTGCAAAAGCATCAAAATATACTGACCTGGCTTTTAGCTTCTCTCGTCCTGCTTCTGACTAATAGGTCTTGTTAACTGAGGTATGGTTAGACTTTCCCTCAATCTTTGTTCCCTCATTATCTCTGCACTTCTTGTAGACAGAGTAATTTCTGGATCACAGGTTTTGCCAGTGGGTTGTTATCTCCCTCCCTCCACTCTTCCTGCCTGGCTAGGAGGTATTCACTTCAGTCTTCATGTCCTCTCTCCTCCATTAGGAGTCTCAGCCAGAGGCACAGCCATGTCCTCCCAGGAGCCTACCCTGACAAAAAATTTTCCTTCCTCAGATTCTTTTCTTGTTCCTCGCCCTCTCACCTTCCTTCCATTCTACCCACATCCAATCCCTACCCTTGTTTGTCTCCCTGTTCCATCCCCTGCCCAGTTCCCTCTCTTCTTCCACTTCTGCTGTCTATTCTATTTCCCCTTCTGAGTGACGGTCCCTTGGGCCATCCTTGTTATTTAGCTTCTTTGGGTGTGTGGACTGTAGTATGGTTATCCGGTATTATAGGTCTAATATCCTAAATGAGTAAATACCATGTGTGTCTTTCTGGGTTTGTGTTACCTCACCTAGGATGATCTTTTCTAGTTCCTACCACTTCACTGCAAATTTCATGATTTTGTTTTTGTTTTTAATAGCTGAGTAGTATTCCATTGTGCAAATGTTCCTCAATTTCTATATCTATTCTTCGGTTGAGGGACATGTAGATTTGTTTCCAGTTTCCGGCTATTATGAATAAAGCTACTATGAATAGAGTTGAGAAAATGTCCTTGTTGAATGGTGGAACATCTTTTGGGTAAATGCGCAGGAGTGGTATAGCTGGATTTTGAGGTAGAACTATTTCCAATTTTCTGAGAAAGTACCAGATTGATTTCCAGAGAGATTTTACAAGTTTGCACTCCTACCAGCAACTCCCTTTCTCCACATTCTCACCAACATGTGTTGTCACTTGAGTTTTTGATCTTAGCCATTCTGACTGGTATAAGGTGGAATCTTAGAATCATTTTGATTTGCATTTCTCTGCCTTTACGTTTTTAAAGTTAGTTTTATTTATGTGTATGGGTATATATCTGCATGTATATCTGTACACCACATGCATGCTTGGTACCTTTGGAGGCCAGAAGAGGGCATCAGGTTCCCTGGGACTGGAGTGTAGAAAGTCCTACAAATAAAGCTTTGAAATTTTCTATTGCATGATTTTCCAATCTCAACATTCTTAATATGATAGTGAGGGATCTAATAACTCCAAAGCCCCTGAGAGGCCCCCAGAAGGCTCCAATCTGTTTGGCTAATCTGACTCCATGACAGGCTTCATTTTCAACTTTGCCTAACCAGGCCTGAATTTCTGTTTCTCGGGAAAACAAAAAAATAATTTCTGGAAAAACTGCAGCTCGCAGGCAGCCAATCAGCTTAAAGGTTAACACATGGGACTGTCTAGTTTGTAAGCCTGGTGTTGGGGATGAAATCTAGGTCTTTGGAAAAGCTGACAGTGCTCCTAACCATCTATCCAGCCCCAGCACATTTTTCTTTTTTGGTCATACATACACTTAACACTGTGCAAAACAGTTCACTCCTGTTCACCAAAACGCCTATGTGCATGTGTATCAGTATATGTGTGTGCTGCGTGGGGTGGGGGGAGCATCGATATGGGTTTTCTCTCATTAACAACCAATTATCCAGTACAGACAAACTTAGTGTCTTACTTGATTTTGACAGTATCTACCTTCAGAAAGTGTAAGATCCCACAAGGAAAGATCTTTTCTATCAGTTCCGCCCTAGCTTTACCTGTTTCTTGTAAATCTAAGTTCATGACTTGTATCTTAAGTGACCTATTACAGCCTGGGACTTCCATTATTAGGTAGCTAGCCAAATATTAGCAAGCTTAAAGGTCATTGACCTGTCTCGTAATAAACGTTGTTAAAACAGGAACTCAAATTACAGGACTTTGGAATGAAATTGGAGTTGTATCTTTGGCTCTGAGTGAGGATATGACTTTCTAAACTGCTCAGAAGATCATGAGTATTATCCTGATGGAATCTTTCTAGTAATGAAAAAGACACACCATGGTCCCATCCCTTGAGAGTAAATGGGCTTGTCAATTACATTGGCTGGATACTCCCTTCTCAGGAAAACTCACTGCTCTAGGACTTAAAAAAAAAAAAAAAAAAAAAAAAAAAAAAAAAAAAAAAGCCTAGGGTTTTACTTCTTTGGAATGTATAGTGGCTTACTAAACTCAGGGGAATATATATAATGTTTTTGTTTAGTATAAATGAAAACAAATAAACAGCCAGATTATGCTATTAGGTGTGTAAGAAAAAGAGGAGCATCTCTAGCTAAGTCTGCTCCACGTGTCCAGCAATCCAGCTCTATAAACCCTATATCTTTGATTTCTTTGGAGATCCAATAATACCAGCATGAACAATTACATCATTGGCCATTCGTGATCAATTTCCCCTCTACCTCCCATCCCTTGAAGTTAATCTTTAATCCTCACATAATAACTGGCCCCATCCTGAGTTAGTTCAGGAACTTACCAAGAGTTATCCTTTTAGAAAAAAAGATGCTCCTACCAAATCCAAGAAACACCAAGGGCTTGAGGAGGCCAATGTCAGGAACCAAAGTCAAAGACAAAATATTAGAACAAAAGATTCCTTGATAAGAGATTCTTCTAGCACCCTATTTACCGGGGTTCAGGAACCCTGTCTCATAAACAAAGATAAGAGGCCAGATACATATTTTACACCATTGTGTCCAGTCACCCCTGATTATAAATATAGCATGTATACCACCCTTCAGTTGAGCAACTCAGCAGACTGACTCACAAAAGGCAAAATTTAAGACTGTAGTTTTATTATTGTCAAACTCAGGGCTAGTCATGTGACAAGATTGGTAGGATAAAGCCCGAGAGTTTCCTAAGAATCTCTTTTGCTTTTAGGATGTCCGTCAGTGAGAACTAGGTGTCCTCCACTGTGCTAGCCATCTCAGGCTGGTGTACTCCTAAGAAATGGGACAGTTCCGACACCACCTGTTTTCAAAAGACTGAAATCTGGGACCATGGTGCTAGCAGGGTCAGGTCTGGGGGGAATGAATTCTACTTCATTTAATCAGCTATCTTCTTGATGTGGCTAAACGTGATATAAAGAGAGCTAAAAGTCTCTGGCTCCTTCTTATAAGAGGACTATTCCTACCATGAGGGCTTGTCTTCATGATTTTATTTCTTCCAGGACCCTGCCTCCAAGTACCATTACAACAAGAACTAGATTTCAACATATGAATTGAGAAAGAACATATCCCTACCACTTAGTTAGATCAATACATATCAACAAGAACCTACACCTGAACTTTTGTTGGGAGTTTAATTTATGTAGGACGGATCATCCTGGGGTTGAACTCCAAATCCATCTCCCCTCATCTTCCTCGGACAATATCAAATAACTCAAACTCCCAACTTTCTAATCACATGATTGGTCTTTCTGATGTCCAAGTCCCATCCTGGGTCATCTACATTATCAGAATAACCATGTTACTTGTCATTTACGAAAATCTAGGGATAAGAGGGATATGGAGTAATTATCCCAGGAATAATTTTTTTGTTAATGATTTTTTTTACTCTATCAATTAAAAATGTGTTTATCATTATTATGTGTGTGGTATGTATGTATTGGGGGTATGCCTGTGCATTGGTGCACACATGGAGGTGAGAGAAAAACTGTGTGGGGTCAGATGTCTCCTGCTATCTTTATACAGGTTCTGGGTATCAAACTTAAGTCCTCAGACATGCACAAGTACTTTACGCTAAGCCATTTTCCTGGTGCTATAATTATCAATATTTTACTAAAGAATATACTTTGTTTCAGGAAGAGGTAGACAAGAATGTGTGTGGACAACTATTCTAACTAACAGTTCTTTGAGAGAGAAAAACGTCTTGCTATGGTGCCGGCCAGGCCAGTTCTGCATGTAGATTCTGATGCCTGGGAGATTGTGACTACTAAGGGACATGAAGAAATAAACCTTATGGGTTACTGTCATGAAAGGCAGGACATCATGGTCCCTCTTGGATGATTTTGTGTGGGTGCTCTTCCCCAGGGGAAGTCAGCATTTGAAATAAGTAATGTAGTTATGGGACACTACTAACAATGTAAAAAGCTAATATTGATGCACACAGACTGAGCAGAAGTTAATTCCCTCAGCTTAGCACTTGTCATTACCAAATCTCATTCCTAAACATCCCATTGGACAGATGAAAAAGTGCATGGTCCCAGAAAAGAACAAAGCCCCAGGTCCCCGCTGGCACTGCTACTGAAATGGTAGCCAGACCACCTCCAGGCCTCCAGGGTTGACCATGCTGTAGACTATACTCAGGGTACTAAACTGTGAGGCCATTTCAGAATCTAAACCAAGTGTGAGTCAATTTTTTTCTTATGGACTTATAAGACTCTGCTTTTTATTAATTTCTGCATTTTATAGTTAGTTCTAAAGCACCATTTTGTCTTTGCTTCTAAGGTCATATAGTGCACTGGCCTAGACTGTATGACTTTCCTTGATAGCTCTGTGACTTAGTGATTTTCCCAACCTCCCTTGAGCCTAATTTCTCCATTTGTAATGATAGCACAGGAATATTTATTTTGGTTTGTTGTGAGAAATTTCAATAATTTGTTTTCCTGTTGTTGTTGAGACAAGGTCTTACTATATAATTGTGGTTGGCCTTGAATTTTTGATACTCTTGTCTAGGTCTCCTGACTTCTGGGATTATAGGTATGCGCTCAAACTTTGTTCAATGAGTTCTTATGTGTAAAGTACAGAGCACAGCATCTGGACAAAATAAACATTGTGAGCTTTTCAGTCCTTGTTATTTTTCTGTAACGTTCTCAGGTATGAATGTTGCACTTTTAACAATAACCACTTTCCTCCACATATCTTAATTATAAAGGAAAGTCATTTTTCCTGTCTTAGAGCCAAAATGCTAGCTTACAACCCTTTTTTATTCTCCAAGCTAGCTACTCTGTTCTTTGTTTTTGCTGAAAAGTTTCTTTTCAGTATTTAAACACTCACCTTCTGTGATACT
Organism: Meriones unguiculatus; assembly: GCF_030254825.1. Classification (NCBI taxonomy): domain Eukaryota; kingdom Metazoa; phylum Chordata; class Mammalia; order Rodentia; family Muridae; genus Meriones; species Meriones unguiculatus. Next base: position 94,946,743 of record NC_083354.1, on the reverse strand, counting down.
TCCCAGGCCTTTCTTTTTTTCCCACAGCTCCACACAGGGCTCCCCACTCCCACGCATATAGCACTTTGACCACCTCCTTTCTCAGGGCTATTATCAGCTGATTTACAATCTGCCTCTGCTTAGGGAGTGTGGACTCTAAAGCTGCAGCCTGTGCAGCCTTAGTCTTCCAGAGTGAGCAAAATTTATAATGTCGTCAGAACACAATTGAAAATTCAGAATTTTATCTAAAAGGTCAGCCTGAGCTAAACTCAGGCCAAAGTGTTCTCAGTATCTTTTTCCAGAGCTAACCGTTACTTTAAATCACTTTCTGCTATCTTATATTACTTTGTTTTAATCAGCTTTATATTGTGATAATCAATAACTAAGGCAATCAATTCGTAAATTAACTTATAAAGGGAAAAGATTTGTCTTAGGTCAGTTTTGGAGGTTCTAGTGCATGCTAATTGCTTATTGCTTAAAGGTTTTGTTTTTTAACATCTTATTGATTCTTTGTGAATTTTACATTATGTACCCCAATCTCACTCATCTCCCTGTCCCTTTGTATCCAACCTTTGCCTTTGCAACCTTCCCCCAGAAGAAAAATAAGATAAGATAGAATAAAAAACGAAACAGAACTAAAAACCTAAAACATCTTGTCATGGAAGCTGTAGTATCTCACAGTGTGTCACACAGTATAGCCTTTTGTCTCTACATCTTAGCTTGCGATGTTCATTACAATGAGTCATTGGTCTGGCTAAAGGCCTCTGGCTTCCGCTATCCTATCAATGTTGGATCCTCACTGGGATGCTGCTCAGACATTCTTTTGCTGCCCTGTGTCATAGTGATCCTGCAGCTTTTAATCTGCAGGACTTGCTCTTTTACGTGTTCCAGCAGTTCCTCGATGGGTAGGTGTTGGGGTGGGCCAACTCAAAGCCCTGGATCTGGGCCTGGATGGTAGGTGAGTTGCTCAGCCTGCCAGCTCTGCTGCACCTGCACCACCAGGGTGAGTTCTCCAGCACGTCCTCAGCTATCCCACCCAAAGCTTCAGCCAGAAAGGGGCATGATCAACTTTCCTGCTTTCCCATCCTTGGGGCAGGCTCACTTGTACCTTTGTCACTATGGTCAGACCTATGCTCCCCAGGTGAGGGGTAGGGCTTGCTCTCCCAAGTGCTGTAGCCAGCTCTCCTGTTCTTGTGACCTCAAAGCCATCTCTCCTGCCTGCCACAGGCAGTGAGGGAAAGTAGAGGAGGAAATCTCTCCCTTCCCCAAGCCACCACATGGCAGACTAGGGATGGGATCAGCTCTCTCTCACTCATGCCCTCAGGGGTGGCTCACCTGTCCATAAGGGTCAGCTCTACTGTGCTGCCCAGATGATGGACAGAGCCAGCTCAGCAAAGTGTCTCAGGCAGCAGTCCTGACCATGGACAACTTCATGGTGGTAACACAGGTCTGGGACATCAACACAGACCCTAGCTGGCATAGGACCATGGACACTGGCAGCAGCATGGATCTGGCTCTCCCCATGGCCTCTGGTCTCCATCACACACTCATCCATCATAGTGATGACCACAGCAGGTACTTGGGCATCTTTGTTTGGGCTGCCCTACTTGGAGGGGCTGCTTAAAGTTTTTGATAGGTGTGCCATATGCAGAGCCCACCAATTTACTTGGCAACAAGAAAGTGAAAAGAGGCTGAGATTTTACAATTCTTGTCAAGTACACACCTTTCAATGATCTAAAGATCTCCCTTTTGGCCCCATTTGGTTTTACCATATCTCAGAAGCTCCTCCCTAGGGAATCAAGATTTAAACACATGGCTATTTGGGGGTAATTAAGATCCAATTATACACATATGAGGATTAATCTCAGCTTTTTTAAAAAAAATATTCAACTAGCAAGCCTAACTATTCACAGAATAAGAAAGTAGTTACCTAACCTCTATATGCAATGATCCTCTGGTGAAAGGGTAGTTGTGTGCAAGGAGGAGAAGATACGCTCTTTATGGCTTTTGGCCAGTTTTCTCTCCTATGGAAAAGCCTGGCAAATCTATGCAACACCAAACTTCATTTGTCTTTATGAACATAATGGCCTACCCTGAGCATTTTACTGTTCTTTCCTCACTCATCGTTTTCCCAGTTTGGAAACTGTCCTAAAGATTTAGCGTTAGAGTAGGAAAGATGGCTTAGCAGTTGATAGTCGTTAATACTGGTTGTTCTTGCAACATACCCAGGTTTAGTTTCCAGCACCAACATGATATCTTGGCAATCATCAGTACCTTCAGTTCTAGGAAAGTTAACTCCATAGGCTACACCCACAGTGCACACACAGGTGTATATGTGGGCAAAATATAAATCTAAAAATTATTTTAAATATTTAGAATCAGATTTTTGTTTCTGTTTGAGTTATGTCTGAAGTAGACATCAAGACAAAGAAGATATTTGTAAATTGTTCCCAGAAAACCATTGTAGGAAAGTTGGGCTTAGAACTCAAAAGGAAAATGTGTTTAAGGATATGTTGTCAAGTAAGGCTTCTTCTTATACACACATGCCCTATCTAAGTCACTGGAATCAAAATGTAGTCATGCTGAAACTAACAAAACTGAAGAGGCCATGAGGGTATGGCTTTCACATACATTTGCTTGATAACAAGAACTACTATAAAGGATTCTGCCAAAACTGCAACCTGGGATAAAAGTTGTGACAGTTTTGCATGAAATAATTTTATAGGGTGCCTATCTAGCAATAACTCTTGTCATTCATTTTTATATTTTAAATTATATTAATTTGTTAAAAAACAAATTAAGTAATCTGCATTCATCTTTCAACCACTGTATTCCTTACATCATTGGATATCCCTGGAGTTAGCTTTGGTATACCTATAACTGAATTGCAATTCTTTGTCATTCATTCCTCAATAAGCTTTTTTATAGAGTATCTCTCTCTTCTAGACATAGATAAATAAACGATATGCAGACAGACATATGGATAGATGACAGAAACTATATGTATATTAGTTATCATTTAGGATGTTAGCCCCTTTGGAGGTGTGAAAGCTGGAATAATTGGCATACCAGTTTTTGTCTTTTGTAATTGTGAGGTGAGATCATTCACATATATATCTAGTTAACTTCTAGAGCCAGCAAAATGGGCATCGAAGATAGGAAAAAGCCTTAAGCAAACACATGCAACTGTATGTGCTGAGAAATGGAGATTGGAAGCCAGTGATCATATTAAGAGAACATAAGCACCAAATCTACCTTAGTTTGAACTCTGCTCATCATGATTTTTGGACAAGTTAAATCACATACCTATGCCAGAGTGTCTCACTGTAAGGGGAAAGAACACCTCCTTTTCATTGCTCACAGGATTCACTGGAATCCTTTGTATAAATTACCAGGCATGGATTAAAGACTCAGATATATGGAATGACTAAAGCAGTGTTCAGTGTGTATGGGTATTTAATTCATTGCCTCAATAATACATTCACCTTTCCAGGAGGTTTAGCAAAACTGGAAGCTTTAAGAGTATGAAAGGTTTAGCATTTGGATCTTAGGTAATTGAGCCCTGTTGAATCAGCTAATAACAGTTCACTCATGGAGCTTTTTAGGGTCTGACTTCACCTGTAGGTGTGCATAGGATTGTGTTTTTCAAACATCATAGGCTAAAATTCCTTACCACTATTTTGCAGTTCCCGCTGCTCTCCTTGCCCATACCTCAAGGGGCATCTCAATGTAAAAGAAGAATTACTCCAGCTCCCCTCATTCTATGAGCATAAAGAATTTCATGAAAGTAAATTTCTAGTACTCTTCATGGAGCAAAACTTTTACAGCTAAGATATAATTATGCGTAGAATTTAGTTATATAGTCTCAAACAGCTTTTTGAAGATTTGAGGCTTCATAAACACCTTAAAATGCTAAACTGTGGACATTCTGTTGACATTATTGTGAATGTTAATTTCATTTTCTGTAACTTCATGTTGAATGTTAAGTATTGAAAATATTAGGAAAAAAATAAAACATATGACAAATTGTCTTTGTGCATCACACCAAGCTGGAAGTCATTAGTGAAGGCTGAGCAGAAGCCAGGTAACAGGGGAGAGCAAAATTGAGTCAGACTTGAATCCTGACTTATTAAGTAAGAGGAGGCCTAAAAAGCCCACTATGTCTGCCACTTACTGGAGCCCATATATCTGAAAAAGCCGATGAACATTGCAGAGGATGGATGGGCTTTTCTGTCCCGTGACTTTCAGCGTTGCTGTGCGTCACAGGCTGCTACAGACAGAAACTGTGGTGTCTTAAGAGGTTTGGGGGTTCTAAGTGAAATCTTTCCTCTCTCAGAAACTCTGATAGCTTTACCATTATGTGGTAGACACATCATTAGTCACTGCCAGAAACCTCTCTTGTCTTTAGAATTTTCTGTCCGTTACCTTATTTTAATTGTGATGCAGAGGAGTTCTGATTAGGATGACAGCAGGAACTGTAAACACTGGTAAGTGAGAGAGAAAGCCTTGGTAACAGCTATCACTTATTCAGGAATGTCCCACTTTTCAGTTTTGTAACTTTCCCTGCGTGTGTACACACACGTGTGTGTGGGTGTATGTGCATTATGTGTGGATGCCAAAAGTTGGTGTCAAGGATCTCCTTTCGGTTGTTTTCCACCTTTAGAGAAAAAAGTCTCTCACTGAAACTAGAGCTCACTGATTTCAACTAGGCTGGCTGACTGGCTCCTCCTGTCTCTACCTACTTCCTCCAGAGCTGGGATTACAGGCACCTGTTGCATGCTCAGCTTTTTTGTTTTGTTTTGTTTTGTTTTACAGGAATATTGGGGATTCAAACTCATGTTCTTATGCTTATGTTTGGACAAGCAGTTTACTGACCAAGCCAGATCCAGACCCAGTTTTGTAACTTTCATGTTGGAATTTAAAAAACCTATACAAATTAGAGTATATAGTTTAACACACTCTTTTCACCTTTCACCAAGTTTCAGTAAAATATACTTTAGAGCCAACAGTAGCCTCTGTTGACTTCAATTCAGCCTTCAAAGAATGCAATTCTTTGAACTGTAAAGAAGCAGATCTTAGCAGTAGGAGATCTTACATCTCTGTTAGTAGCTGTGTTGTGTGTGTGTGTGTGTGTCTGTGTGTAGGGGATGGGATGTTGTTAAACACCAACTTTGTGTTTCTCTGTCTTTCTCTCCTCCTTTTTTTTTCTTTTTTTGGCTAGCTCAGTCTTGTACACCTGGGCTTTCCATGGATTAGAAATGACCCAGAACGCGTTACCTTCTTCTGACCCATGGAATGCTCCAAATCCCCCTTAATATGAGACAGCAGCTGGTCTAGAAAAGATGACCAGAATGGTCAACAGCCTGGGACAGATTTCCAAGGTCAGTGAGGAGACAATCCTATTTGTTCAGACTTCGCTGACTTGAGGGAAAAAGCTTTTCAGATCAGTGAGAGCTTCCATTCACGTTTGGAGACGAATCTTCATTTCTTGGGGTGGTTTTGCCATTTGCCCATCAGAATGTGTTTATTGTGAGTCATGAATGAGAGGAAATGAGTTGAGGATGCCAGAGTATTATTCTTGTATTTCACTGGAGCTGTTTATGCTGAACTGCTTTCACTTACTACCTCCTGTGCCACCACCTGCCAGAAGCAGCCCGCCTCATCGGAGCGCCGTCTGGTACTGCTGGAGCATGAGGGCCTTGGCCTCCCTGCGAAGGTGCTGTATGCTGGCACTGTGGGCCAGCAACCCCTCATGCTTGAACATAGTTGGCACCTACAGGATGAGCAGGAGTCATTTATTTTCTGGTCCAAGTACTCTAGCTAAACCAAATCCTCTTACTATGAAATCACAAACTGAGAAAAAAAAATACCTTCTTCCCGGAAAACAATGCTTTCCTCTGTTGAGAAAGCAAATTGGAAGACTCTGTTAACACAGTACTGTGATTTGTGTGTGTATTAATGCCAGTTGTATCTTTACTTTCTCTCAGATATATTCACTTATGTTTATATAAAGTGACAGAGATTGTTAAGGTTCCTTTAAGATAGATTAGTAGAGAATTAAGAAAAGAATTGTAGGGAAAGCACATGAAATAAGGTTGTTGATTTATTTGTAAGAACTGTCCTGGGTAGACATAACAATCCAGCCTCAACAGCAGATTGTTGGTGTTCCAGGAAGCTTAGTGCATTCAGCTTTTATTCCCCCCACTCAAATTCTTAAGAAAAAGGAAAAAAAATATATACATAATATGAATCACCATTCACCCTTTTTATAATTTGTTTGGCTATAAAAATGTCTAAATGAGGATGAATATTGTGACCTTTTGATATTTTAGACCAAGCAATTATTTATGACAGAAAATGGAGGGCTTTCACTTTTATGTAATCCAGTTTTGTTTCTTATCAACCTTAAGTTTTCTGAACAAAGTGTACAAGGGCACTTTGTTCATAGTCTGGATATATTTTCTTGTTATGACAGATAGAATAAAAACAATGACTGGCATACAACAATGAAGGTTTATTTTTCCTATTCATTAATTGTCTTTGGCAGGTCTGAGTAAGTGGGAGAGCTTTGATCCGCATAGTAACTTGTGATGTTGCCTGACAGGGACTTTGCTGATTTCTCACAGCCATGTGGGTGTTTGTATTTAATAGTGTAGAACATTCTTTATTGGGAACATTTTATAGACAAGGTTGAACATAACATTTTTGACATCACTTTCACTCCTACTATTGGCTAGACCTACTCATATGATCATAATTGCTAGAGAAACTGGGAAGTGCAGCCTAAAGATATGCTCCAGTAGAAGGAGAGCTGTTCTTTGGCATAATGTCTCCTCAGTGACTATTTTAGGAGGGACAAGATGACATGATCAACTCTTATATGGAGTTTGACACTCTACTAAGTAAACATTACGAAATTCCTCCATTAAAGGCTTTCTAGTAAGCAGTGGTACTCAGAAGATTAAAAAAAAAAAAACTGAGGGAACTTAAAATTTAAGAGAAATATAAAAGTAAAATAGATACTGAGTATATTAATTTTTGAAGGTGACATTGCAGCTACATAAAAGGAAATAGTTGACATAATTCTGGATTAAATGAAAATATCAAGGACATTAGCTTTCTCTTCCTTTCTTTCTTTCTTTCTCTCTTTCTCTCTTTCTTTCTTTCTTTCTTTCTTGCTTTCTTGCTTTCTTTCTACATCTGAGCAGATCTTCCTGGCCTGGACTCTCCATCTTTTACAAACTAAAAACCCTCCAGTGTTGAACTTTAATGAAGAGATTTTTATTCTACATTTTCGGGTAGTGACAGTCCTTTGTCCTCACATATCTATAATATTTAAAGGACCCTCCAAAGACACACTTAGTAGTTGACAAATGAGGTAATAAGAATTTCTTTTACTTAAGCAAGACTACAAACTGGATTTATCTCTCCAGTATGGGTCATTACTAATATCATAAGTATTTGCAGAAAAGATTTCTACCATCATTATCAAGTTTTTATTAGCTGTCAAAGTGTAGCAAAAAGCCAATGTATTTTCTGCTCCAGTGTGCATGTCTCTCTGCCACCCCATCTCCTCCATCTCTCCAGCTTCTTAGACTCTGTTTGGATTTCTCAGTATGAGAGAGGTTCAGGCTCCATAAGCAAGAATAACTGTTTGATCTGTATAACACAACATGGGGGCACATTGTTTGAAACTGTGGGTGTTATTTAAATAAATGATTAGGAACCAGCCGCTCATAACTTTGCCGTGAACATTTCCTCATTTGTTCCAGGAACACCTCAGACTGAATTTGTATGGCTCCATTTCAAGATGAAGTTGAGAAGTATATTTAATTTGGAACTCAGAATAGAGTTTACTTCAAAATGACTAAATTAAATCTTCTTCAAATGGGTGACTTGGGATTTTGATATATAATATCTCCGTGATTAGATTTGATCCATAAAAAAAATAATCGTTATAACTTTCCAAGCAGATTCAAACTGTCTTGATTCAGTATCTGCCTCCAGATCAGTCTCTCAGAAAACATAACCCTCCAAATCTTTTCCCCCTGTTCTTTCTATTAGGCCAGGTCCAAAGCAAATGCCACTGCCTTCCTTCGAATATTATTTAAACATTACTGGTATCATTTGCTTAATTCTTCCTTTTGTAAAGTTTCTGTGAATTGACATTGTTCCTTCATCTTTTTATTTTTCCCAATCATTGAGCCAGTCATACAGAAGTCAAATAATGCTCATTTGAACTGAACAAAAAGAATGGACTCAACATGGAGAACAGTTGAAAAACATCCTGCAAGAATGGGAGAGGGGCTCACAAGACCCCAACACCTCACTGAAAGCTGATGGCAGTTGATGGCTACTAGGGGCAAGGAGAGTCATTTTTTCTTTAGGGCTGTGGCTACAGGTAGGCTGCCCATGCTCTGTCAGTAGCCCCACATCCATGAGAACACAGATACCATATTTTCATGTACTACTTGGACCCAGTGACATATTAAAAAAATAAAAAGGAAGAGGGCCTAAAACTGGGAGAATGATGTATTGGATGGGTCCAGGAGAGGTTGACGGGGGAAATAAATGGAGAGTATATATATGAACAAAACACATTGTGTACATGCATGAAATTCTCAAAGAATAAGTGAAAATTATCTTGAAGGTTTTAGGAATGTGACATAGTTCACTACTAAATAGAATAATAACTCGAGGTTTGTAATTGGTATAGGAAACAGTCTAACGGTTCCTTGTGTAGTGTTGAAAGAAAATACATGACTGTATATTCTAGGAGAGAACAGAGAAATGTAAAAACACCAGCAAGACAGCTCACCCACGGGGAATCCCCCGCCCCCACATACACACTAAAGAAAAGCAGTGGCTCTGATTTACCTTTCCAAAGATTTTTCTTTTCCTTTCAAGAAAGCATATCTAAGAGATAGCAGATCGTCCCATCAGTGGCCATTGTTGAGTGATGACTCTCAAATGGAGACACATACACCCATGTAGTACATTTCAGAATCAACTGTAGGCTCTTCCAGGTGTCTCCCAGTGCACATGCCATCCACACATTCACGACTGTGGCAGAGGTATATGTGACTATCATTTTTACAGTTTTTATTGCACAATAAAGTCTTACATGGTGGTGCATGCCTCCTTTTAATATACCACATGTGTTCCAGTATACATGCCCCGTAACACTGCACTACTGAGGCATTGGTATTATTCTAAAACTTTGACATTCAAACACAGAAATAAATAGGGCTGTCACATTGTGTTTCAAATGCAACATGTAAAAGGATTGGAATTTGTCCCTTCTAACTATAGGTAGAACAATCTGAAGAAACAGAAAAGCAACAGATTTCTTTGTCGTCATCAAAATGATGGAATATTCGTCACAGTTCTCTAGAGAAATGAAACCAATAGAATGCTTATATATTATTAAAAGGGACATAGTAAATTTGCCTATACTATCAGAATCAGATAGACCAAAGATGACCATCTGTACATTGGAGAGGCTGAGAATCCACGAGTTGCTCTGGTGGTTTGAACGACAAATGTCCCAAATTAAGTTTACATATTTAAATACTTGGTCTTCAGCTAATGGCATTGTTTATTGAGGTTATAGAATTTTTATGACTTCCTTACTGGAGGAAGTGTGTCACTGGGGGGCAGGCACCAGAAGTTGATATGGCCTGTTCTTCCACTTTGCTCTCTGCTCTCTTCTTGGAGTTGGAGCTGCGTTCTCTTCCTACTCTGCTCTTGCTACTGCCTCCAATCCTCTCCTGCCATGACGGAATCTCTCTTTGAAACTGTAATCCAAAATAAACTCTTTCTCCTATTGGTTGCTTCTAGTTACGACATTTTATTACAGCAACTGAAAAGCAACTGGTACATGTGCTGTCTACAAGGCTGGTTATCTCAGCACTTTTAGTATGGTGCTGGAGGCCTCAAATAAACCCATTTAACTTCAGTCCTTGCTGGGATGCCAGCAAATTGGGTTTTGATGTTAGCAAAATATGGCGGGGACAGCGGCAGCAGCAGCAGCAGCAGCAGCAGCAGCAGCAAAGGCAACAGAGTTGATGCCCTCACCAACCAAGCATGGGGTAAAGACTGACCTGCCTGAAAGTGCTGCCGACTGTACTGAAGGATCTTCCTACCTCAATCCCAGTTAATTCTTCCTCAATATGCTCTCCATTCAGAAGCATGCCTCTTGGTTGATTCCGGATTCAATTAAGTTGAAAGCTCCTCCTGCTATCAAGAATTCACCAAGCATAGAAGTAATTAGAAAAGCTCTTCCAAAATTAGTCTTCAGTAGTTAAGGGGAGATCAGCAAATAGTATGGATATTGGCCCAGGTTCTTAAGGAACTGGGAAGCACATCTAATAGTAAATTAGATGATATAAAAATAGTCAATAAAACATGTTGCAGCACCTTAATAATTAATGGAGACACAGGAAATATGGCTTATAGGTTTTGATAAGTGATCTTCTTTGTATTGTTACCCAGAGATAGACAGGGCAACACACCTCATCATCAGCTTTGCTAAATCAGAAAAACACCTTGGTAGGTACTAGATCCTGCCCAATAATACACAGAGCATTAAGAACAAGTAAGAGTGAGAGATTTCTGTGAGTAGCTTCCTTGAGAGAAAGGGATAGAGCAGTGCTGAAGCCAGGTTTTTTTTTGTTTATCAAAAATATTAGGCAGAATAGAGAGGAACATTAATTAAACTTGGTCTAAAAGTTATTTCAATAATTTAAAAAAGTATCTTTTATCACTTTTCAACAATCAATTGCTTTCTAGAACTAAACATTTACTCTATGAATAAATCTCTTCTCCCTTTTCATTACATATTTAGATGATTTTTTAAGTCCCTCCAGTTTATCACCTTAAATTCAGACAATAATCATCATTTTTCTTTTAAAACATTGGTTATTTTGTCATTTTATGTGTATGGTTTTGCCTGCACATATGTTTGTGTGCTATGCACATGCTTGGTACCCTGGGAGGCCAGAAGAGGGTGTTAGATCCCCTGGAATTGGAGTTAAAGGTGGTTGCGAGTCACTGTGTATCCTCTGATTCATTTGGAAGAGCAACCAGTACTCTTAATCACTGAGCCATCTCTCCAGCCCCCTCATTTTACTTTCTAAATTTCACTTTGTTGAGCAGTTAGCATCATGATAAAGAGGATGAGCTCATGCTTACTGTAAAATGAGTAAACATTCCCACATTTTATCCCATGCTTAAAAATGGTATTGTGTTTTTCCTGGTCTGTTTCACCCATGGATCAGGACTCTTGTGTGTAATGTTTCCCCAGACTCTCCAGTATTTAAAATGAAACTCCTCCAGTCATGTACCTTTCCTCCTAGATATTTGCCAGAATCCTTGATTAGCTCTTTTTGAAAGACTGATTGCTTTAGTGACATGCTTCAGGTGCAGGGTTACGATATTGTATTTATTCCTGATTCTGACTTGTGTGTTTTGACATACAAATTAGATTTGATATTGTTATTATATAAACAGAAATTCCAAAACATTAGAGCCCTCTTCCCCTCTTCCCATTTACTCCTTCATATCTCTTTATTCTGCTCTTCCTTTCTCAGCCTCCTGTCACCCATTTGCTTTATAGTTTTCTGGTTTCTTAAGTTATTCCAAGTTATATACTCATATCTGAAGAGTTGGAGCTAGAAACCACAGATAAGAGAGAACATGTGACTGTTTGTTATTCCTTCACTTAATATGAGTTTTTCAAGTTCTACTAAAAATTTCATAATTTTATTTTTTAACAGCTAAATAGTATTCTATTGTGTATATATATCATAGTTTCATTATCCATTCATCTATCAAGCAATATTTAGGTGTTTTTTCTATTTCCTAGAGGAAACTGCTGAGGAAGTATGTGTGGAGTAGGATGTCAAGTCCTTTGGTCATATGGTAGATATAGGGTTATATGATAGATTTATCTTTAGCTTTTATGGGATTCTCCATACTGATGTTTAGAGTGGCTGCACCAGTTTGCTTTCTCACCAAGAGTGAATGGGAGTTCCCTTTCCCCAAATTCTAGCCAGAATTTGTTATCAGTTGTTTTGTTGATCTTAACCAATCTGAATCACGAACTTCTTAAAATTGTTTTAATTTGTATTTCTCTAATTGCTAAAAATGAACAATTTTGGGGACATTTTCTTAGATGTTTTTATTTCTTCTATTGAAACTCTCTGTTTAAATCCCAAAGGAAGGGAAAAGGACAAAATACACCAAAATTGTTTGAAAAAATCTTCAAGGAATCATGTTAGTTTTTACTTACCTAAATGATATGTAATACATATAAGTATGTATATATACACACACACACACGTGTGTGTGTGCATGTGTATGTGTATTAAACAAAGTTATACCATTGAGGCTGTCAGTGATCCCCACAAGATCTGTAGACTACCTAACAAAAACTCTACAATCAGGCATGAGAAACCTTTGTTCTAATTTTTGGTGAGGGTAGTCAAAGTTGACCACCAAAACTATATACGATATTGCTGTTGTCCACCTCAGAGTTTGGAACTAGGTCTCTATTGCCGAAGACACTGCACGCTTATGACATAGGACTTGGATGATTTGAGCTGAATGTAGCCTGAATGCCTCCTTCATTCCTTCTTCCCTTTTTCTTCCATAGTACCAGATGGCACTGTGCAAGTTGTCAAAGGAAGGAGCAATCAATAGTCTTAGCCAGCTGTGACATCTATGAACCAAAACATTGAACAGCTAGCAAGATATCTTTAATGGTGCAATAGTGGCACTCATATCTTTACAGCAACCAATATCTGTGTAAAAACTGGATTTAAGATCCACAGGACAAAAATCACACTTGTTACTAGAAACCAGGCAAATATCCAGGGATAGTGAGGTCATGGATCTTAGAAGAGAAGCCACTACTGCCACCTTACATAACTCCTAATTACAGTTTAACATGTATCCTCATGCTCACAGACAAGCTTTGTTCTCACACCTAATCAAAGAAGCTTCTCTTTACACCAAACGGAGACAATTTAGGAAAACTACAAGCTCTGTTCTTCTTCTGAGTTATATATGCATTATACAATAATTAGCACATATAAAAGAACTTCATGTGGGACTAATCCTGTCAAGATTGTAAAAGAGAATGTGGAGATAAATCTTTGTTCTTTGATTTATCAAAGCATTCTTAAACAGGGCACCAAAAGCATAAGTGAGAGAATTTATCAAACAAAGGACAAGGACCTGAGGTGATTCAGTGAATGAATGTGCTTGCTGTCAAGCGTGAGGTCCTGGGTTTGAGCCCCAGAGCCACATAGTAGAAGGAGAGAACTGTTTCTTGTCAGGAAATGGCAAGACTAAACCATAGGGAGCTACCACGTCACACTCATGAGGATGACTGTAGTCAGAAAACTGTGAAATCACAGTATTAACAAGAAATTGGAATCTTGACGTGGTACAAGTGAAACTACAAAACAATGCAGCTACTTTGGAAAGCAGTTTGACAGTTCTTCAAGCAGGTAGGCATTGAGTTCCTGTACTACTTGGCATTTTCATTCTTAGTTTATTTTGTGTTGCTCTGACAAATTCCTGAGACTGAATATTCTACGAAGAAAAGATGTTTAGTTGGCTCATAGATCAGGAAATTCAAAGTCACAGGGCTAATATCTGTTTGGCACTGGCAAGGAGCTTACATGGATGGTAAGTATCACCCAGTAGGGTGGAAGTGAAGTCACATAATGAAATAAGAAGCAAGATGTAACATTTTTAGTTCAGTCCTGAGGGAACCACCTCCTATGAGAACCAATACACTTTGTGATGTCACAATAGGTGCACTCATTAGAGCAGAGCTTTCATGATGTAACTTCCCCCAAGTCTTTCTCAGTATTCTATCAGCTTAACATAGACACCCTAACACCCAGCTTACTGTATGTGAGACTTGGGCATGTTCCCAAACCATAGGTATATACATAACCATATATATATATACGTATATATGAGTATATATATGTTTATATATAAACTGAAGATCTGCTTACATAAATATGTGCATACTGTTTATAGCACTATTAGCCAGACTGTGGAAACAACCCAAATATTCATCAGTTGGAGAAACAAAATGTGATGCAAACATACAAGAAAGCATTATTCGGCCATAAAGAGTCTGTTACATTGAACAACATAGATGAACCTTAAATACATTGTGCTAGAGGACAGAAGCTGGCCATAGAAGACAGCATTCATAGCAAATCTTCCAACCATGGAAATCCATGGAGACAAACAGTGGAGACAGAGCTAGGGGAGGGCAGCCTATCTGGAGTAGGTGGGTGACTGCTCAGAGCTGGAGCTAGGCAGATGGGGGTCTATCTGGGATGGACAGATAATTGATTGGGGCTCAGAGAGGGCAGTTGGATGTCTAGTTGGGACAGCTAAAGAGTATGGAGCTTCTTCAAGGTGGCACACTATCAAAAGTTGATTACATTGATGGCTTCACATACCTGCGAATGTACAAAAATCATTTGTTTGTCTACTTTAAATGACTGACTTACAGAGATCAAGGATTGTCTCAGTAAAACTCAAAAATAAATATAAAAAATACTTGGCTGGAATTAGGTTTGCAGCTTTTTTTTTCTTTCTTGTGTGTATTGAACTCAGAGCCCTGAATGTGTCAGGCTCTTTCACCGAGCCAAACCCAGCCCCAGATTTGTTCTTGTTCTTTCTATTGCTTATATTTCTTCAACCATTTACTGAAGATGAATATTGATTTTTATTGACTTTTATGACTTCCCAGTTTGTGTCATTGGGTGATATCTGCTTTGTTCATTTTAATATTTTTGTCTTCTACCATGCTGATCTTGTCTTTGCTATTACTGTTCTGTAATGATTGCAGCAAGCAACAAGTGCTTTCTTTAATTCTGTTAGTTATTTAAAGACTTAAAAATGTTCCTTGTCTTGTTTACCTGTGATGACCCAGCCACCTTCAGAAACTCACTCCCAAAGATGAATTCAACTAAAGTCCAGAACAAAAACCAGAAACAATCCAGCCTTCACACTCTGAAGGGATAAGGGCAGCAGGATGATTGTGATCGGGAATCAAACTTAGAGAAACAAACATTAAAGGAATTAGCTTCTTGAAGCCATCTCATATACCCTGTCCTGGATATTTTCTGACATAGTAGGACAGGCACCTAAAATGCCAAGGGTAGTTCATTCTGTGACCAGAAGTAACAGAAAAGTAAAAGGGGGAACAGGAGGAAAGCTTGTATGAAAAGAACTGAAGAATGAGATATCCAGTTTTTTTCCTGTGACTCACAAGTCATGGGCTAAACTCTGAGTGTTGGAGAATCAAGGAATTCAGTGAAGGCTTGTTGAACGGAAGTGAGATTAGAGCACACCTCACAAGTTTCAGATTCATTCCTGGAGGATGACTGACAAATTTTGGACACAAACCAAGTAGCAAATGCTAAGAAATTAGACTGAATGGTAACTCAGAAAAAATAATTCTGAAATTATGATCCGAACCTAAGTAGGAGACTTGGCTATTGAAAATAGGAGGGAGAAAGGGTCCACAATGGTTTCAGAGTTCCTGTTTTGTGTGAAGTCGGTACATATTAACTCTAAGTAGGCTAAGATATAACTCTATGATGTAAAGTGTAATCCCCATGGTAACTACTGTGAGAAGTATACAGATAGAGTTAAAAAAAAAAAGAAAAGTGATTAAGTTAAAACGGGTCTTGAACATTATCAAAATTATCCAAGAGATTACAATAATTACATTAAATATCAATACAGTCTGTTTACTCTTATTAAATGATTAAGTTTGACGAAGGGAACTAAAACTAAAACCTTAAACCTAAACCTAAAACCTTAGGATATGGGTTACAGGACTGTGATAGAATGATGACAAGGCCCTAGATTTCTTTCCTAAGACTGAAAGAAAGACATACAAATGACCCTACTCAGTACAGCTTTACACATTTTAAACGGATGGACTGAACATAAATTGCAAAGGTAATGCAAAAGGTGCATATTTACAGTAAATATGTAAGGCTAGAGTGGTCATTTTTATCCAAGAAAACAGATTTAACACACACACACACACACACACACACACACACACCTGAGATAATTCAGAAGGTTTAAGAGGGCCATTCGTCAGAAATAGACACAACTGTGAATATGTATTTTTACTAAATTAGCCTTAAAATACAAACAAAACAAAATGTGCAGAATTAAACAGAAAATTAGGCTAATTTTTTAACACATCTTTTAGAAATTGATGAAAAAAAAACTAGAAAAAAAAAACAGTAATGAAAGAGAAAAGCTAACTGCCATGCTCTCTTGATCTCATAATAGACAACTACAGTTTTTAACATGCTGTAAATGTAAACTAGATATTATTTTCACCTGCACACAGCACATTCACCAAAATAAACAATATGCACATGGCATGCTTTTGAAAATAAATTTTATAGAAAATAAGTGCCACTATAATTTAAAGAACGGAAAATTTGCAGAGTGTTCTCTCTTACCATAACAGGATTAATGATCTAATCAAAACAATGTACTCCAAATATATTACTTTTCTATGGCTGTTATAACAAACTACCCAAAACTTAATGGCTTATAACAAGGATTTTACATATTACAGTTTTGTAGTTCAGAAGTCCAAAAGGGTAAAATGAAAATGTCTATAAGGAAAACAGAACCACTAGGTTGTTACATATGTGCAGCTGTGTACACAATGCACACAGAAAACCTGAACTGCAATATGCTGTGTGTGTGCATAGATGCGTGAGAGAGAGAAGAACAAGAAAGAAGAAGAAGGAGGAGGAAAGGAAGAAAAAAGATGAAAAATGAGGCAGAAGAGACAGATGAGGAACAGAGAAGTGGATGGTGAGATTTATGGAAGTTAACCAGCCCTAACTCATATCTGCAGGTTGAGGAGCTAAAAAAACAAGCATAGCTCAGTTCAAGTCCAAAGGTCTAAGTGCGGAGAGTAGGGCTGGAAGGAGTGCTGGTTTAGGCCTTGTTGTCTAGAAGCCTGAGAACCAGGACCCCAGTTGTCCATGTTCAGAAGATGCATGTCCTAATTCAAGAAGACAATGAAAGAGAATTCATCTTTCCATTGTCTTTCTGTTGGATTTGGTTCCTCAGGCAATTGAATGATTCCCTCCATGCTGTAGAGATGGGTCACTATTCATTCAACTGTTTCAAATTCCAATCTCTTACAAAATCACTGTTACTCAGGCTTATCTAGTTGTGGCACTTTACCAGCTGTAGGTATATTCCTTAATTCAGTGAAGTTTATACATAAAACTAAACATCCTACATCTGCTTTTTTGCCAAGATAACCATAGACTATACCTTAAGCCATACTCAATTTCAAGTATGCTCTACATCTGTGCAGGGGTCTTAAGTTATCTCTATGCATAGTCCTTGGTTGGAGTATCAGTCTCAGGAAAGACCCCTGTGCTCAGATTTTCTGGTTCTGTTGCTCTCCTTGTGGAGTTCCTGTCCTCTCCAGATCTTACTGTTTCCCACTTCTTTTCTAAGATTCCCTGCACTCTGCCCAAAGGTTGGCCATAAGTGTCAGCATCTACATTGATAGTCTGCAGGGCAGAGCTTTTCAGAAGTGCTCTGTGTCAGGCTCCTGACTTGTTCCCTCTTTTCTCCTTCTTCTGATGTCCAGCCTCTTTGCCTTTCTGGATAGGAATTGAGCATTTTAGCAAGAGTCCTCCCTCTTGATTAGTTTCTTTATCCAAGTGGGTTCCATTGTAATAGGCACAGGGACTGTCTCTGACATGAACTGATTGGCCTGCTCTTTAATTACCTCCCCCTGAGGGGGAAGCAGCATTACCAGGCCACAGAAGAAGACAATGCAGCCACTCCTGATGTGATTTAATTGACTAGGATCAGAAGGAAGGAAAAGAAGTCCTCCCCTATCAGTGGACTTGGGAAGGGGCATGCATGCAGGAAGGTGGAGGAAGGGAGGGTTTGGGACTGGAGGAGGGAGAGAACCACAGGGGGGATACAAAATGAATAAAGTGTAATTAATAAAGAAAAAAAAGACAAAAAAGAATGCTCTAACTGGAACTAACATAATATAACCATCCTGTGTACATCTAAATAACCCCAGTACCTACATTAAGAGGAAGAAAAGCTTTGAATCAACATGAAAAGATAAAAGGGTGTTGCTGGGGAGATTAATCTGGAATGCTAAGGAACACTGGACTGTCTTTCTGAGGGAAGAGGAGGAACAGTAGTAATTCATGTTGTTGAGTATTAATTTATGAGTTTAGGAAATTTTGTATATCTACTGCCATGTTGTATTAATACTTATTCTTGAAGGAGTACAAGAAGAGTATTCATTAGTTAGCAGGCTAGGTCAATTACAATCCACACACACACACACACACACACACACACATAATATATATATATATATATTCTCAGTGTCCTATGAGAGTGCTTCAGGTCTAAGTCATAGTTATGAATCCTAATAGTTTAAAAAATCACTTTTTTTAAATATTTTTGACCATTTTTAATGACATACACATAATGCATGCCCAAACAATTTATAGTTTTGTATGTGCTGTTTTCTACATTACCTTGGATACTGGTTAGGAAGAGGACTATGCATTGGTGTGTCTGTTCCTAGTGTCAGATTATTTTGTTAAAGATGTTAGGCTGACTGATACCTAAACCTCTCAAAGACCCAACAAAGAAGGAGAACTTCAGGCCAATCTCCCTTATGAATACTGATGCAAAAATAATCAACAAAACACTTGCAAACCGAACACAAGAACACATCAAAGATATTATCCACTATAGGCTTCATCCCAGGTATGCAGGGTAGGTAATTCAATACATGGAAATCCATCAATGTGATCTACCATATAAACAAACTGAAAGAAAGAAAAAAAAAAACACACATGACAATCTCCTTAGATGCTGAAAAGCATTTGATAAAAATCCAACACCCATTTATGTTTAAAGTCTTGGAGAGATCACAAATACAAGGTATATACCTAAACATAGTAAAGGTAATATACAGCAAGCCTATAGCCAACATCAAGCTAAACGGAGAGAAACTTAAATCAATCTCACTGAAGTCAGGGACAAGGCAATGTTGCCCACTCTTTCCATACCTCTTTAACATAGTACTTGAAGTCCTTGCTAGAGCAATAAGACAACTAAAGGAAATCAAGGGGATTCAGTTCAGAAAGGAAGAAGTCAAAGTATCACAATTTTCAGGTGATATGATTGTATACATGAGTCACCCCAGGGAACTCATACAGCTGATAAACACCTTCAGCCCAGTGGATGGATACAAAATCAACTAAAAAAAAAAATCAGTAGCCCTCCTGTATACAAAAGACAAAAGGGTGGAGGAAGAAATTCGGGAAATAACTCCCTTCACAATAGCCACAAAGGACATAAAGTACCTTGGTATAACTCTAACCAAGCAAGTCAAAGACTTGTATGAAGAAAACTTTCAGTCTCTGAAGAAAGAAATGGAAGAATTTATCAGAAGATGGAAAGATCTCCCATACTCATGGCTTGGCAAGATTAACATAGTAAAAATGGCCATCTTACCAAAAGCAATCTACATATTCAGTGCAATTCCAATCAAATTACCAATACAATTCTTTACAGACCTTGAAAGAAAAATCCTCAACTTTTATGGAATAACAAGAAACTCAGAATTGCTAAAACAATTCTCTACAATAAAAGATCTTCTGGAGGTATCTCCATCCCTGATCTTAAGCTGTACCATAGAGCAACAGTAATAAAAACTGCATGGTACTGGCATAGAAACAGAATGGTGGATCAATGGAATTGAATATAAGAGCCAGAAATAAACCCACATACTTGTGGACACCTGATTTTTGACAAAGATGCCAAAACCATACAATAGAAAAAGATAGCATCTTTAACAAATGGTGCTGGTCTAACTGGCTATCTACATGTAGAAAAATGCAAATAGACCCATATTTATCACCATGCACAAAACTAAAATCCAAGTGGATCAAAGACCTCAACAAAAAAAAGGGACACACTAAGCCTGTTAGAAGAACAAGTGGGGAAGAGCCTTGAACTCATTGGCACAGGATACAACTTCCTGAATAGAACACCAACAGCACAGGCTCTAAGATCAACAACCAGGAAATGGGACCTCATGAAAATGAAAACTCCTGTAAAACAAAGGACACTGTCATCAGAACAAAACGACTGGGAAAGATCTTCACCAACCCTATATCTGACAGAGGGCTAATATCCAGAATATATAAAGAACTTAAGAATTTAAACAACAACAAATAAAGTAACCCAATTTAAAAATTGGTTAAAGAGCTAAACAGAGAATTCTCAATAGAGGAACATCGAATGGCAGAGAAACAATTAAAGAAATGCTCAATGTCCTTAGTCATCAGGGGAATGCAAATCAAAACAACCCTGAGATTTCACCTTACACCCTTCAGAATGGCTAAGACTAAGAACTCAAATGACAACACATGCTGGAGAGGGTGTGAAGAAAGGGAAACCCTCCTCCACTGCTGGTGGGACTGTAAACTTGTACAACCACTTTGGAAATCAATCTAGTGCTTTCTCAGACAATTAGGAATAGTGCTTCCTTAAGATCCAGCTATACCACAATAGCCACTAATAACATAAAGTACCTTGGTGTGACTCTAACCAAGCAAGTGAAAGACCTGTTTGAGAAAAACTTCAAGTCTCTGAAGAAAGAAATCGAAGAAGATATCAGAAGATGGAAAGATCTCCCGTGCTCATGGATTGGTAGGATTAACATTGTGAAAATGGCCATACTGCCAAAAGCAATCTACAGATTCAATGCAATTCCCATCAAAATACCAACTCAATTCTTTACAGACCTTGAAAAAAAGATTCTCAGCTTCATATGGAGAAACAAAAAACCCAGAATCTCCAAAACGATCCTGTACAACAACAGATCATCTGGAGGTATCTCCATTCCTGATCTCAAGCTGTACTACAGGGCAACAGTAATAAAAACTGCATGGTATTGGCATAGAAACAGAAAGGAGGATCAATGGAACCGCATACAAGACCCAGAAATAAATCCACACACCTATGAATACTCGATATTCGACAAAGAAGCCAATTCCATTCAATGGAAAAAAGACAGCATCTTCAACAAATGGTGCTGGACCAACTGGATGTCTACATGCAGAAAAATGAAAATAGATCCAAATTTATCACCCTGCACAAAACTAAAGTCAAAGTGGATCAAGGACCTCAACATAAAACCAGATACCCTAAATCAATTGGAAAAAAAAAGTGGGGAACAGCCTAGAACTCATTGGCACAGGAGACAACTTCCTGAACAGAACACCAACAGCACAGGCTCTAAGAGCAACAATCAATAAATGGGACCTCATGAAACTGAAAAGTTTCTGTAAAGCAAAGGATACCGTCATCAAAACAAAACGACTGCCTACAGATTGGGAAAGAATCTTCACTAACCCTTTATCTGACAGAGGACTAATATCCAGTATATACAAAGAACTAAAGAAGCTGAAAAGCAGCAATCCAAGTAATCCACTTAAAAAATGGGGAACAGAGCTAAACAGAGAATTCTCGACAGAGGAATATCGAATGGCAGAAAAACACTTAAAGAAATGCTCATCCTCATTAGCCATCAGGGAAATGCAAATCAAAACGACCCTGAGATATCACCTTACACCCATCAGAATGGCCAAGATGAAAAACTCAAGTGATAACACATGCTGGAGAGGTTGTGGAGAAAGGGGAACCCTCCTCCACTGCTGGTGGGAATGTAAACTGGTACAACCACTCTGGAAAGCTATCTGGAGCTTTCTAAGACAAATAGGAATAGTGCTTCCTCCAGACCCAGCTATACCACTGCTAGGTATATACCCAAAGTTTGTTCAAGTACACAAAAAGGACACTTGCTCAACCATGTTTATAGCAGCTCTATTTGTAATAGCCAGAACCTGGAAACAACC